>NC_053389.1:219300037-219614787 GCF_905171765.1 Bufo bufo
GTAGAGAGGTCCATAGTGTGACGGCTCTTACAGTAGACGGGTCCATAGTGTGACTGCTCTTACAGTAGAGGTTCCATAGTGTGACTGCTCTTACAGTAGAGGGGTCCATAGTGTGACTGCTCTTACAGTAGAGGGGTCCATACTGTGACTGCTCTTATAGTAGAGAGGTCCATAGTGTGACTGCTCTTACAGTAGAGGGGTCCATAGTGTGACTGCTCTTACAGTAGAAGGTTCCATAGTGTGACTGCTCTTACACTAGAGGGGTCCATAGTGTGACTGCTCTTACACTAGAGGTTCCATAGTGTGACTGCTCTTACAGTAGAGGTTCCATAGTGTGACTGCTCTTACAGTAGAGGGGTCCATAGTGTGACTGCTCTTACAGTAGAGGTTCCATAGTGTGACTGCTCTTACAGTAGAGGGGTCCATAGTGTGACTGCTCTTACAGTAGAGAGGTCCATAGTGTGACTGCTCTTACAGTAGAGGGGTCCATAGTGTGACTGCTCTTACAGTAGAGGGTTCCATAGTGTGACTGCTCTTACACTAGAGGGATCCATAGTGTGACTGCTCTTACACTAGAGGTTCCATAGTGTGACTGCTCTTACAGTAGAGGGGTCCATAGTGTGACTGCTCTTACAGTAGAGGGGTCCATAGTGTGACCGCTCTTATACTAGAGGTGTCCATAGTGTGACTGCTCTTACAGTAGAGGATCCATAGTGTGACTGCTCTTACAGTAGAGGTTCCATAGTGTGACTGCTCTTACACTAGAGGGGTCCATAGTGTGACTGCTCTTACAGTAGAGGGGTCCATAGTGTGACTGCTCTTACAGTAGAGGGGTTCATAGTGTGACTGCTCTTACAGTAGAGGGGTCCATAGTGTGACTGCTCTTACAGTAGAGGGGTCCATAGTGTGACTGCTCTTACAGTAGAGGGTCCATAGTGTGACTGCTCTTACAGTAGAGGGGTCCATAGTGTGACTGCTCTTACAGTAGAGGGGTCCATAGTGTGACTGCTCTTACAGTAGAGGGGTCCATAGTGTGACTGCTCTTACAGTAGAGAGGTTCCATAGTGTGACTGCTCTTACAGTAGAGGGTTCCATAGTGTGACTGCTCTTACAGTAGAGGGGTCCATAGTGTGACTGCTCTTACAGTAGAGGGGTCCATAGTGTGACTGCTCTTACAGTAGAGGGTCCATAGTGTGACTGCTCTTACAGTAGAGGGGTCCATAGTGTGACTGCTCTTACAGTAGAGGGGTCCATAGTGTGACTGCTCTTACAGTAGAGGGTCCATAGTGTGACTGCTCTTACAGTAGAGGGGTCCATAGTGTGACTGCTCTTACAGTAGAGAGGTTCCATAGTGTGACTGCTCTTACAGTAGAGGGGTCCATAGTGTTACTGCTCTTACAGTAGAGGGGTCCATAGTGTGACTGCTCTTACAGTAGAGGGGTCCATAGTGTGACTGCTCTTACAGTAGAGAGGTCCATAGTGTGACGGCTCTTACAGTAGAGGGGTCCATAGTGTGACTGCTCTTACAGTAGAGGTTCCATAGTGTGACTGCTCTTACACTAGAGGTTACATAGTGTGACTGCTCTTACAGTAGAGAGGTCCATAGTGTGACTGCTCTTACAGTAGAGAGGTCCATAGTGTGACTGCTCTTACAGTAGAGGCTCCACAGTGTGACTGCTCTTACAGTAGAGGGGTCCATAGTGTGACTGCTCTTACAGTTGAAGGTCCATAGTGTGACTGCTCTTACAGTAGAGATTCCATAGTATTACTGCTCTTACAGTAGAGATTCCATAGTGTGACTGCTCTTACAGTAGAGATTCCATAGTGTGACTGCTCTTACAGTTGAAGGTCCATAGTGTGACTGCTCTTACAGTAGAGGGTCCATAGTGTGACTGCTCTTCCAGTTGAAGGTCCATAGTATTACTGCTCTTACAGTAGAGGCTCCATAGTATTACTGCTCTTACAGTTGAAGGTCCATAGTGTGACTGCTCTTACAGTAGAGGGGTCCATAGTGTGACTGCTCTTACAGAAGAGATTCCATAGTGTGACTGCTCTTACAGAAGAGATTCCATAGTGTGACTGCTCTTACAGTTGAAGGTCTATAGTGTGACTGCTCTTACAGTAGAGGTTCCATAGAGTGACTGCTCTTACAGTAGAGGGGTCCATAGTGTGACTGCTCTTACAGTAGAGGGGTCCATAGTGTGACTGCTCTTACAGTAGAGGGGTCCATAGTGTGACTGCTCTTACAGTAGAGGGGTCCATAGTGTGACTGCTCTTACATTAGAGGTTCCATAGTGTGACTGCTCTTACACTAGAGGTTCCATAGTGTGACTGCTCTTACAGTGGAGGTTCCATAGTGTGACTGCTCTTACACTAGAGGTTCCATACTGTGACTGCTCTTACATTAGAGGTTCCATAGTGTGACTGCTCTTACAGTAAAGAGCTCCATAGTGTGACTGCTCTTACAGTGGAGATTCCATAGTGTGACTGCTCTTACACTAGAGGTTCCATAGTGTGACTGCTCTTACACTAGAGGTTCCATACTGTGACTGCTCTTACATTAGAGGTTCCATAGTGTGACTGCTCTTACAGTAAAGAGCTCCATAGTGTGACTGCTCTTACAGTGGAGATTCCATAGTGTGACTGCTCTTACAGTAGAGATTCCATAGTGTGACGGCTCTTACACTAGAGGGTCCATAGTGTGACTGCTCTTACACTAGAGGTTCCATACTGTGACTGCTCTTACATTAGAGGTTCCATAGTGTGACTGCTCTTACACTAGAGGTTCCATAGTGTGACTGCTCTTACACTAGAGGTTCCATAGTGTGACTGGTCTGACAGTAGAGGGGTCCATAGTGTGACTGCTCTTACAGAAGAGATTCCATAGTGTGACTGCTCTTACAGAAGAGATTCCATAGTGTGAATGCTCTTTCAGTAGAGAGTTCCATATTTGGACTACTCTCGCAGTGTTGCAAAATCATATTGGCCTGGTCTTTCTCATTCAAGAAAACGTTAATAAATGGTAAAATTCTGCTGCTTGAAGCCATAGGGCAAACTCACTGTATACAAATTTGTACAGCTCCTATTCAATGCAATGATACATTTGTATACAGTGATCTCCCCCTAGTGGTGACTATGGGCAACAGAGATTTTTATTATATAACTATCTCTGTGGCTGGATAAAGGGAAGCAACTTGGTCACACTTTTACATTACAGTTGTGAATTGTGTGCAACAAAAAACATTACAGGACAGCATGTTCTTTACTGTGAAGTATGAGACAAAACCGACATCTCCTAATTGTTCAGTTCCTGCAATGATATCAGCAGCCACCTCTGTGCTCCAGGATCTGCAGGATAGTTCCCATCAGCCCCGTCCTCTTCATGGAGGGATACGAGACAGGATCAGACCTTTACAGGAAGGGGAGGGAATAAATAACAATAATAACAGTATATAAGAACGGAGAAGAGTTAGCGTACGGAGCCGGAGGCAGGCGGCAGATGGGATGCTGCAGGTTACAACAATTTACTCTCCGGTGACCTGGTCATTATGGGTTTAATTAAACAGCTTCTTCCTAAACACTGATGCAATGTGGGGGAATAATTGGGAGCAGATTGTGGGATCTTTCCATAATTACTCCCCCACCCCCAGCTGCATCTCCGCTCCTCGTGTTGAGAAGTTCGGTTTTTTTTTGCCTTTGATACTTTGCAGCTTGAGCAGGGTGGAGAGGACACAGCACATAATAATTACCAGGATCTCAGGGCTAAAAATATAGCTTGGAAAATAAATCAAACCATGTTTATCTGTGGTGGGCGGAGGACAGAAGAGAGGAGGCTGCCGGGGGGCCTGGAGGAGGCTGCATCATGAACTGGGGTTGTGGGATGGCCCTTGTACCTTCTGTAACCCTAAAGTTCTATAATGCTGCTAGATACACGACAGCAGCAGAACATTCACTAAACCAGTAGGGGGCAGCGTAAGATGGGAGTCACTACTGTCAAAGATCTAGCAAAAAATAAGGAGAGATGTACCTGCAGCTCTGGATGTGACTGGAGCGTGAGATAAGGATTAAAGCGGACATGTAACCAGGGGCGGATTGGCCATAGACCTTACAGGGAAATTTCCCGGTGGGCCACCTGTGCCCTCCTCACGGCCGGCCAGTGGAAGTTTTTAGTATTTGGCTCTGTTGGGGTCATATAATGTGCCACAAAATGGTATTGCTGGCCCTTAAATTCTAGCAGGAATAATAGAGGAACAACAGAACATCAAGTCATACAAATCGATGCTCCAAAAATGTTATTACAAGTGGGAAGCAAGTAGCTGCTAAAACAGACATGCTAGGAGAGGTTACAGGTCCTAAGACTGCAGCACTGGATACGACATCAGCATCTACAGTACATGTTACCGTCCTAGATTACAGGCCTAAATCCTAGTAACAGGTCCCCTTTCAATTCGACTGCCGCTTTGGATGTGACTATAGGAGTATAAGATATGACGTTTCTGTTTGTGATTGCAGCTCTCAATGTAAACGGAGTTGCTATAAGATTAGCTTTTACGACTGCAGCTCTGGATGTGATTAGAGTCTCAGAGAAACCTCTCACCATGTAAGTGTAACTCTGTGTGTCAGGGGGACATGTGGCCATGTGTGACAGTTCTTCAGCCACACCTCAGCACAAAACATGTCAATCTGCCTTTATGTGCCCTCAATGTGGAGGAAATAAAAATGAGAACTGCGAGACGAGCAGCATTCTCCTAATTGAAAGACCGCGCCAATGATCGAACAGAGTTCACTCTGCGTCTTGTGCCATGCAATGACTGCCCTCTGAACACACAAGGGAGAAATGTCGCCGTTCACCACGCCAGCGACAATAATAACAACGCTAATTGGGTTTACAGTAATCCGCAGCTGACACATAATCAATATCCCCCGATGAAAAATCCATAAAATGACAAAACCTCCACAAGATGCTAATTACCGACAAAGTCAGTGTCGCTGAATGATGGATTTTGAGTGTGCAGCACAGAGTATGTCAGGAGAGGGCTGATATTGTGGGAGCCAGGTCACGGGCTGAGAGCTACATAGTGGTAGGAACAAGGTCCGCAGCAACAGAGAGGGTTTCCTCATGTACAAGACCGTATTTTTGGTCCATGTCCAATCCGTATTTTGTGTGAATGGCCCACCACGGGCCCATTCATTTCTATGGCTCCGCAAATACAAACATCTAGATAGAGTTTGTATGTTCTTGCCATGTTTGTGTGGGTTTCCTCCGGGTACTCCAGATACCTTCTACACTCCAAAGACATACTGATAGGGAATTTAGATTGTGAGCTCTGCTGAGGACAGCAAATAATGATAATGTCTGTAAAGCGCTGCGGAATATGTCATATAAGTGAGTAAAATAAAAAAATAAAAAAACGGACAGCACACAGAAGTCGTCTGTGAGATGACCGTGAAAATTGGGGGATGCACACGGACCGATTCTGTATTTTGCATATGTATTTTGCATATTTGCATGAGGCCTTGTATAGTGGAAGAAGCAGGGTCTACAGCAGCACAGAGTATGTCAGGAGAGGTGTGTGCTGGTCTTGTGGGAAGTCATAGACATGAATAAGAGAGAGTAAGGAGTGGGCCCACAGGCTGCCTATGGTGGGTAAACCCTTGGGTTATGGAACAAGTTTACTTTTTATTGGTCAGGTTGGTAATTGGCGCCATCCACATGTCCGTGCTCCGATCAGTAATCTGAGGTTTCCTATCACTCCCATACACTGCAGGTTATCGGGGATGCTTTTCCCTGATGTATCATTTACTGTATTTTTTATCATGGATAAAATGTGACAATTGTACCAGAAATGGCTGAGTAAACTATGAGACAAGCGACAAATAGGAACCAATCACCATAAGGACAACGGTCGACACAGTCAGCCTCTCTGTGATGACCGCCATATTGGAATTAGCTATCTCCTATGTATATTCTGCAGCCGCTGAGCTCATAGGGACCGGCAGCGACCTGATTAGCAGAACTGATCTTTTCAGCCATTAATCCTGTTTGACTAAACAGCCGCCATCATGAAGTTTACTGCGCGCCAGTCCCAGATTAACCAGCGTGAAGCTCTCTCCTGACAGGTTAATGAGCTAATCTCAGATTAAGTGTCCTCATTCAGTGAGTTGTCACCTCAGAGGCTGTGGACGCAGAGGGCACATAGCCATGCAGTAGATTTGGAGAAGAAAAGCATACCCCTAATGGTTACGCATCTGTCCCCCACCGTTTTCCTGTTTTCATTTTGGCGGCGTGGCCTTTATTATCATGTGCCGTTTCAGTTGCCTGGATGTGGCCGAAAATGCACCAAATTTATAAAGCATCTGTGACATTTCCACTATAAGACACGATAAACTCTCCTCCCCGGTTATTAAGTAAAAGGTTGAATGTGATAGAGAAGTATGATGAGGATGAGGTGCGGAGACCATGTAGTCCATGGTCAGTGCCACGTAGAGCTGTCCTTACACCCCCAGTATTGGTGGCCTCTAATGACCTGACCAATATGGGTCTAATTCTTAAAGGATTATTGTGTAAGACATGAGGCTGAGTAACCACCATCATACACGACTACCATCGGAAAATTCCAGGCTGCCATCAGGAACTGGCAAAGCTTGGTAGATGCAGGGCTCAATGAACTCAGAAGGGACCCCTGTCCAGATGCTCCACGATGCTTACCTCCACACAGGCGCCATCTATATGGCTGATTACCTTCAGATAAGGGCTTCTGCCCACATCTGTATTTTGTAGTCCACCTCATTGAGATGGATGGGTCCACAGCTGATCGGCAAAAAAACACAGATTGAATGTGGACCAAAACTACGGTCGTGGGCACTAGCCCTAAACATCCATCTTGTTGACTGCACAGTGATCTATGATCCATCCTAACTATTCTGGCATCAGCGAACACTATGGCTGACACTGAAGAGGAAGGAGTAACAGGACCAAAGGCATAATCGTTGAATGACTGCATGAGAGTGGGATAGACAAAGATTATTCCTGTGACTCTATATAAATCTGTGGCCTCCTAGTCTTAGCTCCTGCAGAAGAAGGTATTCTGGTTCTAGTATCGTATGGTTGTAATGAGGATTATTCAGCAGTACAAGTGAGGGATATTCTCTGATGCCCGTGAATGACGTACCCTAGATGCAGAAGCTCTGCTGAACCCAAGTTCATGATCAGCTCAGGGATGAGATAATGCAGACACAAGTACTGACGGGATGTGCCGCCCGCAGCTCGTTACTCCTCATTAATGTAAAGGAAATGACTCAATCAGACAGGACACAGAGCTGCTGTGAGACAACATACAGTGGGACCACCAACGTCTGCATGACCAGACCCCCACTGTCACAAGGACAAGATTCTAAGGGCCTAGAATGATGAGCCTTGTAATATCACTAAAAGCCCTTTTAAACGATGACTGAAGAATGTTTGTACAATGTTCATTTCTGCCCAATAATCAGCAGCCCGATTTTCATCCGATGGCCCCTTTTATCACCTCTTTTTCCGATCATTCGTCTCTTTACAGTACAAAGACTATGGCATATAAATGACTGTGAACTAGCACTAATCAACTTGCCATATCATTGATCTGCGCTTGTTACAGACAGAAAATCTTCCCATGTAAAAGGACCTAATGCCAATCTCAATATCAATGCCACAGGAAATTAGAGGAATACCCCAAGAATGGTGAAGCCTAAAGGAAGGTGAGTGCAGCGCCCCTGGTGCCCTCACACATTGCGGAATTTTCCTCAACATAAAGATATCCTCTATGTTAGCCTATAGGGATGAAAACTGTCAATACCTGTGTTGTCTTCCGCTGCGGAATAATACTTCTGCGGCAGAACAGAACACAAATAATGTTTTGTTGTGGATTTCTTGTCTACATTCATTTCAATGGAGATATAATTCGCACATTCACAACACAATTCACAAAGAAATACCCATCCTATTCCGTTGCTAAAAAATCCCTAACAAAATTCAAACAACAAATCTGCAACTTTGTCAAATCTGCACCTGCGGATTTTGTTGCAGAAAATTCTGCAACATGTGAGGGCGACCTTAGACAAATTTCCAATGGTGATATTTTTTTCTTGATGCGGTCCATATTTACAACAGACATCATCTGGCCTGAACCCTAACCCATTCATTACAATACGTATATGCACATGAGCATTATTTTTCATTTACAGTCTGTTCAGCATGTTCTACCTTTATCTGTTTTTTATTTTTTTCTTCACGCAGGACTGATGCATTCAAGTCAGTTGGTCAGTAGAAACAAGCTTACAGTGCATTGAGCCAGGGAGGAGTCGGTGTAGAGGATGGGAGTGGTAGTGGCCCTGATGGAGTGTTGTGTCACAGTGTATTACCTGGGGAACGTGGGGTAGAAATGTAGGATTGAAGACTGAGGCCAGAAGTAAACGTAGAACAGTCTTCTTTACCAAGTGCAAAGTGAAACTTCAGGTACCGTACATTCAATAGCAGCAAATTCCGAGTGCAATTCTCTGGCACTAGTAATGATTATGGAGGCAGGTTGGATGGCAGGAATTTAGCACTAGTATTGTACTGGCCTAGTAGTATTCAGGATGATGGGTGTCTTAGCTGTAGTCCCTCACCTCACAGCAGTGTATTTTAATGCTAATAGTAGCTAGTCACTCTGCTGTCTGACTTGTCAAGTCTTTACTTGAGGAAAAATTGTTGTTTTCTCTTTCTGGACAATACTTCTTAGGAGCAGGAGCTCAGCTGTGTGCTTCCTCTCATCTCTGTGTCTGCATAGGAACTCACCCTCCGGCAGAAACAGGACCAGCCCACTCCTACCAAGAGTGGAGGAACAGGGTGGTTAACCATTGCCATCCACATACTTACTTGTAGTTACAGCAAAAAAAAATACAAAAATACTTAACATTATAAAACATAACTATATGGTCTGGGGTACTACACATATATGACCCCATAGTGTCCTCAGTATATATATATGCCGACACAGTGTTATATATATATATATATATATATATATATATATCTCCTTGCCCCGGGTGCAGGAAAGCCTAGCTACACCTCTGACACACCGCTGATCAGTGATGGACAGTTCGCAGTGTTCGCCAACGAACACATGCGGGCTGCCATCTTAACTCACAAGTTCGGTGATGCGCAGATAAGCCCTTACCTGTGCCTGCGCCACGAGCCGGTCTGAAACAAATGCGGTCACCGGGAGCAGGCAGTTCCGAGAATATACAATGCCTTGCAAAAGTATTCACCCCCTTGACTTTTTTCGTATTTTGGTGCCTCACAACCTGGAATTAACATGGATTGTTTGAAGATTTTTATCATTTAATTTACAGAACATGCCGACAACTTTGAAGATGTTTTTTTTTATTGTGAAGCAAACAAAAAATGGGACAAAATAACAGAAAAAGTCAGTGTGCATAACTATTCACCCCCCTAAAGTCAATACCTTGTAGAGCCACCTTTTGCGGCTATCACAGCTCCAAGTCGCTTTGGATAAGTCTCTATGAGCTTGCCACCTCTTACCACTGGGATGCTCCAGCTCCTTCAAGTTGGATGGTTTGCACTTGTGAACGGCAATCTTTAAGTCTGACCACACATTTTCTATTGGATTGAGATCTGGGCTTTGACTAGGCCATTCCAACACATTTACACGTTTCTCCTTAAACTCCAGTGTTGCTTTAGCAGTGTGTTTGGGGGCATTGTCCTGCTGAAGGTGAACCTCCATCCTAGCCTCAAATCGCACACAGAGTGGTACAGGTTTTGCTCAAGAATATCCCTGTATTTAGCACCATCATTCTTTCCCTCAACTCTGACCAGTTTCCCAGTTCCGGCTGCTGATGGGGTTCTTTGGGTGATGTGATGTGTTGGGTTTGTGCCAGACATAGCGTTTTCTTTGATGGCCAAAAAGTAAAATTTTAGTCTCATCAGACCAGAGCACCTCCCTCCATACATTTTGGGAGTCTCCCACATGCCTTTTCGCAAACTCACAACGTGTCTTTTTGTTTTTAGCTGAAAGTAATGGCTTTCTTCTGGCCACTCTGCCATAATGCCCAACTCTATGGAGCGTACGGCTTATTGTCGTCCTATGTACAGATACTCCAGTCTCTGCTGTGGAACTCTGCAGCTCCTCCAGGGTTACCTTAGGTCTCTGTGCTGCCTCTCCTTGCCCGGTCCGTGAGTTTTGGTGGGCGGCCGTCCCTTGGCAGGTTTGCTGTTGTGCCATGTTCTTTCCATTTGGTTATGATAGATTTGATGGTGCTTTTGGGGATCATCAAAGATTTAGATATTTTTTATAACCTAACTCTGACTTGTACTTCTCAACTACATTGTCCCTTACTTGTTTGGAGAGTTCCTTGGTCTTCATGGCAGTGTTTGGTTAGTGATTCTTCTTGCTTAGGTGTTGCAGCCTCTGGGGCCTTTAAAAAAGGTGTGTATATGTAATGACAGATCATGTGACACTTAGATTGCACACAGGTGGACATCATTTTACTAATTATGTGACTTCTGAAGGTAATTGGTTGCACCAGAGCTTTTTATGGGGTTACTAACAAAGGGGGTGAATACATACGCACATGCCAATTTTCTGTTTTCTATTTCTAAACAATAGTTTTATTTATATATTTTTCTCATTTCACTTCACCAACCTAGACTATTGTGTTCTGATCCATCACATCAAATTCAGATTAACAAAACATTGAACTTAAGGCTGTAATGTAACAAAATACGAAAAAAGACAAGGGGGTGAATACTTTTGCAAGGCACTGTATATATTTACTCCCATATACGTAGATGCCACAACCACTGGTAGTGCCAGCGTTTAAAAAAAAAAAAAAAAAAAAAACTGATCTGGTTGCATGCGCAGAGACACTTGCTCTTCACTGGAAACAGAAGGACCTACACTTCCAGCATGATCATATGACATCACAATACTGGGAGTGTCAGGTCCTGCTGCTTCCAATGAGGAGTGATTTTCCCCATGCATGCAAGTGGTTGAGTTAAAAAAATATATATATATTTTAACTGCAGAAATACACTTTCCCCCACCCCCCTAGTGTAACCATTTTTAACAGCTTTTAGACGGGTTCACTCCTGTCTAAATGGCCATTAAAATGGTTCAGCTGATATCAATGGCATCTGTCTGGCCGTGAGAATAGCCAAAAATAGGACATGTGAATAGCCCCATAGACTTTAATTGGTTGTAAAAAAATGGCCGTGTAATGGATAATACTTAAATGGCCATCACACAGCCATTTTTCACGTTAGTATGCATGTAGCCTAAATACAGACTCCAACATTCAGCATTCTCTGTTGTTCTTGGGCCCTTGTTACCTGTGTGGCCCCATATGTCTATACATAGAAACTGAGGGGTTGAACAGTAGTTACCATTTACTGTATGCTCGACAATAATAATGTCAAACCACTGTCCGATGTGGCCCCAGGCAGGGAGAATCTGTTGGAGGGGTGTGTGGGGATTATTTTATTAATGGGATGCTTGGCTCCTAGTGCAGGCATGGCCAACCTGAGGCTCTCCAGCTGTTATAAAACTACAACTCCCACCATGCCCTGCTGTAGGCTGATAGCTATAGGCAGTCTGGGCATGCTGGGAGTTGTAGTTTTGCAACAGCTGGAGAGCCTCAGGTTGGCCATCCCTGTCCTAGTGCCTCCTTTACATAGGGGATACCTCGTTAGGTGACATCATTATAGGAGTGATTCTGGAAATTTATTGCTCTGTGCTCGCTGTGGCTGCATCTGTGAGTGCTTTACTGACAGAATAAAGAGATTCATCTAAAACTTAATTATAGCCTCACGTCTCAAGACAAACGCTCTTAAACATCTAAAGAGTGGAAGACAAGTCCTCAGCCCCTCATAAAACACAAAGAGCGACACACGCCAAGCCAAATCTCATTGTTAACACCTGAATCATCCTCTAGCCAAAATACCAGCAATGGCCAGTTTCACACAAGTGTGTTCAGCCTGGCAAACCTGCTCTTTTCCTGGACCAAACACTGCTTCTCTCACCGAACTCACAGCATCATCATGACTTATGATAATATTTTTTAACACACTGCTGTCTGCCATTAGTTTTTTTATTAGGCTGGACAATCCCTTTAAAGATATAATGGAAATAAACATTAAATCTGAATTTATGTTAAACTAAGAATGAACACTACAAGAATATAACTACTATAATACTGCCTCCCATGTGCAAGAATATAACTACTATAATACTGTCCCTACGTCCAAGAATATAACTGCTATTATACTATCTTCTATGTACAAGAATATAGCTACCAAAATATTGCCCCTATATACAACAATATAACTACTAGAATACTGCCTCTATGTACAAGAATATAACGACTATAATACTGCCTTCCATGTGCAAGAATATAACGACTATAATACTGCCCCTATATGCATTAATATAACTACTATAATACTGCTTCCTATGTACAAGAATATAACTACTATGGGGCGGAGCCTGGCTGTGTAGCTGAATGGCTGCTAGTTTCTGAGCTCCTCAACCTTGCCGGTGTTTTAACCCCTATAATCAGCTTACAGCACCGCTCTAATGGGCAAAGTGGGTAAAGATAGATCCAAGGATCCAGCAGATCCCACTCCAGTTCGGTCCAGACAACCAAATATGGACCAATTTCTAAGAAAACAGCCGAAGCTCCGGTCGGCTGGAACACCTAAGATGGCGCCGGCTCAGCTATCTGACATGGAGGAGGATTCAGATGCCGGGAGTGTCTCTGATGCTTCTACCTGCAAATCGCGCAGACAGTGGAGATCCTTCACTAAAGCTGCACTTCTTGAAGTGCTTAATTCAGCACTAGCCCCTATAAAAAAGGATCTGTCTGAAATCAAGGAAGACCTCAGGAATATGGGGTGTCGGGTGTCTGACCTGGAGAGCACACAGGAAGCTGCTCTGCAGAGAGAGGAGAAGTCATACAATGTAATCCGATCCCACACCGACCTGCTAAATGAGGCTCTCCTAAGAATTGAGGATCAGGAGAATCGCAGCCGCAGGAGGAACCTGAGGATTCGAGGCCTCCCGGAATCGATTGCCAGTGAGGCGCTTGACAAAGTTGCTCGCGAAATATTCGCGAATATTCTGGGTGCCGAAAAATCGGATCGGATAATAATCGAGCGCATACATCGAGCGCTTAGGCCCAAACCGAAAGCTACAGATCCTCCTCGCGATGTAATTTGCGGCCTCCTCAGCTATGTCGATACAGCCGCACTGATGAGAGCCAGCAGAGAAGCGGAGCAGCTACAGCATGAAGGTACGCCAGTCCTGTTTTTCCAAGATTTGGCCCCATCCACACTGGCTAAAAGGCGTATTCTTCGCCCACTCCTGGACGCCCTTAAAGCTGCTGCCACTCTATTCAGGTGGCTGTACCCTTTTGGCATTGCAGTCCTTAAAAACGGACGCCAAATCACTATCCGCTCGCCGACGGATCTACAGGCTAGCTGGTCCCAGCTTGGGTTAACCCCTATCAAGATACCCTCGTGGATGCAGGCGGATCTAGAAGATCCACCCTTACCGCCACCCCATGCGGGTGAATGGCGCTCCGTCCGCACAAGAAAAGGGCCCAAAACCAGGGCTCAAAATTCTGCTCAAGCTCCGACCTGAATATAGGACCGTGAAGAGGTTCTCTGCGTTTTCTGTTCCAGTTCCACTCTAAGTATACGGGACTCTGTGCCTTATTGTCTGTTTATTGTTTAGTAATGGATCCCTCTTCTTCCAGGCTTTTATGGTTATTCCCATGGTCTGGTCATTTCCCACTCCCTGCTCTCACCTTAGTTTGCAGGGGTTAACCCGGCTTTACCTACGGGTCACCCTTCCCCTTTTGATGGTCAGTCATTGGCCCTCTTTAGCTCTGCGGGACCCCCCATCTGACAGACCCCGGCTGGTAGCCGTGATGAGAAAGGGTCGCCTCACAGTCAGGTGCTCAGTGGAGCTTCTGTTACAAGCTTTGTTTGCACTATTGTTTTGTTCATTAACTGTTTGTCTCCCCTCCTTCCCTCTTGTGTCTCACCCTCCCCATTGTAGTCAGATGTCATATAGAGGCTATGTAGATGCTGATTATTGTCTCTCACTTACAGAATGTCGTCCGTTGTGATATCCTCCCTGAACGCCCGGGGAATGAACGAGCCTTGCAAGCGGTCCCAAATCCTGGCCCTTTTACAAAGGGATAAAGTGTCTATAGCATTCTTCCAGGAAACCCACTTCAGAGAGGGTAAGACCCCCAAATTGCCCCCCAAAAGGTTTTCCCAATGGTTCCACAGCACGTATAGTTCGGCTAGCAGGGGTGTCAGCATAGCGATCCACAAACAGCTCCCCTTCAAGCATGCTGCCGTCTCCTCGGACCCTGAGGGTCGTTACCTGTTTGTTAAGGGCACTATCGCTGACACACCTGTTACCCTGGCAACTGTATATGCTCCCAAAAGAGGGCAGGTTGCTTGGCTCGTTCAGACCCTTGGCTTGTTATCCACCTTTAAGGAAGGTATGGTGATTCTAGGCGGCGACTTCAATGTCACCCTGGAGCCTTCCATAGATTCCTCAAATGGGAAGTCCGCCATTACACATGTGAAGCTACGACGTCTCAAACTCGCCTTACATAGGCTTGGTGTAATAGATATTTGGCGCACCACAAACCCCTCTAGTAAGGATTACACCTTCTACTCAGCTGCTAAATCCTCCTACCATAGACTTGACTATATATTCCTGTCTAAAACCCATGCTAATAGGGCTATCCGATCCCACATAGGGAACATCACCCTGTCTGACCATGCCCCGGTATTCCTGAGTGTTTCTCTGCAGGACCTCCCAAAGAGGGAATGGAATTGGCGTATTAATGACACCATTATCTCTGACCCCTCCCATGTCGCTAAATTGTCCTCTACCATAACAGAATTTTTCACACTTAACCCCCTAGGCCCGGACGCGCCCTCCCCCTCCATCACTTGGGAGACCCACAAGGCGGTTCTGAGAGGTGAGCTGATAGCTCTAGGGGCTCATATTAAAAAGCAGCGGAACCAAGCAGTGGCGGCCCTCCTCTCCCAGATACAGGCGCTAGAAATAACGCACAAAAACTCGCAGGCCCTTAGATGTGCCTCGGACCTGTCAGAGGCTCGCACAAAGCTTAAGAATTTGCTGAATGTCACGTCAGCCAAACTACTTTTACGGGCCAAATTTCGGTCATATGCCCATGGAGATAAAGGGAATAGGCTAATGTCAGCCTTAGTTAAAAAACAGAAAGCTGATTCCTTTATCGCAGCTGTAAAGGATGCCAAAGGTACGTTACATAAAAGCACCTCAGACATAGCAGATTCCTTTTGTGCCTTCTATAGGGACCTATATAACTTTGAGCCACCAAACCAACTCTCGCCAGCCCAAATAGGGGAAGCGACTGAGAAGTTTCTCTCCTCCCTCCAGCTGCCTACTATCACCCCATCACAGTCGGCCCAACTCTTGTCCCCTATCACAGACTCTGAAATCAGCAAGGTCCTCTCCTCCATACCTTCCGGGAAAAGCCCAGGCCCTGACGGCTTTACCATCTCCTACTACAAAACCTTTAAGCACATCCTGATCCCACATTTTAACATCCTTTGTAATTACTTACTCCAAGGAGGTTCCCTCCCCCCACAATCGCTATCGGCCCATATCACAGTAATTCACAAAGAAAATAAGGACCCCCTAAACTGCGGGAGCTACCGCCCTATTTCGCTTTTGAACACTGATGTGAAATGGTGGGCTAAGATTTTGGCCCATCGGATCCAGTCGGTTCTCCCTGACATTATTAATAGGGAACAGGTGGGATTCGTCACTGTGGCAGACAGGGGAGTGAAAACACGGTCCGCGTCATACACTTAATCACGCATGCTCGGCGGAATTCTATACCGCTAGCCCTTCTCAGTACAGATGCAGAGAAGGCCTTTGACAGGATCAACTGGCATTTTATGTCTCGGGCACTGTCAAAATTTGGCCTTCCGGACCAGTTCATTTAGTCCATCTTCTCACTCTATTTGCTCCCCTCTGCCAGGATTCGGATCAATGGCACACTCTCTCCAACTTTCCCCATTACCAATGGGACGAGACAAGGCTGCCCACTATCACCGGCCCTCTTTGTTATTGTTATGGAGACACTGCTGGCTAAAATTAGGCAAGATCCGGACATCCAAGGGATCACCTTGGGATCTCATACTCACTTGACAGCTGCCTTCGCAGACGATCTCTTAGTCATCACGTCCAATCCCACGACCTCATTTCCCAGGCTCCAAGCTCTTTTTGAGGAATATGGTTTGGTCTCTAATTTCAAGATCAATTATGGTAAGTCACAGGCCCTAAATATTTCCTGCTCAGCCACTTCCATAGAAATGATCAAATGCTCCACGGCATTTACGTGGGCCCCCAAGTCAATCCCATTTTTGGGCACCCATATATCAGCGAATCCTGAGGACCTTTACGAGCTTAATCAAGCCCCTTTACTTAGATCCATTAGAGCACACCTGCAATCCCTAAAACTCCCGTTCATTTCGTGGATTGGAAGGAAGAATTATATTAAAGCCTTCATTGTCCCTAGACTACTTTACTTCATTCAAACACTACCTATTTGGCTACCCCATTCCTTCTTTGTGGAGGTCCGCAGAATCTTCTCAGCATTTGTATGGTCGGGTAAGTCCCCCAGAATAGCATACACCACCCTCACTCGGGAGAAAAGATTGGGAGGTTTCGGCCTGCCAGACATATACCTTTACTATAAAGCGTCAATGCTAAGCAGAGCTCTAAGCCTCCTCTCCTGGCGCCCTCTCAATCTTGTCTCCCAATTGGAGTGTGATATGCTCACCTATAAAGATAAACTGGTCTTATGGGGTTTGCGGAAAAGTACTGCTAATAACATTTATGCCTCGCCTTTGTGGAAGGGCTTACTGTTAGAGTGGTCCAAACTATATCAGGCCTCAGTCCTTAAGTTCCCTAGTATGAATATCCCCCTGCACCTGCTTCAGGCCCATATTCATCCCGCCACCACTGCACCATCAGGAATTTGGGCCCTACTATCTAGCTTAAGGTTACAAGATATTATATCTGAGTCTGGTGCTTTAAATTGGAGTGATGTTTTCGCTCTTCCAAAGGTCCAAAAGGCTTCCTTTTTGGCAGTTATGGCCTTTAAAAAGGACCTAAAGCTTATTGAAAAGGTCCCACGACCCACAAATGATCCCTCATGGATGGAGGGGAAGATTTCAGTAGGCCAACGCCCGCGGAAGCCTCTCTCCACATTATACAAGGAGCTGCTCTCCTCCGCCCCTCCAGATCTATGGTTTCTCTCAGCTTGGGAGAAGGAGTTATCCATAACTTTGTCAGAACCTGAGAAAGCTTTTATCCTCACACACTCGCACGGATTCAACCGTTGCATTAAGATACAAGCTAACTCCTACAAATTGCTCACAAGATGGTATAAAACACCAGAATATCTTCATAAGATCAATTCTGATATCCTCGACCGTTGCTGGAGGTGCGGAGGAGATGTTGGTTCTCTTTCTCATATATGGTGGAATTGTGAAAAGATCCGGCCTTTCTGGATAGAGATCGAAACTATTATAAATAAGACCTGTAAAAACCAGGTTAGAATAGACGCAAAACTCCTAATGTTATGGTGTCCTAATGACACGCTGACCCCCTCAAGGTCAAATCTACCGACTATGCTTATAACAGCAGCTCGCCTATTGATTCCATTGTTATGGAGAAATGATTCTCCTCCATCCCTCTTGATGTGGACAGAGAAGGTGGATCAGCTCTACCGGTTTGAAGAGCTTGCACACTGGGAGACTCACTCTAGAGCAAAGTTTATTAAAACATGGTCCCCTTGGAAGCTTTATCGTAACTTCTAGATTCACACGAAGCATATGATAGACATCTATTACCCCCCCCCCCCTTCCTTACCTCCTTTTCCCCCTCCCCTCTTCCCATGTCTTGTCTTTACTTTTCCGTATTAATTACTTTTATGCACATGTTAATGTGTTATTGAGTCATGTCGCCACTGCACTTGAATTGATGCGCTTAGTGAATAAGCATTTGTCCAGCTGCGCCTGGTATTTAAGTGATTGATTTGTCACATGACTATTTGCGTTTTCTTCAATAAAAAGAAATTTGATTAAGAATATAACTACTATAATACTG
The DNA here is from genome assembly GCF_905171765.1 of Bufo bufo. Classification (NCBI taxonomy): domain Eukaryota; kingdom Metazoa; phylum Chordata; class Amphibia; order Anura; family Bufonidae; genus Bufo; species Bufo bufo. The sequence continues at coordinate 219,318,262 of NC_053389.1, forward strand.
CCCCTATATGCATTAATATAACTACTATAATACTGCTTCCTATGTACAAGAATATAACTACTATAATACTGTGTCGTATGTACAAGAATATAACGACTATAATACTGCTCCCAATGTACAAGAATATAACGACTACAATACTGCTTACTATGTATAAGCATATGACTACATTAATACTGCCCCCATGTAGATGACTATAACTATAATACTGTCACCTATAAGAATATAACTAGTATAATACTGTCTCTATGTACAAGAATATAACTACTATAATACTGCTCCTATGTACAAGAATATAACTGCTATAATATTGCCTCCTATGTACAAGAATATAACTAGTATAATACCGCCCCCTCTATATACAAGAATATAGCTACTAAAATACTGTTACTATGTACAAGAATATATCTACGGTAATACTGACCACTATGTACAAAAATATAACTACTATAATACTGCTCATTATGTACAAGAATATTATGTACAAGAATACTATAATACTGCCCCTATGTACAAGAATATCACTATAATACTGCCTCCGGTGTACAATACTGTAAAAACAGTGCTTTCCTGCTTATCTCCATACTTCAGCAGTGATGGAACATTACATGATTTTTTTCTGGTATGTATGGAACATATGTGGATGCATCTGTACACCACACATCCTTAGGGTCCCTTCACACGTCCGCAAAATGGGTCCACATCCGTTCAGCAATTTTGCGGAACAGGTGCGGACCCATTTATTTTCAATGGGGCTGGAATGTGCTGTCTGCATCCGCATTTGCGGATCCACACTTCCGGATCTGCACTTCCGTTCCACAAAAAAATAGAACGTGTCCTATTCTTGTCCGCAATTGCAGATAAGAAAAGGCATTTTCTATGAGAGTGCCGGGGATGTGGAGTCCGCAAAATGCCGGTGTCCGAGTTTTGCAAAACACATACGGACGTGTGAATGGACCCTTAGAGAATCCAATTGATTTGTGATGCGGATTTTTTTAAATCTGCAGTTGTTTGTGTGAATTTTCAGTGCAAAATTCACCCTTTGCAATGGACAGAATGGCATCAAAATCCTTAGCAAAATCCGCAAGTAACACATGCATATTTTGGTGCAGAACGGCAGCGAAATCTGCACGGACATCCATGCGGAATATCTACATAAACCACACTACCATGTGCACGTACCCTAATAGGGTGTAGAAGCCACAGATGCCCCCCTAGTAGTCCTACTGAGCCCTTCCATGGGCATCAGCAGTGTGATTTCTGGCAGAATAAAACAATTATCCTAGGACCGTGATGGAGAACCTTTTACAGACCGAGTGCCCAAACTGCAACCCAAAACCCACTGCAATTTACCCTGAATACTATAGTCCAGTATAGTCTATCTTCCATGTACTTTATCACTTAGCTATAATAGCCTGCCTACAGTCAGTGCGCTGCCTGTGCTGTTCATAGTGCGCCCCGCGCTGCTGAATGGCAGGAAAAGTCTAAGGCATATTGGTACACCTTAGACTATTTCCAGGGTGCGGGTGCCACAGAGAGGGCTGAGTGCCGCCTCTAGCACCTGTGCCATAGGTTTGCCACCACTGCTCTAGGATATGCTATATACAGGTAAATGCTGGTAAATGGGCAAGACTAAACCTCCATGTTCAGGATGAGGTCTCACAAATGAACTACTGAGTGACCTTATAAACCCCTCTGAGGTGGATGGCAGGAGTTACTGTCCCCCGCCACAGGGCCCTCATGACATGACACAGCTGCTGCTGCTGAATATTCAGCCAGGACAATCCCAACGTAGACAACAAGATATCAGATCGTCTTTCCACATCAGCTCCAATCAGTTGTTTCCGGCGGCGAGGTGTCAGGTTGTCAGCGCTCACCTTGAGATGTCATTGCCGGCTGCTGAGTGCTCGCGCGGTTAATCTCCAGACGATTGGAGCCTCCTTTCAACATTTCAAAGTCTTTAAATAATAAACGGTAACAACGAGCAGAGAGAAGAACACGAGCGGACACACGGCAGAAAAAATCATGATATTACTGCAGAAAACGATGATGAGGCTCCAGGATGCAGATCACCGAGGCTGCTCATTCCTGCGTACAGCGAACCTTGTGCATCAAGAACCACAAGTGCAACATCAGGAGCTGCAACCATTACTGACAGCTCCTGCCCAGTCATTCCTAACACTGACAGATGCACGCCAGCAAGTTCAGTATGAGAAACTCGCAACGTGTGCCAGTGTGAGGTCCCGTTCTGACCTCCGCTCCTCTGACAGGATCACAGAGCATTAGGCCTCATGCACAAGACCGTAATTTCAGTCCACATCCGATTAGTTTTTTTTTTTTTCGCGGGTCGGATGCGGACTCATTTATTTCGATTAGGCCGCAAAAGATGCGGAGAACACCCCATTTGCATCCGTATGTCCGTTCCGCGGCCCTGCTGCAAAAAGAATAAAATTGAACATGTCTCATTCTTTTCAGTTTTGCACACAAGAATAGGCAGGACATACCGATCGGCAAAATGCAGAATGCACATGGCCGGTGTCTGTGTTTTGTGGATCTGCAATTTGCGGACCACAAAAATGCCTACAGCCATGTGCATGAGCCCTTATACTGATTTTATAAGACTGTGTGACCCTGAGAGTCCTGGAATCTACTGAATTAGGCCTCTTTCACAGGACCATTTTTTTTCCGTTTACGGGCCATTTTTTGCGTTCCGTATACAGAACCATTCATTTCAATGGTTCCATAAAAAAAAAAACGGAATGTACTCCGTATGCATTCCGTTTCCGTATTTCCGTTCCTTTGAAAGATAGAACATTTCCTATTATTGCCCGCAAATCATGTTCCATGGCTCCATTTAAGTCAACGGGTCCGCAAACGAAACGGAACACATATGGAAATGCATCCGTATGTCTTCCGTATCCGTTCCGTTTTTGCGGAACCATCTATAGAAAATGTTATTCCCAGCCAAATTTTTTCTATGTAATTATAACTGTATGCTGTATATGGCATACGGAAAAACGGAACAGAAAAACAGAACAGAAACGGAAACACAGCGGAAACAAAAAACTGATCAGTGAAAAGCGGACTGCAAAACACTGAAAACGGTTGTGTGCAAGAGGCCTAAGTGCTTATGCACACAAACATGTGTGCCCCGTGCCACGGACAGCCAATAGAGGTCCACAATGCAGAAAGGCAAAGAGACCCCTGTGAGGTAGAAGCCAATTTTCCTAATTTTAGGGGGAAATAATTCCTTTCCGACTCCAATCAGGCAATCAGAAAACCTCCCTGGATCAACGACCCCTCTCTAGTAACTATAACCTGTAATATTATTACACTCCAGAAATACATCCAGGCCCCTCTTGAATTCCTTTATTGTCACCACCTCCTCAGGCAGAGAGTTCCACAGTGTCACCGCTCTTACCGGACAAGAATAGGACATGCTCTATTTTTTTCCCGAGCTGCGGACCAGAAAATCAGGGCCGCGCTCCGGAAATGCGGATGCGGAGAGCACACAGTGTGCTCTCCGCATCCATTCCTGCCCCGTTGAGAATGAATGGGTCCGCACCCGTTCCGGATATTGCGTGTGAATGGACCCAAAAGTGAAGTCTTGAGACGCTAGACAGCAGAGTGAACTGCTACGACCAGTATTAAAGACACTGCTGCAAGGTGAGGGATTACAGCCAAGACACCCATCAGCAAGAAAGTTAGTAGGCCAGTACCATAAAAGTGCTAAATTGCTGCCATCCAACCAGCCTCCATAATTCTTGCAGGTGCCATAGAAGATTGCACTTAGTCTGCTGCTAATTAATGTATTTGAGGTTCTTTGTTGCACTTAGTAAAAAGACTTTGTTACATTTAACTCTGGTCTTATTCTTCAAAACTACATTTCCATTGCACCGATCTCCAGGGAGCAACGGCCTGAGGTAGTACACCATGACACAACACTTCATACGGACCACTACCACTCCCATCCTCTGCACCGACACCTCCAGGGCACACTGGACACTCAGAAGGGGTCATTTACAAAGACCGGCTTTTTAGACTCCTAAATAATATTCCGCAGCAGAACATCAACACTTTTCATTACAATAGTAGAGGATGTATTTATGTTACGGATTTTATTGCAGAAAATTGCGCAACGTGTAAGAGCATCCTAAAAGTGCAGCAAACAGTCTAGGTGCAGCCCCAGTCTTGACACCCAGCAGCTTTAACTTCATTTCACACAGCTGAGGGTTTGTTACAATGTATCACTGTAGATCTGAGATTTAGGCTGCTGGTGTGTTTAGCTCACAGAGGATTGTCTAAATGGACACATTGTAACAAACCCTCAATCGTGCAATCAAAACTAGGTTTTCTCGGCCGGTGATATATATTGTGATCCAGTGTCGAAGAATCTTTTACAACTTTTCTGCATTGATTAATCTGCAGTCTCTTTTTTCCTGCACATTAAGAGTCGCGTTTAAATCCTCCCAACCTCTGGAAGGCGGCAGTTTCTCTTTAAAGCAAATAAACTGGAGAAGGCGATTCAATTATTTTTGCTTAACCAAACCTGAGATCATTGTAATGAAATCTTGGGAATATTAACATTTCATTGACATTAGCTGCATCGTATGTGATGCCTCGGTGAGTAAATCCTGCGGAAAATGAAGAATTTCCCAGCTTCGTTTTATTGTACTGCAGACTGCTGACATGGCGGAACAGGTCGGGATGAGGAGGGTCTGCTGCCTTTTAATTAACTTCACCTTCTCAGATAAATTCATTAGTTGTCTTCTACTCTCATTAGAAAATACTGGGACAATGGACCCTGTGCCACCTATTAGATGTAACGGCTCCACGTGTTTCATCTGAGCGCTCGTGATGAAGGTCATAATGGTTACAGCAGGCGTTGTTAGATACATCGTTCAGTAATTGCTTCATTAGGGGGTTATTTACTAAGCGGGCCACACCACTTTTTGGTGGAAAATATTAGCAAAACCCTATTTTGTGACTTTTTAATTCCCTGCAATGTTTTTACACTGTCCTTGTCACTTAGAAGTGGCAGGGTGTGTTGGCGACTTTTGCCCTGACAAATTTACCATCTTTTATGCCTAGAAACTACTCCAGTCCAGGCACATGGACTGCGGGAGGATTTGGGTAATTTATGACGAGATTCACGCCTCGTTATGAATTAGCCGAATCCTCCAGCAGCCCAGAGGAGAAACAAAGACTAGCGTAAAAAGCTGTTTCTTTCTGTTTGTTTCTCCAGTCATATCCAGAGCTGCGTCCAGTTTAACTCTCCCCAGCTGTCAGGAATGGGGACTAATAGCTTCAATCTAAGACTGTATCAAAATACGAAGCCAAACTCAGCTTTGTGCCTCGTGAACGAAGCCGAGTTCAGTTTCATATTTTGATACAGTAATGTATGTGAATAAACAAAGTGACACGTGATAGAAGACGATGAAGTAAGTCTCACAATATTTGCTGGAACTTCAGAAAGTCCTCAGCGGAGGCAATATATTTTATAGCAGGTCTGAGACAATATTTTTAACATAGCTTTTAAAAGAATCAGGATTAGATACAGCAATCCGAACCCGATTCGCTCAACCCTAATGATAATACAGGGGTGTATGCCATCTGGTCCCAGCAATTTGTTTATTTTAATCTTTTTAAGATGCCACTGTACTTCTTCCTGGGTCAGACAGGGCACTTTTAATAGGAAATTTACTTTTACATTCTGCATTTCACGTGACAGTTTATTTGACCCTCATTACTGTGCGGTGATTTTGTCACATTGCAGTTGAGCACAATTTCCTATATCTTCCATAGATACAACTGTTATGAACAAATACAGTGAGGACACAGCAGGAGGAGGGTGAAGATCAAATCAAAGGGTTTTTCCGGGATATTAATGACCTATCCTTGGCTATTAGAAACCAGCATTCTAGAAATGCTGATTCCTAATAGCTGCCCCATGTAAATGTGCCACTGATCACCTAGTGCAGGGCTGGCCAACCTGTGGCTCTCCAGCTGTTGTAAAACTACAATTCCCACCATGCCCTGCTGTAGGCTGATAGCTGTAAGCAGTCTAGGCATGCGAGGAGTTGTAGTTTTGCAACAGCTGGAGAGCCGCAGATTGGCCAGCCCTGACCTAGTGAGCAAGCAAATGTTAATATGTCGGACGGCTCATACACAGGACCGTGATCGACCAGGGAAACATACGATCGTGTGCATGAGCCCTTAATGTCAGTAATGTCAGATAGGTGTGGATCCGACCTCCGTGGAAAGGGCCCCTGAAGTGAAGAATAGAATACTCATGCTCAGCATCTTATCTATTAACTATTGAGACTTTCAAAAATAACAGAGCATGCAAGGGCAGCTACCTCTCCATTCACTTGCATGGGCCAACTGAACATAGCCGAGACAGTGCTCAGCTATTTTCAGAGCAGAGAATGTGCAGTGGTCGGATTTGGGGTGGCCCCAAGACTGCGTTAGGTCCTCCGGACACTGTTGAGGTGTCACCACGTGTTGCCGCCACCCGGAACAGATGCAAATTAAGTCCAGAGAGTCAGGGTCTGCAGTGAACCAGTGCACTTCTTTATTGGAGGGAACACAAGTGCTAAACAATACAGCAAGGCACTGAGCTGGCTTCTTCAGTCTCCTCCAGGGCAGAAGAAGGGTTTGATGCTGAGGAAAGGTCTGAGCTAGCTGTCCCTCTCTCTCTCTCAGAACGCTGGTACCCTAGCCAAAGGCTGGAGGCCCACAGTCTGTAGCTCAGTAGTCCAGCTGGCTCCTTGGTCACAGGGTTGATGACCCATGGTCTGTGGCTCAGCATCCCTAGCTCGGTGTCTTCTTCTGGTCACTCATGCAGTCTGGCATGAGTCTCTTCTAAGCATTGACCTCTAACTGCAGAACACTAGGGGCTCTGACTTATCTCCTTATACATACAGCTTCTGGCTGAACTAGAATTTTCAAGTGGGAAGGGTGGAGTGGAGAAACACAACCCAAACAAATAAAATGTTACAATTCTGGTCTCTCCTAGACTTGCCTTAGACCTTCAATGATACTCTGTGGTAATGACACAGCAGTTTTTCCAGACAAAAAGAAGTCTTCAGACAAAATATTATAGCTAAACTTGACATTTAAAAGGTCAGTCTGTCTGATTTTGATGGTAAATAAGTCTAGCTTTTTCTCCCCAAAACATACTCTTCTTTAAACATTATAGTAACTGTGGTAAATTACTAGCTTTTCATTATTAACTAAAAGTATCAAAAGTCTCTCAGTATTCATTAACTTTCCACAGTGCTGTGCAAACACAGTGCAAATAAACAGGATATATATCATAGCAAACATATAAAATGCAGTTACACAGTATTAAACAATCAGTGCAAGTTAACCCTATGAAGTGAAAAAAGTAAGGAGTTGATGACTTTGCATAGAGGAAACATGGGCAAATGTTCACAAATGTGCCCCTGCTCCAGTGCACTTCAAATGGAGGGTAGCTTTGCATGTGCAGCTGGTCTCCCTTTCTGTCCAGGGCCCCATTCCACATATAGGATCGGGTTCAGAAGTGGGATCTGCACCTACCAGATGCATGCCTCCCAAGTGTTTTGTCACACACACAGGGGGTGGGGTAGTGACCACTGAACTCCACCCTCACCCCTGTCCCTGCCTACTTGCCTTGCAAGTCCTAGCGACAAGGGAAAACTGGTCGACAAACCCTTAGCTAGGATAGTGCAGGGAAGACAAACAACACATAACAAGAAAGGTCAAACAAGCCGCGTCAAAACCAAGAGAGCAGATAAGTAACCGGAGGAGCAAGCAGAGAATCGCCAGGACAAGCCGAAGTCAAAACCAGTAGAGCACGCCAAGACCAGAGGATGAGACGGACGGGAAATCGGAAGCCAAGCAGGAACAAACAAACCAGGTGTGTATCATGCAGGAAGGACCTCAAGAACAGGTAATCTGTGGCCAGCAGATTGCCTGTTTAAATAGAGCACCAGTGGAGTCATGTGATGTGGCCAGCGTCACATGACTCCTGAGTTCCAATACAGCCGAGCGCCGAGTAATCAGCTCGGCGCTCAGCCCCAGAGTGGTTACCATGGGGACAGGCGACGCCGGATGTGCTGATAAAGTGAGCGCGCCTCGGTCATCCCCGCCTCCTGGAACCACGCACAGAGCGCATCGTGACAGTTCCTCTTTTGGAGGGGCGTCCCTCTTTTTGACCTAAGTTCCTCTGTCCCTCTTTGATCCTTAAATGTCCCTCTTTTTGACCTCTGGAATTAATGCATAAATGTGCATTACTAAATTTACTAAATTGCTCCTTAATAAAGTATCTGTATGGTTTCTAGCTGTATATTAGACCATAACTTCATTATTTTTTGCAATTTGAGTTAATATTTAAATGGACATTAAAGCGCAAGGACAAAATTGTCCCAGGGGCTCCACATGCTGTAAAAAATAAAGGAACTTATACTCACCTAACCAATCCCCAGCTGCTGCAGTTGTGACGGAGTCAGTAATGATGCTTAGAGGTGAGGCCTAGTATGAAAAAAACTGCCGTGATGTGCCTCTTTGTGATTTTGGGAAGTATGCTGACATTTATGGCTTATTGAGTGATAGCTTCAGTGCACAGGATTGCTTACAAGTCAACTTACTGTTTTGGACTACAGCTCTAGCTCAGTAATAAAAAGTGTAGTTGTACCTCTGAGAAAAATTATCTTCTTTGCGAGCCTTGTGTCAGGCTTTTCCCTTTCTTTCTTCCCTTTGCATTGACCCCCTTTATTCTTAACAACATTGGCTTTTATTTGTAACCAGTTTTGCATATTGCTGAAAAATAGTCAATAAAAAAAAAATCTAGGTGTAACCCCAGCCTAAAACGTCAACTAGTCATGTGACATAAGGGGGGTGGGTCACTGCTGAAGCCAATCATTGGCTTCAGCGGCGTCAAATCAGATGTTGATGGGACCTGAGTGCTGCAACAGTAACGGGGTAGCTTCCCTCCGTGGGTCTGGCCACGAGGTGTGGTCAGCCTAAAGACCCCAAAAGATGAACAAAAATAGTAGTAAAAATAAGAGGCCTTCCTGGATTATGTTTTTACCAGCACAAACCCATATTGCCTGTCCCCTTCCTTATAGGTGAGGACAGCACTGGACTACTCCTCTAAGTTTTGCTGTGGGGCCCTATGAGATCTGTGTACACCCCTGGATGTAAGATTCCTATAGTGCATTATTTTTATGGGATGGAATCTGTTGGATCTTCTTGGCTTTACAGGAGCATATTCTCATGCCGTAAGGCGTTCTGTTGCAGAGAGCACTTGTGATTTATCAGCTTGAAGACTGGAAGATTAATCTATGTAAATGGTGGAGGACGCAACGCTGGTGTTTATCTGCACTTTACAATGTTATTTAATGACAGTGGCCAAAAGCTATCAGTGCTCAGCATTCGATATTCGATCAGGTGGTGATTATCTGCTTATAGCTATCTTTCCATAAATCATTATGACAATATAGGGAATAGGCACATTTCTGAGACCTCAGTATGATCATTAGGCCCCAAAACTAACTGAAAAGTAAGGCCGTCTGCACACGTTGCAGAATACATACGTTTTTTCTGCGTGGACTCTCGTGCAAACCTAACCATATTCCAGTACCAATAAAGTGAATGAGAATAAACAATCTCATGTACACTTTCCCCTTTTTTTTTTTCATGTGGAAATTGACCTGCCGAGCAGATTTCCAAATCCGCAGCATGTCAATCATGTTTGCGGCTTTAGTTGCGAACTTCACCCTTTTTAAAAAAAAAGGGTGAGATCTGAGGCAAAACGGCATCAAATCCACAACAAAAATCACCAATAGAAATTGCGGATTTTGGTTTGGATATGCTGCAGAAACGCACATGGGAATTCGTGGGGATCTTATGTGCATCCACCCGCTCATGTGCAGACGGCCTTAGGATCCTTATACAAATGAATTTGGCTCTAGTGTTATTTTCCAGTAAAAAAAATAAAAATCCAGAATCAGCACAAGCTTTTTTTTTTTTGCCACTGCTGTTTTTGGTATTTCACGTGGGCTTTGATTCCCCCATGTACTATCAGTGGATGCACATAATTTATGATGAGGCATTTGCCTCGTCATAAATTAGGCTCACCTCCAGAAGTCTGCGCGCCTGGAGTGAAAAACTACTCCTCTCCCTGAGTGGAGTAGTTTTCCCCAATGTTTACAGCTGTTTTCAGGCATAAATGTTCCGGCCCCTGCCACTCCCAAGTGGTGAGGACAGCGTAAAAATGTTGTGCGACAAAATATTGTGTGTCCTGCATTTCATATTTCCCATAAACCTTCAGCTAACATCTGGAGTTGGTGTTTTTGCAGCAAAAACATGAAAAGTACTAAAAACATCACAAAAAAAAATGTGTGAAAGCAACCTAAGTTAGCATTGTAAGGGCTGTTTCACACGAGCGGATGCCGTGCGTGACATCCGCTCCGTGAATGACAGCCAAGACCCGATGCGGACAGCAGAAGCACGGAGCATTAACATGATTGATAATGCTCCGTGCCTCTCTGTGATCTCTTTACTACGAAATCACAGTGACAACTTTATCTCACTGTGATTTCGTAGTAAAGAGATCAGAGAGGCACGGAGGATTATAAATCATGTTAATGCTCCGTGCTTCTGCAGTCCGCATCGGGTCTTGGCTGTCATTCACGGAGCGGATGTCACGCACGGCATCCGCTCGTGTGAAACAGCCCTAAGGCTTCTTTGAGTTTTTCACCCGGATGCAATGCATGTAGCATCCGGACTGAATCCTGATGTTCTACATTGTGTGTTTTTCACGCAGCTCTGGCTCCATAGAAATGAATGGGGCTTGCATTAAAAATGTAAGGCATCCGAATACAATTCTTTTTCACTGATGGTTACTAGGAGATGTAGATTGTTATGGTTCAGTTTTTCTTTACGCATGTGAAAAATGCATGCAATCTGAATGGAATAAACATAAACACTGAACGGAATCACAAAAAAAAGATTGAACTTGCATGCAAAACCATCAGTTCTTCCCGGAACAGATCCTAACGCAATACGTATCGCTCATGTGAAAGAGGCCTGAAGATAGAAATCCACTGCAAAGATGTGCAAAAAAATAAATCAGTGACTTATAGAGATGCAGTTCCCTGGAGGACGACTGCAAAGGATTAATTCTTGGTAAAAAGTTTAATTTAATGTTGCTGAGTTAAATATTGTGATTTCCTGTTAAAACATTTTGTTAGCACCATATATACCAAATAGCAATGCAAAGGCAATATATGGTTAATTAGGTTACCATGGTGATGGATTGGGTCTGCCGCTTGGCTAGCGAGTAAAGTCTTAGTAAAGCCGAGCTACAGACAAGACTTACCGTATTTTTCGCACCATAAGACGCACCTAGGTTTTAGAGGAGGAAAGTAAGAAAAAAATATTATTCATTACACCTCAGGTCAGACCTCAGCTCACAGCCCCAATCAGATCCCCAATGTTAATAAGACCTCAGATCAGGGCCCAATTTACAGAAGACCCCACAAAACCTTTCTCTCTGAGAATACAGCTGCCAAAAAAGGTACTTTATCATCACAGTGCCCGTAAGAGAATTAGACCCAACATCTTAGGCTACTTTCACACTAGCGTTAGGTTTGTCCGTCAGGGGAACAGCCTGCCGGATCTGTACTAACACTTGCAAACATGTGCTGCCGGAAGTCCGGCCAGCCCCATTCACTAACGCTAGTGTGAAAGTAGCCTTGGAAGGTCCATAACCGTGCAAGATAATGTCAGTATTCGCTCATTTATGGCAAGAGACTTTACTGTTGTGGAAAGGGTATATTGCCTCCTGTACCCACCACACTTTAAGATGGACTGGTCATCTGGATCTAAATTCTGCACCCCACAGCCCGGGAACTCCAGAAAGGGCTAACAAGTACAGAATAGCACCACTATGGTTATCTTGGAAAGCTGCAAAATATATTTATAGTGGAATTCAGGGACTACTACTACTACCATCATTACCGCTGACCATACACAGCTATCGGAGAGAAGCTCTGTGATATACCTCAGGACTTACTGCTACCAATTATATGTACTACTACTACTCTCATCATCGATTTAGTAATGAAAGACTTTGTTTACAACAGCCTGATTATTGACTCCATCGTCTATCTGCCAGCCCTGTATCCGAACTCCTGCCTTGCATCCTGCCAACCACCAAACATTAAGGGCACCCCAACTACAATCAGGTATGAGCCCCAGAAGTCAGGGAGTGCCCAAGGGAATAAAAAGTGTGCCCTACATTCACTGTGGATGGCCAATCGGTAGCCAGGGTGAAGTTTGTGAACTGTGAGTACTACTACTCACCATCATCGCCACTACCACTCCTCCCACCCTCGTCTCCCCTCCAAGTTGCTGCAGACTGCACAGAGGATTTAAAAATCTACAATGTGTCCTAAATTCTGTATGAATTTTGCTGCAGAATATGAATGAGGTTTTGTGAAATGTATTATGCATTGTCCTGGACTGTGTTGTGGGTTCACAAATCTTCACAAGAATTCTGACTTTGTGACCTTACAGTAAAAATTTGATTTCTTGTGGATGTTGCTGCATCTCTGCTGCAAATAGTTCATGTGTCAATCCTGACCAACATAGTCTGCAGGAGAAAGGGGATATTATCTGGACTGCATTGAGGTCTGGGCCTATGTAGACCTGTCATGTGAGCGGCTGCACTTGAGAACCCCAGGTTTGTGTAGTGCTACCCTGAGACGTCTTATAAATAGAGGAGGCCACTATGCACGATTGCATATGGAAGACTCGTGCGTGGAATTGTGTGCAGGATTATCCTGGATGAGGAATACTCTTACGTCAGGGATGATTAGCCGTAGAGATTTCCTCTGTGTATTATTCAGTTTATGACTGTGAAAATCTAAACCTTTATTCTCTGCTTTGTGTCTTTAAAAATCACTGCTTCATTTAATTCTTCTGCTGCCAAGCACAGTACTGCTGGTCTTCACACCATAGCCTCATTGTCACGATCAGTGTGGGGGGAAACTCCACACTGAACACAGGAGGGAAGGGGAACAGTAGCTGGGCCTAGAATTTAGGGAAGAAACAGGTCACCTCCTAGACAACCCTAATCCGGGCCCTGACTACCTATCAATATGAATAGACCTTGAAGGTAGGAATATTCATGAGCAGGATACCTAGGCCCTGATTTCCCTATAAGGCCCTGGAATAAGTATAGGACCAGAGACAACCCATTCCTCCCCAGATGGACGAATGGAAGTCTCTGTCTCAGGCCCAGATACAACAACAGGGAAAATAACAAATACAAACGTGACACTTAACTTCTGTAGAGATGGAAGAACAGGAACAACAGAGAGGATCTCACACCAGCTCAGCCAAACCCAAGTGAGGCTATCAACTGCACAGTCAGAAGGGTAGGGTGAGACTATAAAGGGTAGAAGTGATGACCACTGAGCAACAGCTGAGAAAAGGGAAGTGGTCATTAATCCTATCAACACTGAATCAAGAGAAATCATGGAGGCTGTTAGATTCCTCCACGCTCAGCCAATCTCCTTGATTTCCTGACATCAGTCACCTGAGGGACCGTGACACTCATTTCTCACATATCAGACGTTGCCACCTGTAGTGCAAGCACACCTCCCCATCCCATGTAGGCTCTTGGCCCTGTTGTCCTCTCAATTATTTCCTGACATTGATTTCTATGTCAAGGGGAGACCTTATGTCCTTATTTCCAATGACAAAGGAGACAGGGCTATATGAAGCTTAGAACAGTTTACTTCCTCCCTATATAACAGAATAGCAGAACCATCAAGATGAACATCCAGGATGGTTTCTCTCTTGTTCTCACTGGGAATCATATAGAAAGATCAGCTTGTTTTATTCCGATCTTAGTTTCCCATTTACGCTTCCGGAGGATTCCGCAGATTTTTTCTTTGTGCGATCATCAAGGTACTGGATGAATGAAGATCTAATTCGTGCTCATTTATAGTTTTTTTACTCCTGGCGCACAGACTGCCAGCGGCACGCCTAATTTATGATAGAGCCTTATCATAAATTAGGTGCTTCCCCCACCAGCGTAAAACGCCGGTCTTTGTAAATGACCTCCATTGAGTGGAAGAGTCCTTGAACGATGAAGTCTTGACTTATTTGATGAATGGGAGTCCATGATTGATGGAGATATGGTTGATAAAGTCCTGGTTGGGGGGTATCCAAGTTTCATGTAGTCATGGCAAATTGAGAGCTGGTTGATTTTGTCCTAGATGGATAAAGTGCTTGATAAATGTAGCACTAGTTGATGAAGTCCTGCTTGCAAGGACTTATGGTTGCATGGAGAACCGGATGGATAATGTCTTGTATTAATACAGTCTTTGATGGTTGGTAAAGTCAAGGTTGCGTAGAATTCTGGTTGTATGGAAATGTGGATGGATAAAGCCCTGGTTGATGAAGTTCTGGATGGATAAGATGTAAGCTGAGTTCAATGAGACTACAATGAAGCCAATGCAGAGTGGCCGGGGTAAGGGATTAGCTGTTTTGGGGCAGAATCAATGCTGTTAGTCTGAGCTGTAACTGCAGAACTCTGTATATTGTGCAGTAGATGGATGTGGTTACTGCAGCACTGGTCCCATGCACTTCAGTAACAAGCTCTGTCCACTACGCAGTGGACAGACCTGTCTAGTTCTGTCAACAGCTTCCAGTGCCGGGGCTACATTGAAACAGCTGTTTGGGGGTGGTGAGGGGTGTTGGAACCCCAACGATCATATATTGATGGCCTTTCTTGAGGATAGGCCATAAACATTGAAATCCTAGACGACCTGGCTTGTCACACACAGGAGCAGTATCACACTGCTTGAGCTTATGCCTTTCTCTCTATTGGAGGGAAGGACAGCCCCAGCAGCTAGGCTGCATGAGAAATAAGGCACCTCTTTACACATTCATTTTCACACTTAGGCCTCATGCACACGACCGTTTTTTTTTAAGGTCTGCAAAAACGGGGTCCGTAGGTCCGTGATCCATGACCGTTTTTTCGTCTGTGGGTCTTCCT
Organism: Bufo bufo; assembly: GCF_905171765.1. Taxonomy (NCBI): domain Eukaryota; kingdom Metazoa; phylum Chordata; class Amphibia; order Anura; family Bufonidae; genus Bufo; species Bufo bufo. The sequence continues at coordinate 219,333,320 of NC_053389.1, forward strand.
TGATTTTTGGCCGTGCGGAGCCAAACGGATCCGTCCTGACTTACAATGCAAGTCAATGGGGACGGATCCGTTTGACGTTGACACAATATGGTGCAATTGCAAACGGATCCGTCCCCCATTGACTTTCAATGTAAAGTCAGGAGTCCCTATTATACCATCGGATCTGAGTTTTCCCCAATCCGATGGTATATTTTAACTTGAAGCATCCCCATCACCATGGGAACGCCTCTATGTTAGAATATACCATCGGATTTGAGTTAGATCATGAAACTCAGATCCGACAGTATATTCTAACACAGAGGCGTTCCCATGGTGATGGTCCCGCTTCAGGTTAGAATATACTAAAATAACTGTGTACATGACTGCCCCCTGCTGCCTGGCAGGTGCTGCCAGGCAGCAGGGGGCAGACCCCCCCTCCCCCCCCCCCTGTATTTAACTCATTGGTGGCCAGTGCGGCCCCCCTCCCTCCCCTGTATTTAACACATTGGTGGACAGTGCGGCCGGCCCACCCTCCCTCCCCTGTAGTTAACACATTGGTGGACAGTGCGGCCGGCCCCCCCTCCCTCCCCTGTAGTTAACACATTGGTGGCCAGTGCGGCCGGCCCCCCCTCCCTCCCCTGTAGTACTGTAGATTCATTGGTGGCCAGTGGGGCCCCCCCCCCCTCCCCCTCCTAATTAAAATCTCCCCCCCTATCATTGGTGGCAGCGGAGAGTACCGATCGGAGTCCCAGTTTAATCGCTGGGGCTCCGATCGGAAACCATGGCAACCAGGACGCTACTGCAGTCCTGGTTGCCATGGTTACTTAGCAATTTTTAGAAGCATTATACTTACCTGCGAGCTGCGATGTCTGTTCCCGGCCGGGCGCTCCTCCTACTGGTAAGTGAAAGGTCTGTGCGGCGCATTGCTTATAGCACAGACCTGTCACTTACCAGTAGGAGGAGCGCCCGGCCGGACACAGACATCACAGCTCGCAGGTAAGTATAATGCTTCTAAAAATTGCTAAGTAACCATGGCAACCAGGACTGCAGTAGCGTCCTGGTTGCCATGGTTACCGATCGTAGCCCCAGCGATTAAACTGGGTCTCCGATCGGTACACTACGCTGCCACCAATGATAGGGGGGGACATTTTAATTAGGAGGGGGGGCCCACTGGCCACCAATGAATCTACAGTACTACAGGGGAGGAAGGGGGGGCCGGCCGCACTGGCCACCAATGTGTTAACTACAGGGGAGGGGGGCCCACTGGCCACCAATGAATTTAAAACTGGGGAGGGAGGGGGGTGTGCCCCCTCCTGCCTGGCAGCACATGATCTCTTACAGGGGGCTATGATACGCACAATTAACCCCTCAGGTGCAGCACCTGAGGGGTTAATTGTGCGGATCACAGCCCCCTGTAAGAGATAGGGTGCTGCCAGGCAGCAGGGGGCAGTCATGTACACAGTTCAAAGTATATTCTAACTAGAAGCGTCCCCATCACTATGGGAACGCCTCTGTGTTAGAACATACTGTCGGATCTGAGTTTTCACGAAGTGAAAACTCAGCTCTGAAAAAGGTTTTATGCAGACGGATCTGCGGATCCGTCTGTGTGAAAGTAGCCTACGGCCAGGGACCACAGACGCGGATGCCAATCTTGTGTGCATCCGTGTTTTTTCACGGACCAATTGACGTCAAAAAAATAGTACAGGTCATATTTTTTGGACGGACAGGAAACACGGATCACGGATGCGGCTGCAAAACGGTGCATTTTTTGATTTTTCCACTGACCCATTGAAAGTCAATGGGTTCGCGAACAAAAACAGAAAACGGAACAACGGCCGCGGATGCACACAATGGTCATGGTGCATGAGGCCTTAGCCAAACCACAGATACCGGCTGTGTGCATCCAGCATTTTTCCTTTCCGCAGGACCTGCAATATATTACAAATGACAAGAATAGGACATGTTCTATTTTATTTTGCGGGGCCGTGGTATGGACGTCTGGATTTGGTCAGCAAATGGTGTGCTGTCCGCATCTTTTGTGGCTCCATTGAAATGAATGAATGGATCTGCATCCCATCCGCAAAAAATGCGGACCGGATGAGGACCGAAACTACAGTCCTTTGCATGAGGCCTTAGGTGAAAACTACCCTGTGATTCCCCACCAGTCATGGGGGCTGAGACAATACATCTTCAGCACCATATTGAAATGGGCAAAGCCAAATAACAGTAGTACATCAAAGAACCACCATGCTTTACATAAGGATGAACAGTGTTAAGAAACACATCTAAAGGCTCAGTATTAAACACCCGTTTGACATTGATGGGGTTGCTATGGTTGATGAACACCTGGAGGTGCTGGTTGAATGTATTCCTCGTTGGTTGGATAAAGTTTTGGTAAGTTGGTCAGATGGATAGACTACTGGTTTAATTTGCTGCCTGCTGTATCCAGTATCTAAGACGCAAGATGGCAATATTAAAAATTGCTTGTTAAAACTGGAACAATTTTTAATCTGCAGCAAGATATGTATGTCCACATAGGACATGGACCTGGCGACGACAGGAGACCATTGTCTCCAAATTTTTGATGCATGAGACATGAAACAAGGGTTGTTCGCAATGATCCTCAGTCTGTGTTAAAAAACGGAGTTGTGGCTTGCACTATTGCCTTCTATGGGTATGTGTACAGTGCACTGCGCACACGGACGGAAAATACAGCTGCCTGAATCAGGATGTTGCTGCATGTGTATTGCATCCTGACTACAGAAGGTCCAGAAGACAGTGGCCTCAGTGTCATTACAGTTCTTGGCTGTTCAGTGAATACCTCAGGACATAAAGCGGGGGCCAGTCAGGTGATAGCATAGCAGCACACCAAACATTGGCAGCAATTCTACATTTGTAACAAAGAAATGAGTTTTGTCACGTCAGAGTTACAGGTTATAATCTGTTCTCCTCACAATGGACCTTCTCTTTCGCCAAATATGTCTACTTACCTGCAGGGCAAAGAAGAACAATGAAATGAACTAAATCATCTCAAGACAAGAAAAATGTTCTAATAAGTCAAGTGTGCGGAGAGGAGTCATCACTTCAATAATGGGGAAACTGGGCACATGAACACTGAGAGTCACATATCAATGGGCAGAATTTACAAAAATCTGCGTTTTATGCCAATCTTTGATTCCCCCTGCACCGTGTCATAAATTAGCCGCATCTATGGCAATCTGTGTGCCTAGAAAAAAAAATTGCTTCACTCTCTGAGTGTAGTAGTTTTTTGCCAACAATTATGCCTCCAGACGTAACTGTCAGTAAATTTGTCCGCCCCCGGCACTCCCTCAGTGCCGAGGGTGGCATGAAAACACCGGTGTGACAAAATATTGTCCCACGGGCATTTTAAAATTTGCAAAAAGAGTTCTTGCAACCTTTTTACGCCACAAATGGGCGAAAATGACCCCCAATGTGTGCAAACTCCTACTTGTCTCCATACCCCACATCCAGAATGTAACTCTCAGTATCTAGCCTCCCACAAGATCAGCGCGCTCCTCTTCTGAAATGCTTAGGTCCTGATTTATCAACAGGGGTAAATGAAAGTTTGCTAAAATGACGCACAGCACTTGTTGAATTTAGCACAGGTAAATTATCACATTCTGACTTTTTTTTTCACCTGCCACAGGTACGGCAGCTCAGGAGTCGAGAGCAGTTGAGACAATTTTTTGGGACTTCCCCTATGATAAATAAGGCCAAAAACCAACGTACTCCACGGAAACGCACACAAAACAGCTGGATTTCTGAAACTGACTCTCTCATGCACATGGGGTCTGGCGACTATTTTTATGCAATTTGTAGACTGCAAAATACATACGGTCGTGTGCATGAAGCCTTTGCAGGTGCTAAAAAATGCGTTGCAAAAATGAAGACAAAAGAGGGGTCATTTGCAAACATTTTTACACCAGTTTCTGGCGTACAAATTGTTGCAAGACCCCTTTTTGCGACTTCTTAAATTCTCTTAATTTGTCGCATGGCATTTTCGCACTGTCAAGTATTGGGACATGTTGGGGACTGGGCCCGGGCATTGGGCGCAAGAATAATAATCTTTTTTTATATAGCACCAACATAATCCGCAGCGCTTTACAATCTGAGGGTTCATGTACAAACAGCGTTAAAAATGACATTGCAACAAACAAGTCAACAATTAAAACAAGAGGAGTGAGGTCCTTGGTCTCAAGAGCTTACAATCTATGAGGTGATAGGCGTGACACAGAGGGTAACAAGTGCTTAATTTGTATAATTGTCCAGCCATCTTAACACAATAGGGGAGTAGATATAAGGCTACATGAGTGGTCACCATCTGATATTTGTAGTGCTTCTGAGTGCATGGAGTGTGGATAATGGATCAGGTTCAGAAGTATGATGCTGAAGGAATGGTGGGGCGGTGAATGGGGGAGAGTTAGATCAGAGGGTGTTATAGGCTAACCTAAAAAGATGTGTATGTTATGAATTAACCTAATTGCTTGAGGTAGGGCATTCCAGAGAACTGGTGCAGCTCGGGAGAAGTCTTGGAGATGAGGGTGAGAGGTTCGAAATATGGTGGATGTTAGTCATAAATTGTTGGCTGAACAGAGAGCATGGGTAGTATGGTAAACAGAAATGAGGGAAGAGATGTAGGGAGTGCAACACTGTGGAGAGCTTTGTGGGTGAGGATGAGAAATTTTAATTGAATCCTATATTGAATGGGTAACCAGTGTAATGACTGGGATAGGGCGGAGGCATTAGAGTAGCAGTTAGACAGATAGATGAGCCTGGCTGCTGTATTCTGGATAGATTGGAGAGGGGAAAGTATGGTGAGGCGAAGACCAATTAGTAATGAGTTACAGTAATCAAGATGGGAATGGATCAGGGCAACAATATGAGTTTTTGTCGTTTCCACAGTAAGAAAGAAGCAGATTCTAGAGATATTTTTGAGGTCCAGGCAGCATAAGCGGGCAAGCAATTGAATACAGGAGGTAAAGGAAAGATCAGTGTCAAACATAGCACCGAGATAACGGGCGTGCTGTCTAGGCATTATGGTAGTGCCACACACTGAGATGGAGATATCAGGTTTAGGTAGGTTAGTAGGTGGAGAAAACACCAGTAGTTCAGTTTTTGAAAGATTCAGTTTCAGATAAAGAGAGGACATGATGTAAGAGACAGCGGACAGACAGTCACTGGTGTTCTGTAGTACAGCAGGGGTGATGTCACATGAAGAAGTGTATAGTTGGGTGTCAACGGCATAGAGATAGGTACTGAAAAGCAAAATGCTGAAACAGTGGCGTGCCTAGGGTGTTTGGCACCCGGGGCGGGTCCTTCCTCTGCCCCCCCCACATACTCTTTAAAAAACATGGTACCCCCTCACAGTAGTTATGCCCACATTGTGCCCTCTCACAGTAGTTATGCCCTCTCTGTGCCCCTTTCACAGTTGTAATGCCCTCTTTGTGCCCCCTTCACAGTAATAATCCCCATTGTGCCCCCTTCACAGTAATAATGCCCACTGTGCCCCCTTCACAATAATAATGCCCACTGTACCCTCTTCACAGTAATAATGCCCTATGTGCCCCTTCACAGTAATAATGCCCATTGTGCCCCCTTCACAGTAATAATACCCACCGTGCTAGTAATGCCCTCTGTGCCCCCTCCATAGTAGAAATCCCCATTGTGCCGTCTTCACAGTAATAATGCCCATTGTGCCCCCTTCACAGTAATAATGCCCACTGTTCCCCCTTCACAGTAATAATGCCCATTGTGCCCCCTTCACAGTAATAATGCCCACTGTGCCCCTTCACAGTAATAATGCCCATTGTGCTAGTAATGCCCTCTGAGCCCCCTCCATAGTAGAAATCCCCATTGTGCCCCCTTCACAGTAATAATGCCCACTGTGCCCCCTTCATAGTAATAATGCCCACTGTGCCCCCTTCACAGTAATAATGCCCACTGTGCCCCCAGCTGTTTGAAGAGAGGGCAGCGCTCATATGAGAGCTGCTTTCTCTGTTCTGTTCACCTGCTCGCCGTAGCATTTGCAGTGATGAGCAGGTAAACAGAGCAGAGAAGGCAGCGCTCATACAAAAAAAAAAGCGGACATACTTGGAAAACATTACATACAGCGCTACATAACATACAGGGTAATACAGCGCCACATATGTACCTCTTACATCCAGTGACTTCTCTTCTCTGATGTAGATATTCTCATTCCTCTTCTTATCCTGTCAGACCAGACCACCATGGTGACTTCTTTCAGCCGCGCCTCATCTCTGCAAAGTTCAACAAACAGACATCTTCCTTTCCTACTTTTCCATCATCCTCCCACCTTCTCAACACCCCATCCTGCCACCCCCAATACTGTGTCCACTGTGCTCCCCAATACTTTCCTGCAGAAACAGTCCCCCTGAAAATACTAGTACCACACAGATGCGTCAGTACAAAAACACCCCTTTATATTGTGGGCCACTAATAAAAAAACACCTTCCTTTCTGATCAGACCTCGATATAAAACCTTAAATAAGATCCCCCAATCTCAGACCAAACCCCCTTTAGACCTCTATGTTAGACCCCATATAAGACTCCAGTTTTAAACCTCAGATCAGACCCCCATTAGACCTCCATGTAAGACCCCGACCCAATATCAGACCTCAGATAAGACCCCCATATAAGACCCCCATTAGACCTTCAGACCCACATATCAGACCTCAGACCAGACCCCCATATCAGACCTCCAGACCCCCATTAGACCTCCAGACTCCCACTAGATCTCCAGACCCCCCAGTCAGACCTCCAGACCCCCAATCAGATCCCCATTAGACCTCCAGACCCCCAATCAGACACCCCAGTCAGTCCTCCAGACCCCCCAGTCAGACCTCCAGACCCCCCAGTCAGACCACTCCAGACCCCCCAGTCAGACCTCGAGACCCCCATTAGACCTCCATATCAGACCTCAGATCAGACTGTAAAATAATAAAGTAACTTACCTCTCCTGTCGCCACTCTCCCTGTTCTGGTTGTCTTCCCTTCTCAGGGCCCGTGCTGCAGCCACCTGACCTCCTGCAGCGTCAGGTCAGAGTGCGCTCTGTACGTCCTGACGCTGCAGGCAGCCAGGACACAGCAGCGCCGGCCCTGAGAAGAGCGAGCAGGAGGAGGGGTAAGTACTGTACAGCGCTCACAGCGCTTCTCTCCCCCTCCTCCTGCAGACTAGTAAACGCTTCCATCACTAGTATTCCCTTTATAAGATGCATTGCATCTTATAAAGGGAAAAGCAATGAGCGCTTCCATCTGTATTGATGGAAGCGCTCATTGCTTCTGTTCTGGCACCACCCTGGGAGCGCTGAAAGCCGGCAACCCCCCCGGGCACGCCACTGTACTGAGATGCTTATAGTCTGTCCAAAAGGAGCTGTGTAGAGAGAAAGGAGGAGAGGACCTAGGACTGAACCCTGAGGAACCGCAACAGGAAGAAGGAGAGGATGGGAAGTAGAGCCAACAAATTACACACTAGGAGTGGCCAGAGAGATAGGAAGAAAACCAAGAGAGAATGGTGATAGGCTGGAGCATACTGAGGAGGAGATGGTGGTTTACAGTGTCAAATGAGAATTAGTAGATAGTAGTCACCCTTACATTTAGCTGTCAGGAGGACATTTGTCACTATGGGAAGGGCAATTTCTGTAGAATGTAGGGTGCGAAAACCAGGTTGTAATGGATTAGCCTACATGCACACGAACGTGGTTTGGTTCCACATCAGAGCCACATTTTTTGCGGCTCGGGTGTGGACCCATTCATTTCAATGGGGCTGCAAAAGATGTGGACAGCACTCCGTGTGCTGTCCGCATCCATTGCTCCGTTCCGTAGCCCCGCAAAAAAAAAAACATGTCCTATTCTTGTTTATTTTGAGAACAAGGATAGGCATTGTTACAATGGATCCGCAAAAAAAAGGATGCCATACGGACGTCATCCGTTTTTTGAGCGGACCGCAAAACACAAATGTTTGTGTGCATGTAGGCTTAAGGAGAGAATTATTGGAGAGATAGCGGATGAGGCGAGAGTAGACTAGATGCTCCAGGAGTTTAAAGATGAAGGGGAGATTAGAGACAGGTCTGAAGTTAGTTGCGCAGGAAGGGTCATGAGAAGGTTTTTTTTAATATTGAGGTTATAACAGAATGTTTGAAAGAAAGGGGAAGATACCAGAAGAGAGGTTGAATATTTTAGTTAGGTGAGTAGTTGGAGAGAGAGACACTGAAGGAGGTGTGAGGGAATAGGGTCGGTAGTGCATGTGGTAGGACAAGAAGAAGAGAGGATCTTGCATACTGGTGACTGGGTTGAATGTGGAGAGTGAACCAGAGGAAATGCGGGGGCGAAAGGGATCAATGACACTTAGAGATTGGGAGCTGATTTTCAATTTTCTCTTTAAAGCGAGTGGCCAGATCTTCAGAACAGAGGTCTGGACTGAGGAGGGAGTGAAAAGTGCCAAATAGTTGTTTTGGATTATTGGATAGTGAGGAGATCAGGGTCATGAAGTAGGTCTGTTTGGCCAGGTGAAAGGCAGAGTTTTCAGCATGAATACTTGTAATGGAGGAAATATTGTGGTGTGCCAGCTTTCGTTTGGTGCTTTTAGGTCATCACTAGAGAAAGTGAGTTTGAGATGTAAGTCCAACACTTTTACTAACAGGTGTAAAAATGAAGTAAAAACTACTTAAGTAATGGTCTAGAGTAGTTTTTACTCCAGGCACTCAGACTGCCAGAGTTGTGCCTAATTTCTGACAAGTCATAAATTAGTCGTCTCCTATGGCAAAGCAGGGGGGAATCTTAGACCAGCCTAAAAAGTAATTGTAAATGACCCCCCAAACAGTTTGATACTTCAGAGCCTTAGTGCTGCTGAAGAACCTGCTCCTTCCAATAAATAACTATCAGACTTTAGTCTTCCACAAGATCAGGCTCGGACTGGCTCACCGGGAAGCCGGTGAAATGCCCGGTGGGCCCCTTGCCTGTCTGCTTATACTGCAGCCAGAGCCACCAGCAGGGGCAGGGCAGTTACTATTCTTTCAGGCGCCTGGCTGTTATCAGGTGCTGGACTGCAGCACTGGCACACATATCATTTTACTTTGGTGAAAGGGACAGCACAATACTTTGCAGCGCTTGTTCCTTTCTCCAAAGTAAACTTCACCGACCCGACATGAGCGGACAGCTCCCCCCTCCTCTCTGCAGTGTGAGATTCCATCATGTGTGAGGAGGGGGCGGAGCCAGAGGAGCCAACAGCCGAGGCAGCAGGAGATATGGAGACGCTGCTCTCTCTGAGTCACTGTGCCTCCCTCCAGTATAAAGTCCAGTCCTCTTCTCTGGTCCCACTACTCCACACAGCAGCACTGGGGTAAGTTACTGTGGGAGGGAAGTGGGAAGTTAGGAGAGTCCTGAAGCTGCTGCCCCAGCACATCTTGTGTCCCCCTGTTCCAGCCCCTCACAGACCTTTCCCACCAACTATCTCACCTATACTTTATATAGGGCAAGAAGTCATGTCTCCCAGTGTCCCCCTCTTCCCTCTCATCAGTGGCATTTCACACTTTCCCAGCCCCTCACCCCCACATAATATGTAATGTCTCTGGAGCAGTGGCGTGCACACAATCCATGGGGCCCCGGTGCAAAACTGAACCATGGGGCCCCCCCCCCAACCTCCCTCCACCAGCAGCAGAGTTAGGCTACTTTCACACCTGCGTTCGGTGCGGATCCGTCTGGTATCTGCACAGACGGATCCGCACCTATAATGCAAACGCTTGTATCCGTTCAGAACGGATCCGTTTTCATTACCACGAACAAAAAAAACAAGATAATGCAAACGGTTCCGTTTTGACTTACACTAAACGTCAATGGGAGACGGATCCGTTTTCAATTGCACCATATTGTGTCAGTGAAAACGGAACCGTCCTCATTGACTTACATTGTAAGTCAGGATGGATCCGTTTGGCTCCGCATCGCCAGGCGGACACCAAAACGAATCTGCACAGACGGATCTGCACCTATAATGCCAACGATTGTATCCGTTCAGAACAGATCCGTTTGGCTGCAAGCAGCGTTTTGGTGTCCGCCTCCGGAGCGGAATGGAGACTGAACGGAGCCAAACTGATGCATTCTGAGCGGATCCTTATCTATTCAGAATGCATTGGGGCTAAACTGATCCATTTTGGGCCGCTTGTGAGTGCCTTGAAACGGATCTCACAAGCGGACCCAGAAACGCCAGTGTGAAAGTAGCCTAACTCTGCTATATTTCTGTAGCCTGCAACCTCTGACTGCCCAGTTGGGCTGAAACTACTACACCCAACATGTTCTGGCAGTAATAGTTACAGGATATTGGTGCAATTCTGAGCTACTAGTCTATATAATACAATATAATATTATATAGACTAGTAGCTCAGAATTGCACCAATATCCTGTAACTATTACTGCCAGAACATGCTGCGTGTAGTAGTTTCAGCCCAACTGGGCAGTCAGAGGTTGCAGGCTACAGAAATATAGCAGAGCTAGTTATAAAGCCAGCCCCCATCAGACCCTACTCTGAGCTCACTCACCATATTGTGGTGAGCAATTATAAGGACCTTTTTTTTTTTTTTTACAAATCTTATCTTCACTTCCGGACCGGCACCGGCTTCTTCACGCTCTCCCGAAAGCTTTCCCGGCGTCTTCTCCCTGCTGCGTCTCGGCGTTGTTGTGCGCCTGCGCAGCCTAGGGAAACGTCATGTCCGGTGCGGCCACCCAACAGGAAATGACTAGGCACGCCGCACCCGCACGGGGAGGAGAATCAGGGGGAGGAGACTCACTCAAGGAGGGTAGGGCTGGCCTGGCTTGGCACTGCAGCGCAGAAACGCAACACTGGGCGGCAGGCCCTAGGTCGGCCGCCCGGGTTAAGGCTGTTTCACACGAGCGAGTCCATTGCGGGAATCACGCTCCGTGTGTGAGTGTGATCCTCCGCTCTGGACTTGCAGGAGCGCACGGCATTATCATGATTTATAATGCTATGTGTCTCTGCTTCACCTTATTTCTACAGAATCATACTGACAGCTTTATGTCGCTATGTCCAGAGCGGAGGTTCACACTCACACACGTGTGAAACACTCACTCGCTCGTGTGAAACAGCCCTTATACAGGCAGGCACAGCACTACTGCGGGGCCAGGGGTCCACAGGCAGCTGGGCCCCCTGGAGTGCCGGGCCCGGTCGCAACTGCGACCCCTGTATATACACCCCTGCTCTGGAGGTTATATCAGTACTGGAGCGATATAAGAGGAGTGGCTGATATCAGTCACATAGGATGTAATGTCTCTGAAGGTTATATCAGCGTTGGAGCGTTATAAGAGGAGCGGCTGATATCCGTCACATATGATGTAATGTCTCTGGAGGTTACCGTATTTTTCGCCCCATAAGACGCCCCCCCCCCCCCCCAAAATGGGGGGAAAATGCCCCTGTGTCTTATGGGGCGAATGCTGACATTTTTTACATCGCAGGCTGTGATGTATGAGCGAGCGGGGAGGGACTGGGAGGAGGAGCTGGGGGTCGGCAATAGCGGCAGGGCTGGTGCAGTCACTGTACTCCGGCCCCGCCGCTCCAGTGCTGCAATATTCAAATATAAAATGTCTCATTCAATTAAAAGTGATTAAACATGCCCCCCACTTTTAATATTACCGTACACCCTAACAGCTTCTGTAGAATGCAGGCCGGGCGGGCGGCAGCGTAACTCCCTGGTGTCACTTGCCTGCGCCACCTACTTTATGAATCAAGCAGGCGGCGCAGGCACGTGACATCAGTGAGTGACGCGCTGGCCGCCCGGCCTGCCTGCCTGCGTAGTACAGAAGCTGTTAGGGTGTACGGTAATATTAGGAGTGAGGGGACATGTTTAATCACTTTTAATTGAATGAGACATTTTATATTTGTATACTGCAGCACTGGAGCGGTGGGGGAGGGATCTGTGGATGACAGTTTTATGGGGGACATCTGTGGATGGCACTGTTAAGGGGTGGGGGGTCTGTGGATGGCACTGTTATGGGGTGGGGGGGGTCTGTGGATGGCACTGTTATGGGGTGGGGGGGTCTGTGATGGCACATCCATAACAGTGGCATCCACAGATCCCCCATAACAGTGCCATCCACAGATCCCCCATAACAGTGCCATCCACAGATCCCCCATAACAGTGCCATCCACAGATCCCCCATAACAGTGCGTCATCCACAGATCCCCCCATAAGGTCTCATGCACACGACCATTGTTGTGTTCCGTTCCGCAAAATGGGGTTCCGTTGTTCCGTTTCTGTTTTTGTTTCCGTGTGTCTTCCTTTATTTTTGGAGGACCACTAGACATGAAGGAAAGTAAAAAAAAATCTAAGTCAAGTTTGCCATGCAAATGATAGGAAAAAAACGGATGCGGACACGTGGACGTGGATTACAATCTTGTGTGCCTTCGCGTTTTTTCACGGTCCCATTGACTTGAATGGGTCCGCAAACCGTTTTCCGTGGAAAAAATAGGACAGGTTATATTTTTTTGACGGACTGGAACCACGGATCACGGCCGCGGATGACAAACGGTGCATTAGCCGAGTTTTCAACGGACCCATTGAAAGTCAATGGGTCCGCAGAAAATCACGAAAAACTGAACAACGGACACGGAATAAAACAACGGTCGTGTGCATGAGGCCTAACAGTGCGTCATCCACAGATCCCCCATAAGTGTCCTTCACAGATCCCCCCTATAACAGTCTCCTTCACAGATCCCCAGTAACAGTGCCATCCACAGACCACCATTAGTTCCAAACCCACCAAAAGCACACCTTTTGGTTAAAAATAATTTTTTTCTTATTTTCCTCCCCAGAAACCTAGGTGCGTCTTATAGGGCGAAAAATACGGTATATCAGTACTAGAGCGTTATAAGAGGAGCCGCTGATATCAGTCACATAGGATGTAATGTCTCTGGAGGTTATATCAGTACTGGAGCGTTATAAGAGGACCGGCTGATATCAGTCACATATAACTGTGGATAGGTTATCAATATCTGATTGGTGGGGGCCTGACACCCGGGACTAGGGATCAACTGATATAGATTTTTTTTAGAGCCGATAACCTGGCTTTCAGGCCGATAGCCGATAATTTATACCAATATTTTGTGCATTTTCACAAATTCCTACACAAATCTGTTGTTAAATGAAGAGATGCCATTATATATCTAAGATTAAATACTTAATATTTTGGTGTTTTTTTTTATTTAATAACTATCTCCCACTTAGGGGCTAGAACCTGGGTCCCTTGTCCTATTCACCCTAATAGAGCTCTATCATGGTGAATAGGACTTCACACTCTCCCTGCTGCCCTGTGCATAGTACACATGTCAGCAGGGAGCTGACTATGGCAGCCAGGGCGTCTGTAGCGTCCTGGCTGCCATGGTAACCGATCAGAGCCCCGCAATTACACTGCTTGGGCTCTGATCAGAAGCTGCCACTGCCACCAATGAAGATAACTTGCCCATTAAATAAAATATAGCGACACCTGACCTCTATGAGAGGTAGCTGCGATCCGCGACAGTTAACCCCTCAGGTGCAGCTATATGATTCACCCGCCTCCTATATTTGAATTAATAACTGAGTTAACATCATTGGTGGCGCAATGGCCACAGCCCCTCCCCTCCTCCTCCCCTCTTGCCTCTCACTGGTGGCAGCGGCAGCAGCGGCACAGGGGGGAGGGACCGCTTCCTTCTCCCCTGTGCTGCTGAGGGAACATTGATCGCGTTGATAGCAGCGCGATCCATGTTCGCGATTCGTTATCGGCAAGGTTAGATGCTGATACCGATAACTTTGAAAATCCTGAATATCGTCCGATAATATCGGTAAATCCGATAATCGGTCGATCCCTACCTGGGACCACTGCCGATCAGCTGTTTGAGAAGGCACCGGGGCTCCTGTGAGCCCTGTGCCCTTCTCTGTGATTTTTCTGGGCCATGTGACGTCACATTTATTGATCAAGTGGCCTAGGAGCAGCTCAGCCGCATAGAGGTGAAAGGGACTGAACATGATACCAAGCACAGCCGCTATACAATGTACGGCGCTGACCTTGGTGAGCTGTGAGGAGGCCGGGGCACTACTGCCAGCACTTCAATAAACTTATCCTTCTGAATATGCAGGAAACATTTCCTTCACTTTGGATATTGTTTAGGCTGGGGGACTGGGCGGTTCATCTAGGACATGGAATGTGTGACCGCTGTCCAAACTACTGACTGTAAATAACAGATACAGTTATCAACTAAATGAGTTGCTTAAAGGGAGTCTGTCATCACAGTTTCACCTTTTTAACCCTTCCCATAGCTTTCGAGCAGCATTACAGTTGATAAAAACGTTACCTTTATAAGCAATCGTGGACTTATAAAACTGGCAAATCATCTTAGTAGGATATGCAAATGAGGGCTCGCAAGTGCCCAGGGGCGGCGTCAACCTCGTAGGTGCCGAGATCCCGCGCCTGCGCACTGAGTCCATCGGCCGGCGCATGCGCACTGCGATGTCCATTCCTGGTACGGCATCACAGTAATTAATGCGCATGTGCCGGCTAACGGACTCAGTGCGCAGGAGCGGGATCTCGGCAAAAGAAGAAGTAAGAAGATGGGCGGGCAGAGGGAAAGGATGGGCAGGGGGAAGCGGCGATAAGGCAGAGCTGCCTGGGCACCTACAAGGTTGACGCCGCCCCTGGGCACTTGCGAGCCTACTAAGATGATTTTTGCCAATTTTTTTAAGGTAACGTTTTTATCAACTGTAATTCTGCTCGAAAGCCATGGGAAGGGTTAAAAAGGTGAAACTGTGATGACAGACTCCCTTTAACCCCTTAAGGACCCAGGACGTACCGGTACGCCCTATTTCCCGAGTCCTTAAGGACCCAGGACGTACCGGTACGTCCTGACTTAAAATATGTATTCCGGCGCCCCAGGGGTTAATCGGAACGGGATTTCGGCTGAAATCATTCAGCCGGCATCCCGTAACAATGCAGGGGGGGGGTCATTTGACCCCCCCGTATCGGCGATCGCAGCAAACCGCAGGTCAATTCAGACCTGCGGTTTGCTGCGCTTTTTGCAGTTTCTGATCCCCGCGGTCAGGGACCGCGGGGATCAGAAACTTTAGAGTGGCTAAAATCAATATTTTTCACCCCCCCCCTGCACCCCTGCACGATTTTATGCCGGCGGGTGGTGCGGGGGGGTGTCACAGGCGGTGGGGGAATTGCGGGAGGTGCGGCAGGCGGGATCGCGATCCCCCGCCCGCCTCCCCATGAACGATCGTTGGCTTCTAGTGGGTATACCAGGGTGCCAGCACATTGCTGGCACCCTGGTATAAACGGCTGACATCTGTGCAGATGTCAGCCGTTTAACCCTTTCCATACCGCGGTCCGTACGGACCGCTGTATGGAAAAAGTTAACTGTCATCGGTCAGTTTGCAGCCCCCCGATGGAGAGGGAGAGAGCCCCCAGAGAGCCCCCCTCAGCCCTGTGCTTACCCTTCCCCGTCTGCGAAGTTCTGAGCAGACGGGGAAGGTTCCCATGGCAACAGGACGCCTGCTCAGGCGTCCTGCTGTCCATGGTGCTGAACAGATCTGTGCTAAAAGCATAGATCTGTTCAGTGTAAGTAAAATACAGTACAGAACAATAAATATTGTACTGTACTGTATTATACAGACATCAGACCCACTGGATCTTCAAGAACCAAGTGGGTCTGGGTCACAAAAATGTAAAAAAAAGTGAAAAAAGTTAAGATAAAAAAAAAAAAACATTTATCACTGAATAAAAATTAAAAAAATAAAATACACTACACATATTAGGTATCGCCGCGTCCGTAACGACCTGATCTATAAAACGGTCATGTTACTTTCCCCGCACGGTGAACGCCATAAAAATAAAAAAATAAAAACTATGAGAAAATTGAAATTTTGCCCACCTTACTTCCCAAAAAAGGTAATAAAAGTGATCAAAAAAGTAGCATGTACGCCAAAATAGTACCAATCAAACCGTCATCTCATCCCGCAAAAAATGATACCCTACCCAAGATAATCGCCCAAAAACTGAAAAAACTATGGCTCTTAGACTATGGAAACACTAAAACATGATTTTTTTTGTTTCAAAAATGAAATCATTGTGTAAAACATACATAAATAAAAATAAAGTATACATATTAGGTATCTCCGCGTCCGTATCGACCGGCTCTATAAAAATATCACATGACCTAACGCCTCAGGTGACCACCGTAAAAAAATAAAAACAAAAACTGTGTAAAAAAAGCAATTTTTTGCCATCTTACGTCACAAAAAGTATAATAGCGAGCGATCAAAAAGTCATATGCACCCCAAAATAGTGCCAATCAAACCGTCATCTCATCCCGCAAAAAATGAGACCCTACTCAAGATAATCGCCCAAAAACTGAAAAAACTATGGCTCTTAGACTATGGAGACACTAAAACATTTTTTTGGTTTTAAAAATGAAGTTATTGTATAAAACATACATAAATAAAAAAAATAGTATACATATTAGGTATCGCCGCGTCCGCGAGAACCTGCTCTATAAAATTACCACATGATAAAACCTGTCAGATGAATGTTGTAAATAACAAAAAAAAAAAAACGTGCCAAAAAAGCTATTTCTTGTTACCTTGCTGCACAAAAAGTGTAATATAGAGCAACCAAAAATCATATGTACCCTAAACTAGTACCAACAAAACTGCCACCCTATCCCGTAGTTTCTAAAATGGAGTCACTTTTTTGGAGTTTCTACTCTAGGGGTGCATCAGGGGGGCTTCAAATGGGACATGGTGTCAAAAAACCAGTCCAGCAAAATCTGCCTTCCAAAAACCGTATGGCATTCCTTTCCTTCTGCGCCCTGCCGTGTGCCCGTACAGCGGTTTACGACCACATATGGGGTGTTTCTGTAAACTACAGAATAAGGGCCATAAATAATGAGTTTTGTTTGGCTGTTAACCCTTGCTTTGTAACTGGAAAAAAAATATTAAAATGGAAAATCTGCCAAAAATGTGAAATTTTGAAATTGTGTCTCTATTTTCCATTAAATCTTGTGCAATACCTAAAGGGTTAACAAAGTTTGTAAAATCAGTTTTGAATAGCTTGAGGGGTGTAGTTTCTTAGATGGGGTCACTTTTATGGAATTTCTAATCTAGGGGTGCATCAGGGGGGCTTCAAATGGGACATGGTGTCAAAAAACCAGTCCAGCAAAACCTGCCTTCCAAAAACCAAACCGCGCTCCTTTCACTCTACGCCCTACTGTGTGGTCGTACAGTAGTTTAGGGTGGGCCCCCAAAATCAATTCCACTGGTGGGCCCTAGGCACCCCAGTCCGACACTGCACTCGCTCGTGTGAAACAGCCCTTATACAGGCAGGCACAGCACTACTGCGGGGCCAGGGGTCCACAGGCAGCTGGGCCCCCTGGAGTGCCGGGCCCGGTCGCAACTGCGACCCCTGTATATACACCCCTGCTCTGGAGGTTATATCAGTACTGGAGCGATATAAGAGGAGTGGCTGATATCAGTCACATAGGATGTAATGTCTCTGAAGGTTATATCAGCGTTGGAGCGTTATAAGAGGAGCGGCTGATATCCGTCACATATGATGTAATGTCTCTGGAGGTTACCGTATTTTTCGCCCCATAAGACGCACCCCCCCCCCCAAAATGGGGGGAAAATGCCCCTGTGTCTTATGGGGCGAATGCTGACATTTTTTACATCGCAGGCTGTGATGTATGAGCGAGCGGGGAGGGACTGGGAGGAGGAGCTGGGGGTCGGCAATAGCGGCAGGGCTGGTGCAGTCACTGTACTCCGGCCCCGCCGCTCCAGTGCTGCAATATTCAAATATAAAATGTCTCATTCAATTAAAAGTGATTAAACATGCCCCCCACTTTTAATATTACCGTACACCCTAACAGCTTCTGTAGAATGCAGGCCGGGCGGGCGGCAGCGTAACTCCCTGGTGTCACTTGCCTGCGCCACCTACTTTATGAATCAAGCAGGCGGCGCAGGCACGTGACATCAGTGAGTGACGCGCTGGCCGCCCGGCCTGCCTGCCTGCGTAGTACAGAAGCTGTTAGGGTGTACGGTAATATTAGGAGTGAGGGGACATGTTTAATCACTTTTAATTGAATGAGACATTTTATATTTGTATACTGCAGCACTGGAGCGGTGGGGGAGGGATCTGTGGATGACAGTTTTATGGGGGACATCTGTGGATGGCACTGTTAAGGGGTGGGGGGTCTGTGGATGGCACTGTTATGGGGTGGGGGGGGTCTGTGGATGGCACTGTTATGGGGGGGGGGGGTCTGTGATGGCACATCCATAACAGTGGCATCCACAGATCCCCCATAACAGTGCCATCCACAGATCCCCCATAACAGTGCCATCCACAGATCCCCCATAACAGTGCCATCCACAGATCCCCTATAACAGTGCGTCATCCACAGATCCCCCCATAAGGTCTCATGCACACGACCATTGTTGTGTTCCGTTCCGCAAAATGGGGTTCCGTTGTTCCGTTTCTGTTTTTGTTTCCGTGTGTCTTCCTTTATTTTTGGAGGACCACTAGACATGAAGGAAAGTAAAAAAAAATCTAAGTCAAGTTTGCCATGCAAATGATAGGAAAAAAACGGATGCGGACACGTGGACGTGGATTACAATCTTGTGTGCCTTCGCGTTTTTTCACGGTCCCATTGACTTGAATGGGTCCGCAAACCGTTTTCCGTGGAAAAAATAGGACAGGTTATATTTTTTTGACGGACTGGAACCACGGATCACGGCCGCGGATGACAAACGGTGCATTAGCCGAGTTTTCAACGGACCCATTGAAAGTCAATGGGTCCGCAGAAAATCACGAAAAACTGAACAACGGACACGGAATAAAACAACGGTCGTGTGCATGAGGCCTAACAGTGCGTCATCCACAGATCCCCCATAAGTGTCCTTCACAGATCCCCCCTATAACAGTCTCCTTCACAGATCCCCAGTAACAGTGCCATCCACAGACCACCATTAGTTCCAAACCCACCAAAAGCACACCTTTTGGTTAAAAATAATTTTTTTCTTATTTTCCTCCCCAGAAACCTAGGTGCGTCTTATAGGGCGAAAAATACGGTATATCAGTACTAGAGCGTTATAAGAGGAGCCGCTGATATCAGTCACATAGGATGTAATGTCTCTGGAGGTTATATCAGTACTGGAGCGTTATAAGAGGACCGGCTGATATCAGTCACATATAACTGTGGATAGGTTATCAATATCTGATTGGTGGGGGCCTGACACCCGGGACTAGGGATCAACTGATATAGATTTTTTTTAGAGCCGATAACCTGGCTTTCAGGCCGATAGCCGATAATTTATACCAATATTTTGTGCATTTTCACAAATTCCTACACAAATCTGTTGTTAAATGAAGAGATGCCATTATATATCTAAGATTAAATACTTAATATTTTGGTGTTTTTTTTTATTTAATAACTATCTCCCACTTAGGGGCTAGAACCTGGGTCCCTTGTCCTATTCACCCTAATAGAGCTCTATCATGGTGAATAGGACTTCACACTCTCCCTGCTGCCCTGTGCATAGTACACATGTCAGCAGGGAGCTGACTATGGCAGCCAGGGCGTCTGTAGCGTCCTGGCTGCCATGGTAACCGATCAGAGCCCCGCAATTACACTGCTTGGGCTCTGATCAGAAGCTGCCACTGCCACCAATGAAGATAACTTGCCCATTAAATAAAATATAGCGACACCTGACCTCTATGAGAGGTAGCTGCGATCCGCGACAGTTAACCCCTCAGGTGCAGCTATATGATTCACCCGCCTCCTATATTTGAATTAATAACTGAGTTAACATCATTGGTGGCGCAATGGCCACAGCCCCTCCCCTCCTCCTCCCCTCTTGCCTCTCACTGGTGGCAGCGGCAGCAGCGGCACAGGGGGGAGGGACCGCTTCCTTCTCCCCTGTGCTGCTGAGGGAACATTGATCGCGTTGATAGCAGCGCGATCCATGTTCGCGATTCGTTATCGGCAAGGTTAGATGCTGATACCGATAACTTTGAAAATCCTGAATATCGTCCGATAATATCGGTAAATCCGATAATCGGTCGATCCCTACCTGGGACCACTGCCGATCAGCTGTTTGAGAAGGCACCGGGGCTCCTGTGAGCCCTGTGCCCTTCTCTGTGATTTTTCTGGGCCATGTGACGTCACATTTATTGATCAAGTGGCCTAGGAGCAGCTCAGCCGCATAGAGGTGAAAGGGACTGAACATGATACCAAGCACAGCCGCTATACAATGTACGGCGCTGACCTTGGTGAGCTGTGAGGAGGCCGGGGCACTACTGCCAGCACTTCAATAAACTTATCCTTCTGAATATGCAGGAAACATTTCCTTCACTTTGGATATTGTTTAGGCTGGGGGACTGGGCGGTTCATCTAGGACATGGAATGTGTGACCGCTGTCCAAACTACTGACTGTAAATAACAGATACAGTTATCAACTAAATGAGTTGCTTAAAGGGAGTCTGTCATCACAGTTTCACCTTTTTAACCCTTCCCATAGCTTTCGAGCAGCATTACAGTTGATAAAAACGTTACCTTTATAAGCAATCGTGGACTTATAAAACTGGCAAATCATCTTAGTAGGATATGCAAATGAGGGCTCGCAAGTGCCCAGGGGCGGCGTCAACCTCGTAGGTGCCGAGATCCCGCGCCTGCGCACTGAGTCCATCGGCCGGCGCATGCGCACTGCGATGTCCATTCCTGGTACGGCATCACAGTAATTAATGCGCATGTGCCGGCTAACGGACTCAGTGCGCAGGAGCGGGATCTCGGCAAAAGAAGAAGTAAGAAGATGGGCGGGCAGAGGGAAAGGATGGGCAGGGGGAAGCGGCGATAAGGCAGAGCTGCCTGGGCACCTACAAGGTTGACGCCGCCCCTGGGCACTTGCGAGCCTACTAAGATGATTTTTGCCAATTTTTTTAAGGTAACGTTTTTATCAACTGTAATTCTGCTCGAAAGCCATGGGAAAAGTTAAAAAGGTGAAACTGTGATGACAGACTCCCTTTAACCCCTTAAGGACCCAGGACGTACCGGTACGCCCTATTTCCCGAGTCCTTAAGGACCCAGGACGTACCGGTACGTCCTGACTTAAAATATGTATTCCGGCGCCCCAGGGGTTAATCGGAACGGGATTTCGGCTGAAATCATTCAGCCGGCATCCCGTAACAATGCAGGGGGGGGGTCATTTGACCCCCCCGTATCGGCGATCGCAGCAAACCGCAGGTCAATTCAGACCTGCGGTTTGCTGCGCTTTTTGCAGTTTCTGATCCCCGCGGTCAGGGCCCGCGGGGATCAGAAACTTTAGAGTGCATAAAATCAATATTTTTCACCCCCCCCCTGCACCCCTGCACGATTTTATGCCGGCGGGTGGTGCGGGGGGGGTGTCACAGGCGGTGGGGGAATTGCGGGAGGTGCGGCAGGCGGGATCGCGATCCCCCGCCCGCCTCCCCATGAACGATCGTTGGCTTCTAGTGGGTATACCAGGGTGCCAGCACATTGCTGGCCCCCTGGTATAAACGGCTGACATCTGTGCAGATGTCAGCCGTTTAACCCTTTCCATACCGCGGTCCGTACGGACCGCTGTATGGAAAAAGTTAACTGTCATCGGTCAGGGAGAGAGCCCCCAGAGAGCCCCCCTCAGCCCTGTGCTTACCCTTCCCCGTCTGCGAAGTTCTGAGCAGACGGGGAAGGTTCCCATGGCAACAGGACGCCTGCTCAGGCGTCCTGCTGTCCATGGTGCTGAACAGATCTGTGCTAAAAGCATAGATCTGTTCAGTGTAAGTAAAATACAGTACAGAACAATAAATATTGTACTGTACTGTATTATACAGACATCAGACCCACTGGATCTTCAAGAACCAAGTGGGTCTGGGTCACAAAAATGTAAAAAAAAGTGAAAAAAGTTAAGATAAAAAAAAAAAAACATTTATCACTGAATAAAAATTAAAAAAATAAAATACACTACACATATTAGGTATCGCCGCGTCCGTAACGACCTGATCTATAAAACGGTCATGTTACTTTCCCCGCACGGTGAACGCCATAAAAATAAAAAAATAAAAACTATGAGAAAATTGAAATTTTGCCCACCTTACTTCCCAAAAAAGGTAATAAAAGTGATCAAAAAAGTAGCATGTACGCCAAAATAGTACCAATCAAACCGTCATCTCATCCCGCAAAAAATGATACCCTACCCAAGATAATCGCCCAAAAACTGAAAAAACTATGGCTCTTAGACTATGGAAACACTAAAACATGATTTTTTTTGTTTCAAAAATGAAATCATTGTGTAAAACATACATAAATAAAAATAAAGTATACATATTAGGTATCTCCGCGTCCGTATCGACCGGCTCTATAAAAATATCACATGACCTAACGCCTCAGGTGACCACCGTAAAAAAATAAAAACAAAAACTGTGTAAAAAAAGCAATTTTTTGCCATCTTACGTCACAAAAAGTATAATAGCGAGCGATCAAAAAGTCATATGCACCCCAAAATAGTGCCAATCAAACCGTCATCTCATCCCGCAAAAAATGAGACCCTACTCAAGATAATCGCCCAAAAACTGAAAAAACTATGGCTCTTAGACTATGGAGACACTAAAACATTTTTTTGGTTTTAAAAATGAAGTTATTGTATAAAACATACATAAATAAAAAAAATAGTATACATATTAGGTATCGCCGCGTCCGCGAGAACCTGCTCTATAAAATTACCACATGATAAAACCTGTCAGATGAATGTTGTAAATAACAAAAAAAAAAAAAAACGTGCCAAAAAAGCTATTTCTTGTTACCTTGCTGCACAAAAAGTGTAATATAGAGCAACCAAAAATCATATGTACCCTAAACTAGTACCAACAAAACTGCCACCCTATCCCGTAGTTTCTAAAATGGAGTCACTTTTTTGGAGTTTCTACTCTAGGGGTGCATCAGGGGGGCTTCAAATGGGACATGGTGTCAAAAAACCAGTCCAGCAAAATCTGCCTTCCAAAAACCGTATGGCATTCCTTTCCTTCTGCGCCCTGCCTTGTGCCCGTACAGCGGTTTACGACCACATATGGGGTGTTTCTGTAAACTACAGAATAAGGGCCATAAATAATGAGTTTTGTTTGGCTGTTAACCCTTGCTTTGTAACTGGAAAAAAAATATTAAAATGGAAAATCTGCCAAAAATGTGAAATTTTGAAATTGTGTCTCTATTTTCCATTAAATCTTGTGCAATACCTAAAGGGTTAACAAAGTTTGTAAAATCAGTTTTGAATAGCTTGAGGGGTGTAGTTTCTTAGATGGGGTCACTTTTATGGAATTTCTAATCTAGGGGTGCATCAGGGGGGCTTCAAATGGGACATGGTGTCAAAAAACCAGTCCAGCAAAACCTGCCTTCCAAAAACCAAACCGCGCTCCTTTCACTCTACGCCCTACTGTGTGGTCGTACAGTAGTTTAGGGTGGGCCCCCAAAATCAATTCCACTGGTGGGCCCTAGGCACCCCAGTCCGACACTGCACAAGATCAACATATTCCTCTCCTGACATATTCCACACTGCTGAGGAACCTCTTCCTTTTAGTATGTAAACGTACTTTTACACGGACTGATATATCAGGCAATTATCGTGAGCTACACATTCCTGATAATTGCCTTATCGTCATCAGAGAGCTGCATTTGCTTATGGGGACAAGTAATCTATACAGTGATCACTTGTCTCCATAGGAAAGCATTCTTCCTGGCCAGCAGCTCCCTGTTTAGACAGCACGATCTGCTGCGCAGCAATGATGATTTTTGGTGCCAGCAAAAAGACACAATCACACGATGATTGAGCATTTGCTCATTTGCACCCTTTCGGGTGCACTCACACGCTGAAGAATTTTGCTGCAGAAATTTCCGCAACTGAAAATCAGTTCCATTCATTTAAATGGGGCAGCAAGCACATGGAGTTCTGCAAACCCCTAGTCAGGTGAATGTAACTCATTTTCTGTTGCGGAAATTTTAACAACAAAATGTGCAGCGTGTGAGTACAACCTTAGGCCACCTGAACACGTTGTGGAATACGTGTGGCTTTTCCATGTGGATTCCCATGCAGAAAAACTGCAGCGTATGCCAGTACCAGCAAAGTGTATGAGATTGCACAAACCTCATGTACACCTTGCAGATTTATTCCGTGTGGAACTTGACCTGCAGCATGTCAATTATGTTTACGGTTTTAGCTGCAGATTTCACCCTTTTCAATTGAAGGGTGAGATCTGTGGCAAAACCGCATCAAATCTGCACCAAAATCCACAATTGAACATTGCGGATTTTAGCGTGGATATGCTGCAGAAACACTAATAAATTTGCATGGAAATTTGTGCGGCTCTTATGTGCGTTCACCCGTACCCGTATGCAGGTGGCCTAACACAGGTCAATTATCAGGAACAATTGTCTCTACAAATGCACATCCCAATGAATCGCTTAATTATCAGTCCATGTAAAAGGACTTTAACCCCTTCCCAACCAGTGCCGTAATAGTACGGCGCCCGCCCCTGAGCGCTGCGGGCGCCATAGTCTCGCCTGGCGCCTGCTTCTTATAGCAGACACCCGCGGCTCATGTCCGCAACCGGCAGTAATGCAGATCGCGGACATTTAACCCCTCAGATACCATGGTCAATCCTGACCACTGCTTCTGGGCGCAATGAAAACCGAAAGCGCGCGCTTTCGGTGGTGCTCTGGCCCCCACGTGTGGTGATCGGAGGAGCGGGAGTGTGTATGCAGCAGCCCCCGTCTTTGTAAGGCCTCTTTCACACTGACGAGATTTCCACGTGGGTGCAATGCATGAGGTGAACGCATTGCACCCGCACTGAATCCAGACCCATTAATTTCTATGGGGCTGTGCACATGAGCGGTGATTTTCACGCATCACTTGTGAGTTGCGTGAAAATCGTAGCATGCTTTATTTTGTGCATTTTTCATGCAACGCAGGCCTCATAGTAGTGAATGGGGCTGCGTGAAATAATAGCATTCTTAATACAGAATGCTTAGTAAAATAGGACTGGAGGAGTTAAAAAAATAAAATAAATTATTTAACTCACCTCATCCACTTGTTCGCGCAGCCCGGCTTCTCTTCTTTCTTCTTCTTCGAGGAAAAGGACCTGTGGTGACGTCACTGCACTCATCACATGGTCCGTCACATGATCCATCACCATGGTGATGGATCATGTGATGGACCATGTGATGAGTGCAGGGATGTCATCAAAGGTCCTTTACCCAGGTCCTGAAGAAAGAAGAAAAGACAGGCTGCGCAAACAAGTGGATTAAGCGTTATTTTACTTTGCATTCTGTATTAAAGAATGCTATTATTTTCCCTTATAACCATGTTATAAGGGAAAATAATTACATCTACACAACTTTGAACCCAAACCTGAACTTCAGTGGAGAAGTTCGGGTCTGGGTACCACATTCAGTTTTTTATCACGCGCGTGCAAAACACATTGCACCCGCGCGATAAAAACTGAACAACGGAACGCAATCGCAGTCAAAACTGACTGAAATTGCGTACCTACTCGCGCGGGTTTTCCGCAATGCACCCCGGACGTATCCTGAGCCAAAACATGACGCCCGTGTGAAAGAGGCCTAAATGACAGCAGGCTATCAAAGTGCAAGAAAAAGGTATGGCCGAATTCGTACTGACCTGTAGAATAAAAGTAACTGGTCAGTTTTATCGTAAAACGAACATCGTAAATAAAAAAAACAACTTAAAACTGTGGTGGAATTGTCTTTTGTTTTTTGCAATTTCACCCCATTTGGAATTTTTTTCACGCTTCCCACTACATCATATGCAATATTAAATGGTGGCGTTGGAAAGTACAACTTGTCCCGCAAAAAACAAGCCCTCTTATGGCTATGTGAACAGACAAATAAAAAACTTATGGCTCTGGGAAGGCAGGGAGCGCAAAATGAAAATGAAAAAAAAAACCTCCAGGGCTGAAAGGGATAATGCCTCATGCACACAACCGTGTTTTCCAATTGTGTGCTAGCTGCATTTTTCGCAAATAGCACACGGAGCCATTAATTTTTATGGGCCCACAAAAAAAACAGACCACACATAGATATCATCAGTGTGCTGTCCCCATCTGTAGAGGTGCAGCGTACTCAAGTTAGGTTTAGAAATGTTCCTGGGTGTTGTAGTGCAATAGACACTAACCTGAGACGGCTGACTCTCTGCAAGGGCAGGTGATGATGAGAAATGTTCGTGACGCCAGTGCCAATTAAACGGTGGCACGCCGTTTGCTGATAGCAGGAATAACTGAGGAACCACGTGATGTTAAAACAGAACTCAAACTTTAGTAGTCATCATTTAGGGACATTGACGGAAGCGCAGTTCCTTTGCAGACAGTTGGTTGCAGTACATTTGATGCAGGCAATATATAGCAAGGTGACTTCAGAGTGTTAAACACAGGATTTGTAGTACAGGCGGCTTGCACTCTATTCCTGACTGATCCTGGAACATAGAAAATCTTCTCCAAGGCCCGATGCCCTAACTCTGGCGTATATCCTTGGTTTTATCTCTATCAAGTACCTCCTCTGTTGTCTTGAGTACCTCTTGCTTCTCTGAGCTTTGCCTCTGTCTCTCTCTCAGCTTCCTCAGGCTCTTTAATTGAGGTGTTCCTGCTTCTGCATAGGTGAACTCAGGAGGGGAACCTTCTCTTTGAATCTGGAACCCGGTTACAGGGACTGCAATACCCTCTCCTGGTCTGCAGGCTTCCGGCCTGGACTTGACTCTGACATAGTCTAAACTCCAACTGCTGTAGACTGGCTTTAGACTAGACTGACTTTAGACTCCCTCTCCTTTCCCTGACTGGGCCTTATATAACCTAGGGCTCCCTAGCTCCCTCTAGTGACTAAGAGCTGGAATGACACCCCTAGCAGGCCTGTACATGCAAGTTTCACAGTAACAGGGAAATACATAGCATTACAGTTTATAAAGATGACTTATACCAACTTCCCCATAAATAAGGGGGACGACAGCACACAAGTGACCCTTCTGTAGTGACGGGCATTACAGTCCCCGTACACTACATACCCCACTGCTTTAAGCTGAGTACGACCTCGTACTCCATCAGGGCTCGCCCAACTGGAATCTCTACCTGAAACAGAAAAAGAGACATGCAGGCATACATATATGTAATTCATCTGCATTTACATTCATATCAGGTCCAATTGGCAAAGGTGAAGGTTGGTGACAAGGGGCGTCGTTCTCTTCTTCTCAGGATAGTGAATGGAACTGGGGCGCTGACCTGGCACAGCGTGACATTAATAACCAGAATAGTCCATGACAATGAATAAGTCCATAATAGAACAGCAAAATAGATAAAACAGTATAAAAGTTCTTGGAGGCTCAAAGAACAAACATGAGTCCGTACCCAGGTTATTTTCCTATTAAATCACAGAGGCTCTCGTGCGGTGGAGTCCATCTCTGGGCACATTTCCTTTAAAAAGAGTAAGAATCTCAGAGGCTCAGGTTCTTTTGAGTCTGTCTCCGGGCACGGTTCCTTAGTATCAAGTTGCACAATATAAAACAAGTGCTGTAATACCCCTGATCAACCTGAAAAGGGGGGTAAGGGTAAAAGGTGCAACAAAGGAACAGGCACAACTTGGCGTGGGATAGCAAAAGCAGGCAGGAGATCCTGGAAACAAACTTGGCTTTGTTGACTTTGTGATTTCAGTGGTTAACACCTACCACTGAGCCGTGGATGAACTGGCAGCAGCAACAAAGAACCAGAAAACATAGGACTCCTGTCCTGGAAGGGTTAAGCTTTCAACATCATCATTTCTAACAAAATAAATCAAAGGCCTAGCAGGCTGATTCACAGTGGCATGTCATAATTACCCGGCTCTGCTGGCAAGTACGGCCTGTAGTAGTCCTCTACAGGAGGATGTGCCCACATAACGGTGTCAGGGGGCAGCTGCAAGGTAAAGGGGCCCCTAATAGGTATTGGCCCCATGGGCCTAGGGGTAAACCCTCGGGTGGACCGTACCGGTCCCGGCATACTGATTGTGGGTGGTGCTGCATTGGGTACCGCCGCCGCAAGCGGTCCGGTGGGCTCTGTGCAGCAGTTCACAGCAATAGCGGGTCCTCTTTGGGGCCGCAACGGAGCGGTGGTGACAGAAGGTGGTCTACGGGTGGTGACAGGCACCCTTACCTCGTCCTTCTTTGGCGGCGTCCGGATCCTGGCGGTCGCGATCTTGCGCAGCTCCCGCAACTTCTCTTCCAGCCGGACAATCTGGTGACCGATGCTCTCCGTGTCGGAGTCGCTGTCGTCTGCTGGCGCCGCCGGCGCAGGTACGGTCAACGATGGCTCGGACTCGGCCTCTGCAGGTTCTGGTGGCGCATCGGGTCTCCGACCCTTCCGGATGTTCTCCAAGGTAACCCGAAGTCCTTTTAAGTTCTCCAGGTCCTGTATGGTCTTCTCCCGACGAGGCAGCTCGGGGGAAGGATAAGGGCTCACCCATTTCTCCAACACGGTTGGTTGCCAGAAGACATTAGGCCCAATGAAGGAGCTCCGCTCCTGGAAGGCGTGATGGGCCGGCTCTGGAGAGCGTTCAGGTTCCCGCTCGCAGCCAGAGTAGTCTTCTTCTGCCTCCCAGTCCTCAGGTTCTCGCTTGGGACGGGTCACGGCAGTTGCATAAGGGCCTCTCAGGCTCTCGGCAGGGGTGAACTCCACTTCCTCTCCCTCGCGGAGGCTGTGCTGATAGGAAGGGGGGTAGTCTCTCTTGACAGATCTTCTGTTAACATACAAGTCTCTGCCAGTTAGATAATCTTGGATGAACCCGTAGCCACGGGTTTTGTCAAAGGACACCACCAACCCCTTTCTCCTTTCCAGGCGGGGTTGGGTGTCGGTGTGTCGTTCATGGATAGTCTTGGTCAATTCCTCATAATAGATTTTAGTCTTTGTATTCCGCTTTATAGCGGCCTCCCGGATCTCTGCCATTAGTGAAGACCACTTGAAAGAGGGCTGAAAGAAGTCTCTCCAGGAGCCATAGCAGGGCTCCGGTTCTTTCTCCCGTGGCGGGCAGGCGGGTCTCTCCGGTCCCGGAGAGTAGGCCGGCGGAGCCTCCTCTGGCTCTACACCAATATCAGTCATCTTTGGTATTTCAGGCGTGGACGTTGCAGCAAAGCGGTGCTCACTCTCCAACATGCTCGATCTTTCTCTGGAGAGCGATAGGGTGGCGCCAATAAGATCAGCCAGCTCCTCCCATTGCACTGGGAGGCCGCCCCCCAGGTATTCCAGTATGGGGAAGGCGGAGTCCATGCTGGCCGACATGCAAATGTCCAGATAAGCAGTGGCGCCTGACCTTGAACTCCTTCCCACTATTTCCTCAGAAAGGCGACAATTTTTCCCGCTTTTTCGGGATGAAGATGACGCAGCAGCTATTTCAGTAGCCTCAGCGGCCATCTTTGGTAGAAACGCTGTCTATTCACTGACAGCAAGCAGAATGGTAAAAAGTCCATAAAACCACACTCCGATGTGGCGATTTCCTTCATCTTGATAGCGCAACACTGCACAGCGCTTTTTGGAGGTTTTAGGTACACTTTGGGTAGGATTTTCAGTCCACAAAGTCCACTTTAATAAAACAGGCAATATGTCACTTTGGTCACAGGGCAACTGTATAAGGCACAAAGTTCACGCTTCTTGCACTAGAAAGCGTGCGTATCCTGTTCGTGACGCCAAAAGAGAGGTGCAGCGTACTCAAGTTAGGTTTAGAAATGTTCCTGGGTGTTGTAGTGCAATAGACACTAACCTGAGACGGCTGACTCTCTGCAAGGGCAGGTGATGATGAGAAATGTTCGTGACGCCAGTGCCAATTAAACGGTGGCACGCCGTTTGCTGATAGCAGGAATAACTGAGGAACCACGTGATGTTAAAACAGAACTCAAACTTTAGTAGTCATCATTTAGGGACATTGACGGAAGCGCAGTTCCTTTGCAGACAGTTGGTTGCATTACATTTGATGCAGGCAATATATAGCAAGGTGACTTCAGAGTGTTAAACACAGGATTTGTAGTACAGGCGGCTTGCACTCTATTCCTGACTGATCCTGGAACATAGAAAATCTTCTCCAAGGCCCGATGCCCTAACTCTGGCGTATATCCTTGGTTTTATCTCTATCAAGTACCTCCTCTGTTGTCTTGAGTACCTCTTGCTTCTCTGAGCTTTGCCTCTGTCTCTCTCTCAGCTTCCTCAGGCTCTTTAATTGAGGTGTTCCTGCTTCTGCATAGGTGAACTCAGGAGGGGAACCTTCTCTTTGAATCTGGAACCCGGTTACAGGGACTGCAATACCCTCTCCTGGTCTGCAGGCTTCCGGCCTGGACTTGACTCTGACATAGTCTAAACTCCAACTGCTGTAGACTGGCTTTAGACTAGACTGACTTTAGACTCCCTCTCCTTTCCCTGACTGGGCCTTATATAACCTAGGGCTCCCTAGCTCCCTCTAGTGACTAAGAGCTGGAATGACACCCCTAGCAGGCCTGTACATGCAAGTTTCACAGTAACAGGGAAATACATAGCATTACAGTTTATAAAGATGACTTATACCAACTTCCCCATAAATAAGGGGGACGACAGCACACAAGTGACCCTTCTGTAGTGACGGGCATTACAGTCCTCGTACACTACATATCCGTTCCAAAAATGATAGAACATGCCCTATTCTTGTCCGCATTACGATTTGCCATTTCTGCGGATGGGAGAGTTCACACGGAAGGTATCTACATTTTGTGGATCCATGGTTTGCGGACCGCAATATAGATACAGTCGTGTGCATGAGCCCTGTATGTGACCACAAGATTAGATTTCCTGAAATACTCTGTGCTACATTGGGCCATAAAGCAGCTGTGTCACCAGAGCATTATTTGTGCATAACTCATCCATCTCCCCCGCCTTCGTACTCCTGATCTTACCTGTTTTCTCACCCCCCACCTAGTTGCCCTCACACTGGGGTGATTTGGCCTGAGCTCACCAGGACATGTGTAGCAGAGGCCATGATTATACGCCTCCTGCCGCTGCCGGGTGATTAATTATGTATTGTTTCCAGCACAAAATCAATGTGTAATTTATCTGGAACATTTTTCTCCTGACTATAAAATATGTATAGACAATAAACGAACACGACAAGGACATGAATTCCCAAAAAGCCGTAGGGAGGAGGAGGCGTTGCATCAAGTACTGCTAGTCCTATAAGCTAGCACTCTAGTTTTAAGAGATCCCCACCCACATGATTTCTTCACCCTGCGTCAGCAGCATGCAGTTGTTGGTGACTTTGGTTTTACTTCAGAGGTCGTATTTTCTGGGAGATTAATGCTTTTAGAACGTTATTTAATAGGCACGGTACAAAGAGTCTTTTCTCTGCAATCACGCAAGCATGTCTTTCTTTTCATCTACAGCTAATTCTCTTCTCTGGGGAGGACAGTGCAGCCACTGCTCAGTGACAACAATCACGATGTCTGAGACTATGGCTTCATTATCGTGAAGCTTGTGGACATATAGTGCCTTGAAAAAGTTTTCACACCCCGTGAAATTTTCCACATTTTATCACGTTACACCCACAAACTTAAAGAGGTTTACCAAGACTTAAATATTAATGACCTATCCTCTGGATAGGTCATCAGTGTCTGATCGGTGGGGATCCGACATCCGGGACCCCTGCCGATCACCTGTTCAAGAAGGCACGGCCTTTTTGCTGCTTTCACTAGGCCGAGTGACGACACAATAATCGGTCATATGGCCTAGGCACAGCCCAGCCCAATAGAAGTGAATGGAGCTAAGCTGCGATACGAAGCACAGCTGTTATACAATGTACGGCGCTGTGCTTGGTGAGCACTGAGAAGGCTACGGAGCACTGATGCCTACTCAAACAGCTGATCCCAGGTGTCGGACCCCCATCGATCAGATACTGATGACCTATTCTGAGAAATAATACTTTGGATGTTTGTTAGATAACATTAGTGATCAAACTGCTTCATGAAAACCAAGGAACACACCAGAAAGGTCAGGGATAAATTGTGGAGAAGTGGACAGCAGGGTTAGATTATAAAAAAAATATCCCTCTTAACATCTCATGGAGGCTCTGTTAAATCCATCGTCTGAAAATGGAAGGGGTATGGCACAACTGCAAACCTAATAAGACATGGTCCTCCACCTAAACTGACAACCCAGACTAGGAGAGCACTAATCAGAGAAGCAGCCAAGAAGCTCGTGGTCACTCTGAAGGAGCTGCAGAGATCCACAGCTCAGGTGGGAGAATCTGTCCACAGGACAAATATTCGTGTACTCCACAAATGTGGCCTTTATGGAAGGGTGGCAAGAAGAAAGCCATTTTTAAAAGAAAGCCTGTTTGCAGTTTACCAGAAGCCATGTAGGAGACACAACAAACATGTGGAAGTAGGAGCTCTTATCAGGTGAGACCAAAGTTAAGCTTTTTGGCCCTAAAAAACTTTATTGGGGGGGGGGGGGGGGGGGGGGGGGGGGGAATTGAATACAAATGCATGCCACGCTTTCCAGATTCTAAATTTTTGAAAACCATGTATCATTTTCTTTGCATTTCACACATACTTGCTACTTTGTGTTGGTCTATCACATAAAATACATTTAAGTTTGTGGGTGTAATGTGAAAAAATGTGAAAAATCTGCGCCTCATCATAACTTTGGCAGATCCTCCGCCAGCTTTGGGGCTTTATAAAGACTGCCGTCTAAAACGCCTGTCTTGATAAATGTGCCCCTTTATGTTTAATTCTGGCCTCATTCTTCAATACTACATTTCCACTGCACCGATCCCCAGGGTGGCCTGAGGAAGTACACTGTGACACAACACTTTAGCAGGTCCACTGCGACTCCCATCCTCTGCACGGACTCCTCCAGGGATTGCTGCAAGTGGTTTTCAATGGATTGTAGTGACAGAAGCATGCCCTACTTCAGTCTGTGAATAAGGATCCCTCACGCACATTATAGTCAATGGGACTGTGAAAACCATGGACCCAACATAGTTGGCATAGGTGGTTTTCACAGACCATTGGTAAGATGCTCTAGAAATTAATTTTCCGCCTAGCAGTGTATGTGGAATACAGACCACACACGAAGGGCACACAGACCACACAGTTTCTTCATTGATATATTCACTGACCATCTTCTTGCAATGCACCTGGATTAAAAGTTTATTTTCAAGAATCTGGAAGTGCTGCCTCTATCTTTGCTTCTGTTGACTACTGATCTGGGGGGAGTGGGACCAAACCCCTATGAAGTGCGCACCCATTCACTTTTGTACCACAAAGAATGCTTTCCACAGGATGCAATTCAGGAAGAGTACAGCACACGTAAT
Source organism: Bufo bufo (assembly GCF_905171765.1). Lineage (NCBI taxonomy): Eukaryota > Metazoa > Chordata > Amphibia > Anura > Bufonidae > Bufo > Bufo bufo. The sequence goes on from NC_053389.1 coordinate 219,366,740, forward strand.
GTATGTACAGTACTGTGCACAGGGACTCTACCAGCAGAATAGTGAGTGCAGCTCTGGAGTATAATACAAGATGTAACTCAGGGGCAGTACTAGATAAGTAATGTATGTACACAGTGACTTCCTCAGCAGAAGAGTAAGTGCAGCTCTGGAGTATAATACAGGATACAACTCAGGATGAGTACAGGACACGTAATGTAATGGATGTACTGTACACAGGGACTTTTCCAGCAAAAAAGTGAGTGCAGCTCCAGAGTATAATACAGGATACAACTCAGGATCAGTACAGGATAAGTCATGTATGCACACAGTGACTCCACCAGTAGAATAGTGAGCACAGCTCTGGAGTGTAATACAGGATGTAACCCAGGACAGGGGCAGTACTGGATAAGTAATGAAACATATGTACACAGGGACTCCACCAGCAGAACAGTGAGTGCAGCTCTGGAGTATAATACAACTGTATATTAACTTGATTTGCACTGCGCATTATCCTACTCACAGTATCATCGATCAAACTCTCATATATCACCAAATTCCATTCCGTGATCCTGACATTTCTTGTCTCCACCGTGATCCTAGATTCCCGCTTTTGCGATCCACTCCACTGAGCGGAAAGGTTTTTAATGTTGATGTGCGCTCTTATCAATGTCATCTTCTGATTATAATAATAAAGTGTAAAGTGAATCTGAAGTTGCGGTGCTTCACCAGTGGTGTCCTTTCTGTATCCCCTGGTGCCAAATGATACATGACATGTTGAGTACTATTCACAAAGCAACAAAGCTGCAGCGCTCACCTGTGTATTTTGTTGGGAGGCACGGAAAAGGGCCTGGACACTGCCACTCAGCAAATTCGAAAAAAATATGATACAAGCCAGCTTCCCATAAAAAATTATCTTTATTCACTTGCGGTAAAATCCAAACATCAAACACTGGTGCTGTCTACGCGTTTCGGACCTCCAAATGTTGGTCCTAATCATGACATAATAAGGTGGAAAGAAACCCCTACCTTAGGCCTCATGCACACGACAGTTGCTTTTCTCGGCCTCCGTTTTTTTTGCGATTGGATGGGGACCCATTCATTTAAATAGGTCAGCAAAAAAATGCTGATAGTTCATCCGTTTGTGTTCCGCGTCCGTTGTCCTTGTTTCCCTTCAGCAAAAAAAAATAGTGCATGTCCTACTTTTTTCACATTTGCAGACAAGGATAGGCATTTATTACAAGGGATCTGTGGAAAAAAACGGATCCTACAAAAAAAATGGATGCCGCATCAGTTTTTTGGGGGCGGACGCACAATTTGCGGATGCAAAAAACAACTGTCGTGTGCATAAGGCCTTATAAGCATGTGGTGGACAACAGCTAAATAGTTATTGCCTTCACATGTCTTCCAAGGGAGGGGGGAAACCACAATGCACCTAAGACAAGCCGTCCCTCAGAATCCGGCCTTATACTGTAACACTAAAGCATGTTTTTTGTTCAAACCATTAGGGGCACAACTCCCCAACCTAAACATCCAAAAAGCCTCCCTCCTTAGAAGCTTTTGTTTATGATCCCCTCTTTGATCGGTGCAGATGTCCTCTCCACTTCCTGTACCACAAACGCAGACGTGTCCCCTTTATGAACTGTAGCAAAATGTAAACTTGCTGCTGAAACATTACATGTCCTAAAATGACTTCAAAGTGATTATCCCATCTTAGACAATGGGGGTATCATAGGAAAAAATGCGTATAGCAGCACAACGAAAAATTAAAGTCTTATCTTGTGGTGGTGCCAGCCGTGTTGGGAGCCAGTCAGAAGTTGCTTGAGAAAGACCTTTACGGTCGAAACGTCGCATTTTTTTTGCTGGTGAAATAAATTCCACTGAATTGAAGACAGGAGAGTGCTGCGGTTTCTTCTATATGACGCAGACAATGGGGGTATATCACTAGGATATGCCCCCATTGTCTGATAGGTGCGGGTCCCACCTCTGGGACCAGCACCTACAAGGAGAACGGAGTTGGGGAAAGTTGTGGCTGGGAGTTGAAGAGAATGGGAGCGCACCGCTCATGCGTGGCCACCGCTCCTATTCATTTCTATGGGGCCGACGGAAATAGCCGAGCCAGCGCTCGGCTATTTTCGGCAGCTCAATAGAAATGAATGGAGGGCGGCTGCGCATGCGCGGTGCGCCCTCCTAAGCTTTCTCCGCTCCGTTCTCCTTGTGTTCTCCCACCTCTGGGACCCGCACCTATCAGACAATGGGGGCATATCCTAGCGATATGCCCCCATAGTCTAAGATGGTATAACCCCTTTAATTTGTTTAGTCGTACACCCTACATATTGTAAATGGAAATCTTTACACGTAATGACGTATATGGCAAACTCCGTATTACAGTTTAGGTACTGTTGAATTGTATAAACCACTCCACTGTGCGGTAACACAGACTGTCATGTGATCACACAAATGCATCTGCTACTTCCACATTTGTAACTGTCTTTATAAGAAAACCAGGTGTGTTTTTGTCTTGGATGGTGATAGAACAAACTGGTACTGACCTTTTGTCCTATAGTGGGTGCTTTACATGCAACACATTTTACTCCTGCCAATAATATATTTTTCCAATCTTTATCATAATTAAGTGCTGGTAGGTGACATTGAATCATCCTACAGATATCCTGAACAAAAAACATGACTTAGTGTTACAGTATTCAGTTGTGTTAAAAATAATAGCAGTCAGATATCACTAACCTGATCAATCACTGTTTTTGGTAGAAATCATATTTCTACATGGCAAATAATTTACTAGCAGGTGTAGTAGAGTAATAGAAACCCAGCAGTCATGACATGCATGCTGCTGATTCTGTGTAATTGAATCACTAATTGAAAGGGGCATGTTCAAAATAATAGCAGTGTGGAGTTCAATGAGTGAGGTCATTCATTCTTTGAAAAACAGGTGGCAATTATTGCCCTTATTTATGGAAGGAAGGAAGCAAATGTTGTACATGCTGGTTACAGTGCATTTCTCTCTGAAATTCTGAGGAAAATGGGTCGTTCCAGACATTGTTCAGAAGAACAGCGTACTGTTGTAGTAAAAATATTAATAGTTGTAATCCGCTCGCATCAAAGTTTGTGTAAGGAAAAAGGTGAATCCCTTCTCTCAGCCCCAGTCAGAGAGAGACACCAATGTTACCAGAAAATTCTGAGCAACTCTCCTCCTGCCCTTCTCAGTCTGCTCACCTTTTATTTACTAACAAAAGGTGTAAAAGGGGCTGGCCCAAGACAAGGATACAGGAAGTTATAACATGCAGGAAGTGATGTCAAAGGACAGGGCGGGGCAATCAATGTGGCAAGGCAGACAATGCACACGCCCCATCCCTGTATAAGGAAGAATGAGTCATGTCCATTGTCTGATCAGCCAGATGGCCGCCCACCCCCCATCACTGTCAGCATGGACCTCATTCAATACTGCTCAAAGGTGATCAGTATCTAATAAAGATCATTCTACTGGTTCCTATAGGCTTGAAATTATCTGCGAGACATTGCTACAGCTATTGTCAGTATACGGTACTAGTATACCGACAAGGCAGATATGCATGTCCTAAAAGCAGATATTTCTCCAAGTCAATGAGAAGGTTTTCATACTGACGGTTTTGCCACTGGTCCCGATTCAGCCAAAGTACCCTCTGCTAGAGCGCTCCTTGGCTAAATCAGACACAGGGAGACAGATGACAATCTATAAAAACACACACACATCCTAAAGTAAAATGTCCGCATAATAAAATTTCCACAACAGTACCTTGATTAAAAAGTTGATTGGAGAGGGGAAAACATATAAAGAAGTGCAGAAAATGATAGGCTACTCAGCTAAAATGATCGCAAATGCTTTAAAATTGGAACCAAAACCTGAAAGACGTGGAAGAAAGCGAAAAACTACCATTCAAATGGATAGAAGAATATCCAAAATGGCAAGGACTCAGCCAACAATCAGCTCCAGGAAGATCAAAGAAGGTCTAAAGTTACCTGTGAGTACTGTTACAATTAGAAGACACCTATGTGAAGCCAAGCTATCTGCAAGAAGCCCCCGCAAAGTCCCACTGTTGAAAAAAAGACATATGCTGAAGAGGTTACGATTTTCCAAAGAGCACATTGACTGGCCTAAAGAGACATTTTGTGGACTGATGTAAGTAAGATTGTTCTTTTTGGGTCTAGTGGCCGGAGACAGTTTGTCAGATGACCCCCAAACACTGAATTCAAGCCACAGTGCACTGTGAAGACAGTGCAGCATGGTGGAGCAAGCATCATGATATGGGGATGTTTCTCATACTACGGTCTATTTATCGCATACCAGGGATCATGGATCAGTTTGAATACATCAGAATACTTGAAGAGGTCATGCTGCCTTATGCTGAAGAGGAAATGCCCTTGAAATGGGTGTTCCAACAAGACAACGACCCCACCAGTAAACGTGCAACATCTTGGTTCCAGGCCAACATGATTGTCGTTATGGAGTGGCCAGCCCAATCCCTGGATCTTAATCCAATAGAAAACTTGTGGGGTAACATAAAAAATGCAGTTTCTGAGGCAAAACCAAGAAATAAAGAAGAACTGTGGAATGTAGTCCAATCATCCTGGGCTGGAATACCTGTTCACAGGTACCAGAAGTTGGTTGACTCCATGCAACACAGATGTACAGCAGTTCTCAGAAACAGCGGTTATACAACTAAATATTAGTTAAGTGATTCATAGGAAAGCAAAAACTTCAAACATTTTTCAGTTTATATAGTGAATGTTTGAGTTTGTAAAGAAGAATACAAACACTGCTATTTTTTTGAACAGTCTAATATTCACTTTTCTTAAAGAAAATTCTAGAGGAACAACACAAATTTGATATATTTTTTTTCATGTTTTGATTTGGAATAGAATGTGTAGTGTTCTCAATGCATTTGTGTGTATGGAAATAAAAGCTATTAGAAGGATTTTGAGCTTCATTCACTTTTTTAAACACACTGTTATTATTTTGAACACAACTGTAAGAGATTGTTTTTAATAGGCCGGATTCTGAGGGACGGCTTGTCTTAGGTGTATTGTGGTTTCCCCTCCCTTGGAAGGCATGTGAAGGCAATAACTAATTAACTGTTGTCCACCACATGCTTATAAGGTAGGGGTTTATTTTCACCTTTTTATGTCATGATTAAGGACCAACATTTGGAGGTCTGAAACACGTAGACAGCATCAGTGTTTGATGTTTGGATTTTACCGCAAGTGAATAAAGATCGTTTTTTTTATGGGAAGCTGGGTTTCATCATATTTTTTTCGAATGACATGTTGCGTGGAATGGATCTGGAAGGAATGAATCCGGAATGAAGCGGGAAGAAGTGGGATTTTAGGATCATGATGGAGTTTGGTTATACGTGAGAGTGCGTGCTTCCGGGTTTTTGCGCTCCCATATGCCGTGGTTAAATGTGTGTAATCAACGTTACTATTAATTGCATACATTAGCCCCGGGTGCCTGCTGTTTAAAACAGCAAGCACCCGGCAACTATGGCAGGCGCTGTCACGATAGAGAACAGGGAGCTCTGTATTCCTGTCTAGCACTGCTAAACAAATATAGATCCCAGAAAAGACCCCCTAAATATATTTCTCAACAGTGGAATTGCATCACCAAGAAGTTTTTGTTAAAGAAGACCTTTCACCAGAATAGAGTATCTAAACTGACTATACAGACGTGTAGAGCGGCGCCCAGGGATCCCCCTGCACTTACTGTTATCCCCGGGCGCTGCTCCGTTCTCCGGTTATAGCCTCCGGTATGTTCATAATTAGGCTCCACCCAGGGGAACCTGCCGCGGTCTCTTTCTCCTATGCTGTAGCGCTGGCCAATCGCAGCGCTCAGCTCATAGCCAGGCTTCCCCTCCAAGGGAGGGGAAACCACAATACACCTAAGACAAGCCATCCCTCAGAATCCGGCCAATCTCTTACAGTTGTGTTCAAAATAATTGGGGGGGCCCTTATCATTCACCATTTTCTATGCCTGGTTTAAACGTATACTGTTTAATACTGCTAAGCTGCATTTTATATGTTTGTTGTAATATATCCTGTTTGTTTGCACTGTTATTGCACTGTATTTGCACTGCAGAAAGGGTTAATGCACAGCCAGCTAATGCTGAGAGACTTTGGGAATTTCCAGCCTGTGAACTGAGAAGCTAGTAATTTTGATCACATTACTGCCATTTTCAAAGTAAACATTCACATTGTAGTCCAATAGTTCAACATAGGTGCTATTGCTACCATAATAGGGTTAATAGGAACTCCTAGCAACTGAACATACAAACTGTGGATCCACAAAATACGTGTGTAAGTTTTGAGAATTACATAAATATTGAAAATTGGAAAAGTTGCTGGTTAAGTTTTTATAATAGCAATTTGCATATACTCCAGAATGTTATGAAGAGTGATCAGATGAATTGCATAGTCCTTCTTTGCCATGAAAATTAACTTAATCTCCAAAAAAACTTTCCACTGCATTTCATTGCTGTCATTAAAGGACCTGCTGAGATCATTTCAGTAATCGTCTTGTTAACTCAGGTGAGAATGTTGACGAGCACAAGGCTGGAGATCATTATGTCAGGCTGATTGGGTTAAAATGGCAGACTTGACATGTTAAAAGGAGGGTGATGCTTGAAATCATTGTTCTTCCATTGTTAACCATGGTGACCTGCAAAGAAACGCGTGCAGCCATCATTGCGTTGCATAAAAATGGCTTCACAGGCAAGGATATTGTGGCTACTAAGATTGCACCTCAATCAACAATTTATAGGATCATCAAGAACTTCAAGGAAAGAGGTTCAATTCTTGTTAAGAAGGCTTCAGGGCATCCAAGAAAGTCCAGCAAGCGCCAGGATCGTCTCCTAAAGAGGAATCAGCTGCGGGATCGGAGTGCCACCAGTGCAGAGCTTGCTCAGGAATGGCAGCAGGCAGGTGTGAGCGCATCTGCATGCACAGTGAGGCGAAGACTTTTGGAAGATAACCTGGTGTCAAGAAGGGCAGCAAAGAAGCCACTTCTCTCCAAAAAAAACATCAGGGACAGATTGATCTTCTGCAGAAAGTATGGTGAATGGACTGCTGAGGACTGGGGCAAAGTCATATTCTCAGATGAAGCCTCTTTCCGATTGTTTGGGGCATCTGGAAAAAGGCTTGTCCGGAGAAGAAAAGGTGAGCGCTACCATCAGTCCTTTGTCATGCCAACAGTAAAGCATCCTGAGACCATTCATGTGTGGGGTTGCTTCTCATCCAAGGGAGTGGGCTCCCTCACAATTTTGCCCAAAAACACAGCCATGAATAAAGAATGGTACCAAAACACCCTCCAACAGCAACTTCTTCCAACAATCCAACAACAGTTTGGTAAAGAACAATGCATTTTCCAGCACGATGGAGCAACGTGCCATAAGGCAAAAGTGATAACTAAGTGGCTCGGGGACCAAAACGTTGACATTTTGGGTCCATGGCCTGGAAACTCCCCAGATCTTAATCCCATTGAGAACTTATGGTCAATCCTCAAGAGGAGGGTGTACAAACAAAAACCCACTATTTCTGACAAACTCCAAGAAGTGATTATGAAAGAATGGGTTGCTATCAGTCAGGAATTGGCCCAGAAGTTGATTGAGAGCATGCCCAGTCGAATTGCAGAGGGCCTGAAAAAGAAGGGCCAACACTGCAAATACTGACTCTTTGCATAAATGTCATGTAATTGTCGATAAAAGCCTTTGAAACGTATGAAGTGTGTGTAATTATATTTCACTACATCACAAAACAACTGAAACAAAGATCTAAAAGCAGTTTAGGAGCAAAGTTTGTAAAAACTAATATTTGTGTCATTCTCAAAACTTTTGGCCACGACTGTATTCCTCACTTTTTGCAAACTCCATTGTAGAAATTTGTAGAAATACCTATTATTGTCCACAAAACAGACAAGAATACGGCATGTTCTATCATTTGTGGCACGGATGCAGACACAAACAGATAACATCCATGTGCTGTACGCATTTTTTGCAGTCCCATAGAAATGAATTGGTCCGTATTTCATCATCAAAAAATGTGGATTGGATTACTGCAATCTAACTTTGTGAGCAAGGAGGAGATTCCTGGATACAGGAGGGCGTAGCTGGGCTCCAAGAAGGTTAGTACAGCCCCTTGGGCTCCTTACCAGGGTCATTTACATATCTATAAAATCATATTTTAAACACAATAAAAGCACACAGCGCTATGGGACAGGTATATTGCGGACATGCTAGCGGCGATCTATCCTGAGGGATGCCAATCCTAGGATGCGAGCACCACAAACCACTTACCAGCAGTGCCAACCTATTGGACTCTCTATCCTGAGGATAGGTCATCAATAAATATAACTTGGACAACCCCTTAAATATCCATGTCATGTGTCAAGGCTTATTTTAAGAGCTGAACATTGACTTATAGGATAACTGCCTTACATCTGGTGGCATTAGAGGCAGAGCTTGTTAAGAGCTCATTTGCATCCCTTCTCTCACTGTGTTCCATGGTATATCTAATGCCTTGGAGATTCTTTTGTACCCTTCTCCTGACTGATACCTTTTAACAATGAGATCCCTCTGATGCTTTGGAAGCTCTCTGTGGACCATGGCTTTTGCTGTGGGATGCGACTAAGAAAATTTCAGGAAAGACCAACTAGAGCAGCTGAACTTTATTTGGGGTTAATCAGAGGCACTTTAAATGATGGCAGGTGTATGCTGACTCCTATTTAACATCATTTTAAATGTGATTGCTTAATTCTGAACACAGCTACATCCCCAGTTATAAGAGGGTGTGCACACTTATGCAACCACATTATTTTAGTTTTTTTGTTTTCTTCCCTCTACCTAAAAGATTTCAGTTTGTTTTTCAATTGAGTTGTACAGTTTATAGGTCACATTAACGGTGGAAAAAGTTCTGAAATGATTTATCTTTGTCTCATTTTTTTTTACCGCACATAAACCTGACATTTTAACAGGGGTGTGTAGACTTTTATATCCACTGTATATAAATAGCTGCTGCCAGGACTCATTATGGTGGTCACTGTGAGAAGCCTCTTCAGTCATTATCAGTTCGCTCATCTCAAGCCTCTCTGTAATCTACACAATTCTCTCGCTGAGAAGAGGGAATTTACATAACTCATCATCAATAAGTAGCTTGCACTCCGACGGCACATTTAGCATGGCGTCTCCGTTCAGTATGGCCCTAACAGCCTGCACCACAGTGCATTGCATGAGACCTCATTTCTTGAGGCAGGACACTGTACCTCTTTCTCAATCCAAATTATTGGAGCATGCCCTGCCCAGACATTAATCTAGAAGGGGATGGGGGGCACTGAGTCGTCCGGTAGCCTCAGTACTAACAAGAGACCACTGGAATTGTGCCTGCAGCTCTTGATGCATCTGAAGTATAGGACATGATGTGGCAGTATTATTGCATTTGCAGCTTTGGATGTGGTTGGGGGTTTAAGATTCCTTAGTGCAGCTGTGGATGTCACCAGAGTAGACGCGATGAAACCCAGGTATAAATGTAGTAAGGGTCCTTACACACATCAGTTTGGAGCTGCCTTTTTTTACCCAAAGACTAATGGGTCTATCACATTGCTGGCAGGAGTTCCGTTGTTTCGGCAGTGGTATTTGTCCTGCTAAATCCTGACATATTTGCCGGGTAGCACCGGATCTCTGCCAGACTCCATTATAGACAATGGATTCTAGTAACGTTCGGCAATGCTGGATCCAGACAGCTCAAGTAGGCTGTTCTGTGCCAGAACTATGCCGGAAGTGCGAAAGTAGGCTAAGTGCAAAAATTTTTTTTTCTTGAAAGCTATGGTTTTTAAGGCGATTTTTGTACACACAGACATTTATCGAAAATTTTACGCCACTGTTGTGGCTTGAAAATGTTGCAAATTATGGCACACACCCTATCTGCGCCATGATTTGTGACTTTTTACTTTTCTTACTACTATACAAAGGTAGGGAGAAAAGTGAGAGTGTCTTAGTGGAGCAGGTGTGGTTTCCCACAGGCCCAACAAATTTACTAGGGTTTACACCACAAACTTATGGTTCAGATATATGCCAGCTCATAGATGGTGTAGATTATAATTTCTGCCGCACGGACTGCCCGGAGAGGCTTGTGTCTCTTCATAAATGTGGTACATTCTGCTCTTATGGACTTTATATTAAGATTGCTGCTTGTATCTGCCCCAGTGTGTCTTACCGCTAGTGTTTTCTTTATGGCGTTGAAGGTGTTTGGAAAAAAAAACGCTTGAAAAAAAACTCCAAGAAGAGCATGCTGCGTTTTTGAAAAGAAGCAAGAAAGCCAAAATATAAAGTCATCTAATTACCAAAAGAAGGAGAAAATAAATGCTTGTCTGGCCCGCATTTCATATTTCCCTTAGGCCTTCAGCTCACATCAGGAGCTGGTGTTTTACTGCAAAAAATTCAAAAGTGCAGAAAAATGCCACTAAAAAACAACATGTGAAAGCATCCTAAAGGTGCCTGCAGGTCCTAAGGCCCCTTTCACACGAGCGTGTCCGGATAAGGTCCGGATGCGTTGCAGATAACCCGCGCGAGTAGGTACCCAATTGCAGTCAGTTTTGACTGCGATTGCGTTCCATTGTTCAGTTTTTATCACGCAGGTGCAATGTGTTTTGCACGCGCGTGATAAAAAACTGAATGTGGTACCCAGACCCGAACTTCTTCACAGAAGTTCAGGTTTGGGTTCAAGGTTGTGTAAATTGTATTATTTTCCCTTATAACATGGTTATAAGGGAAAATAGCATTCTGAATACAGGGCTGGAGGGGTTAAAAAAAATTAAAATAATTTACCTCGCCTTAATCCACTTGTTCGCGCAGTCCGCATCTCTTCTGTCTTCTTCTTTGAGGAATAGGATCTTTAATGACGTCACTGCGCTCATCACATGGTCCATCACATGATCTTTTACCATGGTGATGGATCATGTGACGGACCATGTGATGATCGCAGTGACGTCATCAAAGGTCCTTTTCCTGTGCACAGCAAAGAAGAAGACAGAAGAGAAGCCGGGCTTATTTTTTTTTAACCCCTCCAGCCCTATTGTACTATGCATTCTGTATAAGGGAAAATATTAATGATCGGGTCCCCATCCCGATCATCTCCTAGCAACCGTGCATGAAAATCGCACCGCATCCGCACTTGCTTGCGGATGCTTGCGATTTTCACGCAGCCCCATTCACTTCTATGGGGCCTGCGTTGCGTGAAAAACGCAGAATATAGAGCATGCTGCGATTTTCACGCAACGCACAAGTGATGCGTGAAAATCCCCGCTCGTCTGCACAGCCCCTATAGAAATGAATGGGTCAGGATTCAGTGCGGCTGCAATGTGTTCACGTCACGCATTGCACCCGCGAGGAAAACTCGCTCGTGTGAAAGGGGCCTAAAGGGTGCAGGTCAACAGAAGATGCGCATCTCCTACTGTGCAGATTTATGTATGTACACCCAAACCGCACCAAAAAACTGCGGTTTGGTGCGGATTTAATACGGTTTTGCCACAGATCTCACCCTTCGTGTGAAACCACAAATGTAATTGACATTATGAAAATTTCTAAATCCAAACGGCAGGTCAATTTTTTTTTTGCAAACTGTACAAGAGATTTGTTTATTACACTTTGCTGATGCTGGACTACTCTGCCGTTTTTCTACACAGGAATCTGCGTAGAAAAAACATGCATATTCCGCTAGGTGTGCAGGGGGCCTAAAGGATTTACTCAGTGTGGAGATGAAATGTTGGCTGTGACTTAGCAGAGTGGAGCTCTAATGAAGCATCGCACGTTGGGATCTGAGCCAGAGAACTGACTGCTCACGCAGTGTCCATATCCTGTAATCATCTCTGTAGGACAGTCATGATTCTGATGAATTTTGATTGATGCTGTGTATTATCATTCCGACAACATGTTTGAGTCATTGAAGATCCCTGTCCTCATTCCAATCACAGACAGATCTCTGCTGCTCTCTGGCACAAAATGCATTGTCTGCGAGGAACGCTGCCAGATCGTCTGCTTTCAACCTCTGTAATGAATAGTAGCGAAAGTGAATGTCGGAGGTTACACCGGAGCATCACCACATCCAAATAACTGCTCCTCCGGGGAGACACTGTGGTCACCAGCAGGGTTGTGAGCACCAGACAAGCAGTGAAGACAAATAAAAACACTGAATCATTTCCTTATCCTCCTTTAACTCTTCACTGATTGGGGACCTGGCTGTCAGGTGGCATATTATGAGACCTGGAGGAGGAGATGGCGATATATGATGAATGAGCCTGACAAGCATCATTGCCCTCCATAATCCACAAGTCACTAGGTGGTACAAGGTGCGGGGTGAATTATTCTACTCAGTAATTTCTGATTCTAGGAAAGTTGGGTGGTAACTAATATGGTTGACACCTCTCTATCCGACCTTCTCAGAATCGTGAATGACAGGATTATCTTGGCCTGTATGGTTTTAACTGCTTAGGTACACGAGGCAGAGAGAACAGGACATGAACCCTGCTGACACTGCCCCTTTAAGTCTTCTGCCACATACACATCGCCCGACCATGAGGGTTTGGCTACACGGCGGTATTGGTCATGCGACAAGGGTCACACCCAAGGATCACAGTGTAGCGGTGCTAGTATAAAAATGAATGGGGTCGTAGCACGACTGGTTCGTGTGCAGCGACTGGAACCCCAGGATCGCCAAAAAAATTCAATACTGCTGGATTATTTGCGATTCTGGGTTTGCACCAAACGTGTAAGTCCCACTGAGATCTATTCATTTCAGTGCCAGCACCACTACACTGCGCTCCCTGGGCACGACAGCTGTCGTGTGACCAAGATCGCCGTATAGCCAAACCCTTAAAGCTATCAATCCAACTATTATTACAGTGTTTTTAGAACAGATCGGGTACAATCAGTGTGAATTTGTGGTACTGGTGATAACTGGTTCCATGCTGTGTTTGTTGGGGCCTACTCCAGTATTTACTCGCAATACTCTGATGTTACCAGAGTTTTCAGGAGCTTTCAGGGAGTTTTCCTTCCTTTTGCAATTTTGTCATGGGTTTGCCTCAGCTGTTCTGCACTGACGTCAGTATTAATCCTTTTGTAATTTCCCCCCCAGAAACAGCACCCCTCTCCTGTGCATGGCTGTCTGGGATGAGTCAAGAACATAGACACACGTACAGGAGAGGAGCCTCCCGTACACCAGTTAGACTCACCAGCCACAACGCTCGTTTCCTCCCTGTTTCCCCACCTAAACACTTGTTGGACCAGTTTATCGAATGACAGCCTAGGATTTACCTGAAGTCTTTATAAGGATTCTGGACAATCTGGTCTGGTTTGTTTCATTGAGGTTTAATTATTGACCGATCACATTTCAGAGGGAAGGAATTAATCAGCAGTACATAGTACATAGTACAGTTGCAAGAAAAAGTATGTGAACCCTTTGGAATGATACGAATTTCTGCACAAATTGGTCATAAAATGTGATCTGATCTTCATCTAAGTTACAACAATAGACCATCACAGTCTGCTTAAACTAATAACACACAAAGAATTAAATGTTACCATGTTTTTATTGAACACACCATGTAAGCATTCACAGTGCAGGTGGAAAAAGTATGTGAACCCTTGGATTTAGGCCTAGTTCACACGACCGTATGGCTTTTATTGTTTTTTGCGGTCCGTTTTTCACGGATCCATTGTTCCGTTTTTGAGTTCCGTTGTGTTTCCGTTTCCTTTCCATTTTTCCGTTCCGTTTTTTCCGTACGGCATATACAGTATACAGTAATTACATAGAAAAAATTGGGCTGGCCATAACATTTTCAATAGATGGTTCAGAAAAAACGGAACGGAAACGGAAGACATACGGATGCATTTCCGCATGTGTTCCGTTTTTTTTTGCGGACCCATTGACTTGAATGGAGCCACGACCTGTGATTTACGGCCAAATATAGGACAAGCTCTATCTTTCAACGGAACGGAAAAACGGAAATACGGAAACGGAATGCATACGGAACACATTCCGTTTTTTTTGCGGAACCATTGAAATGAATGGTCCCGTATACGGAACACAAAAAAACGGCCCGTACACCCGCAAAAAAAAAATAGCCTTAATAACTGGTTGAACCTCCTTTGGCAGCAATAACTTCAACCAAACGTTTCCTGTAGTTGTAGATCAGACGTGCAAAACGGTCAGGAGTAATTCTTGACCATTCCTCTTTACAGAACTGTTTCAGTTCAGCAATATTCTTGGGATGTCTGGTGTGAATCGCTTTCTTGAGGTCATGCCACAGCATCTTAATTGGGTTGAGGTCAGGACTCTGACTGGGCCACTCCAGAAGGCGTATTTTCTTCTGTTTAAGCCATTCTGTTGTTGATTTACTTCTATGCTTTGGGTCGTTGTCCTGTTGCAACACCCATCTTCTGTTGAGCTTCAGCTGGTGGACAGATGGCCTTAAAGGGCTTCTACCACCAGAAATACTGTTATGTAGCCTACTGACATTAGCGATTCGCTAATGTCAGCACTACATAACAGTATGTTTCTAACATTAGTCCCTACAGCCGTTTTTGTTAAAAAAGCACTTTTATTATATGCTAATGAGCCTCTAGGTACTATGTGGGCGTAAAATCAGCACCTAGAGGCTCCGTCCACTCACGCTTTATCCCGCCCAGGTCCCCTGTTCTGCCCGCCCAGCTCCTCTTGATTGATGCCACTGTTCCCTGCATCGTTGGCGAAATCCCGCGCCTGCGCCGTTCACTTCTGTCTTCGGCGCAGTGAGTGAATGATGCAATCCTGGTGCCTGCGCCGACTACGTCACAGTGAGGAATCAGGAGAGCGGCCTTCAGAAATGACCAAGAGAGCAGGTTCAACCTTTTTGGCTCGCTTCCCTATATGCGGTTGTCTGTTAAGATGTAGTAGAGTTAGCACACATGCTTAACTAGACGTGTTAACTAAACTAGTTGTGCTACGCCAACACCTTTAATAGCTTTTCAATGGCTTTTGTTTTGGGATATCACAATGAGTTAAGAAATTTGAATTAAGAGTTTGAGTGTTAACTCTGCTACATTCATAATTTCCTTTTGGCAGATAAATTTCCTTGTGGCAACCAGTGCATCGGTTTTAACACTGAATGTTTCCCAGTGAAGAAGATAGTTCAGGCTTTGAATGCCGGATCAGTGCATAAAATGCAGTTACATATTAAGTGATACTGTATGTTAAAGACAATGGTTGTGGAATCACTGTGCCAACTAAACAAGCTTGGCATAGGGCTAAACCCTAAGGGCATTATTTTGGCACCTCCGCGGTATTTGCCCTTTAACCCCTGTACAGAGATGTAGAGTTTGCTGCGGGGCAGCCACCAGACTGCTACCTTTTGATATAGTCCTGCAGTTGTGATGAGGTCTAGACAAATAGAAGCACAAGATGCTCACACTATTGCTGCAGGACACAGTTGAGAAATACCAAATATGGCCGACACACACTGACAGACGGATACAGACTCTAGCAGAGCACAAACAATCCAAGACAAGCTCAAGCAAACATAGAATGCCAGAACAGACAAAGGGTAATGACATACGACACGAGGCCAGAATTCAGACATGGACATAACCATATCTGTAAAGAATAAATCAAGGCAACTGGACTTACTGTAGATTTCTTGAAAACGTTTCACTCGTTCTTCCAACGAGCTTTCTCAATTCTAAGTGACTGTACAAGAATTCTCTGGGAATAAATACAAGAGAATTCTTGTACAGTCACTCAGAATTGAGAAAGCTTGGTGGAAGAACGAGTGAAATGTTTTCAAGAAATCTACAGTTGCCTTGATTTATTCTTTACAGATATACCATGACCTGGATAAATGAGAACCTTCACAGACATGGACATAACCAGAACGATGCAGACATAAACTCCAACACAGGACACAAACGGTCTCTGAACGGATCAAAGCAAGGCATGACATGTTGTGCAATCAGTGCAGGTCACTCAAGAGACATATATCAGACTGACACAGAGCTCAGGAACATATATAGCAGTCTTAACCAACTCATTAGTCAAACAGATGCAAAGATAAGGCCGTGGAACATTAATTCACACATTACCGAACAGAGGAGAGATACAAGCACGTGGCACAATTCACACCACAAGCAAACAAAGCCAGGATGCATGGAACAGCGGTAACACGAACAGCCATTGAACACAACGGCGCGCCGGGACACACAATGGCGACAAGTGAAATGCCACTGTTACACAGTATTCATTTAAATGGTATTTAATGTAAAGGATTCATTACACACTTTACTGATATCATCTCATCTATGTTACCACACACTGGGGCGGAAGTTCTGTATGGCTAGGGCTCCATATATGAGGGCGGAGAGGCCTCTTCATATAGGTATAAGACACACTTACTGTATATCTATGCTATGACATGAAGGGGTCTGTAGGGGGTTGCTGCCGAAAGAAAACAAGACGAAAGTCACACAGAGGCCTAACAAGGGGTCTCTGTCCTACAACATGATATCTTCAGGTCACCAATGGGCAATATGAACTTTACTTAATTATTCCTGTAATCAATCAACTTTATGATTTTTTTTTTATACATATCCTGGTGATGAGTCCTTTAGTCCTAGCTCCAAATATCACATTCACTACATTTGGAGAGGATATCTGATTTTATATTTTTCTGGATATTTTAGAAGTTCAAACAACTAAGAGATGAGCTGCAAAAGTATATAGCAGTGAATAAATGAGTAACTCATAACCTGCATGGATTGGCGGGGATCCGGCTTCCTGCAGATCAGCTATTCAGTTTAGCTACGTCACTGGAAGTCACCATCAACATTGTAGTGGAGGGAGCTCACAGTGATTTTCTCACAGACTACAGTGGTAGGCCACATCCAAAACAACAGTAACTGGGATCCCCCCATTTATACATATATACTAACTACAAAAATATTCCCCAAAAGGAACAGAGGCAACACCCATTAAACCCATGAAAATAAAATCAGATTTTATTGAAAAGATCACATTAAATCATGAAATGAGCACCAATAAAATTGCTGTACCAAGTACATCACCCCGAAAAACATGTACCATATGGAATGGGGAATATCAAAAAATAGTGACCACAGACTCATATACCTAATATAACAATAGGTCCCAGTGGGAGATGACACCCCAGGTCATGACCACCCCATCCCCCCGCAGTAGACAATCCTTATAATGTACCGAGTTTCAACATCAAAACAATATAAACAATAGAATGGTATCACTATCCAAAAACATGTTACTCACCAACGTACATGATGAGGGGATACAGATCCAGGGGGAAGACAACACCTTGACGCGTGTTTTGTGTGTATGTACAATGGTAGGCAATTGCAGTCTATGTTGTAAGTGATCTTAAAGATTGCATTTTCAAATCCCCTCGCCTGCCAAAAAAGTGGGCCCTTACACAGCTCAGTTGATGGAACTATAAAAAAAATATAGGTACAGTCCTGATCAAAAGTTTAAGACCACTTGAAAAATGGCAAAAAATCATATTTAGCATGGCTGGATCTTAACAAGGTTCCAAGTAGAGCTTAAACACGCAACAAGAAGAAATGGGAGTGAGACCAAAAAAAATTGAGCATTCAATTTAATGAAAACAACGAATATACTGAAAAAGGCTGTTTTTCAGCTGATCAAAAGTTTAGGACCACACCACCAAAAAAAAAATAAACCCCCCCAAAACAGAAATCCAACTTCCAAACATGAACTCAGTAATGAGTAGCTCCGCCATTATTGTTTATCACTTCAAAAATTCGTTTCGGCATGCTTGATGCAAGCGTTTCCATGAGGTGAGTGGGAACATTTCTCCAAGTGGTGAAGATGGCCGCACGAAGGCCATCTACTGTCTGGAACTGTTGTCCATTTTTTGTAAACTTCCCTTGCCATCCATCCCCAAAGGTTCTCAATTGGATTTAGATCAGGGGAACAGGCAGGATGGGCCAAAAGAGTGATGTTATTCTCCTGGAAGAAGTCCCTTGTCCTGCGGGCATTGTGTACTGTAGCGTTGTCCTGTTGAAAAACCCAGTCGTTACCACACAGATGAGGGCCTCAGTCATGAGGAATGCTCTCTGCAACATCTGGACATAGCCAGCGGCCGTTTGACGCCCCTGCACTTCCTGAAGCTCCATTGTTCCACTGAAGGAAAAAGCACCCCAGACCATTATGGCGCCCCCTCCACTGTGGCGCGTAGAAAACATCTCAGGTGGGGATCTGCTTGTCATGCCAGTAACGTTTGAAAACCATCAGGACCATCAAGGTTAAATTTTTTTCTCATCAGAGAATAAAACTTTCTTCCACCTTTGAATGTCCAATGTTTGGTGCTCTCTTGCAAAGTCCAAACGAGCAGTTCTGTGGCGTTCAAGGAGACAAGGTCTTTGAAGGACGTTTTTGAAGCCCTTCAGTCTCAGATGCCGTCTGATGGTTATGGGGCTGCAGTCAGCACCAGTAAGGGCCTTAATTTGGGTCGAGGATCATGCAGTGGTCTTGACGGACAGCCATTGGATCCTCCGGCTCAGTGCTGATGACATTTTTTTGGGTCTTCCACTTGACTTTTTTGTTCCATAACCCTCAGGATCATTTAAGAAATTCCAAATGACTCTCTTACTGCGTCCCACCTCAGCAGTGATGGCGCGCTGTGAGAGACCCTGCTTATACAGTTCAACAATCCGACCACGTTCAAAAAGGGAGAGTTTTTTTGCCTTTGCCATCACAACGTGTGACTACCTGACAGAAAATGACAATGAATCCACATCTTTGCACAGATTTGGCCTTTTAACCACCTCCGGACCGCCGAACGCAGCGGCGCGTCCTGGAGGTGGTTGATTGTTTCCTCCTGGACGTATATACGCGTCCTCTCGCGAGACGCGAGATTTCAGTCACAGCCGGCCCGCGCATGCGCATCGCGGGCCGGCAAAAGTTAGAGGAGTATTTCATCAGCAACCTGCCAGCCAATGATCGTTGCTGGCAGGTTGCTGATTTTTTAAAAATCTAATGAGAAGCCATCTAACACCTTGTATTTATAAATATAAGGTGTTAAATGGCTTGTCTGCTCCTCTGCTGGTCCTTTTCGTCGGTTGGTTCCAGCTAGGGATCGACCGATTATCGGTTTGGCCGATATTATCGGCCGATATTGAGGATTTTGAACGTTATCGGTATCGGCATCTATTTTGCCGATATACCGATAACATATTGGGAACACAGAACGCGCTGCTCTCAGCGCTTTCCGTGTTCCCTCAGCAGCACAGGGGAGAAGGGAGCAGTGTCTCCCTCCCCCTGTGCTGCTGCTGCCGCTGCCGCCAATGAGAGGAGGGAGGACAAGAGGAGGGGCGGGGCTGTGGCCACTGCGCCACCAATGAAGATAAGCCTTTCATTCATTCATATACAGGAGGCGGGAGCTGGCTGCAGAATCACATAGCCGGCTCCCGACATCTATGAACGGCAGCTGCGGTCCGCGGTAGTTAACTCCTCAGGTGCCGCGGATCGCAGCTAACGCTCATAGAGGTCGGGAGCCGGCTATGGGATTCTGCAGCCAGCTCCCGCCTCCTGTATATGAATGAGAGACTTATCTTCATTGGTGGCGCAGTGCGCCCCCCCCCAAGCCCCCCAGTATTAATCATTGGTGGCGCAGTGCGCCCCCCACCCCATCCCAACCCCGGAAAATAGTAAAAAACATTGGTGGCGCAGTGCGCCCCCCCCCCCCTCACCCAGTATTACTCATTGGTGGCAGTGTAAGCCTGGGGCTCCGATCGGTTACCATGGCAGCCAGGACGCTATTGAAGCCCTGGCTGCTATGGTAAGCTCCATGCTGCTGTGTGCACAAAGCACAGAGCAGCAGGGACAGTGTGAGCTCCTATTCAACCTGATAGAGATCTATCAGGGGGAATAGGACAAGGGTTCTAGTCCCTAAGGGGGCTAAAAGTTAGTAAAAAAAAAAAAACACTAAAATATTAAGTATAAATGAAAAAGATTTATAAAAAAAATACACATTAACAATAAACAAAAAAAATACACATTAACAATAAACATATTAATTTTCAGCAGATTTGTGTACAAATTTTTTTTTTTTCTCAAAAATGAAAATTCCAGAATATCGGTATAAATTATCGGCTATCGGCCTGAAAGTTCACAAATTATCGGTATCGGTATCGGCCCTAAAAAATCAATATCGGTCGATCCCTACTTCCAGCAGAGGAGTAGACAAAACTGTGAGTACCCACCAAACACTACACTTAGCCCCAGATCACCCTCCATCACCCCCATCACCCGAATTAACCCCTTGATCGCCCCCTGTCAATCACCTAGTGAAAGGGAAAAAAGTGATCAGTGTAAAACTGTCACTTTTTTTGTTTCACTGGTATTGACTTACAGTTTTAGGATAGTTTTAGGTCCCTTGGTTAGGTAGTTAGCGTCAGTTAGCGCCCAGCCCACCGCACCGCAGTCTCTTATTCGCTGATCAGCATTTGTACTTTTATAGTATCTGTAAGTGATCAAAACTGATCACGGTCAGCTCTATAATTGTATTAGTGTCACCTTAGCTCGCCCTCCACCCAAAACGCAGTGTTTGCCCGATCAGGCCTGATCGGTCGCCTACACGTGCGTTCACCCACGCCCGCCCCACCGCAGTGACAAAAAAATTATTATTTTTTGATCACTGCACAATCACTTTACAAGCACTGCGGCAATAAAAAAAAATCAGTTTTGATATTGTTTATCAACCGCAGGCGGCCTCCGGTACTTCGCTAGCCTCCCCTTTGTAAGACAGGCTTTGCTTTTTTTCTTGGGTAGTCTCAGGGAATACCCCTAAATTTACTAGTCCAAATGGCAAACAGGGGGTATTCTTCTGAAGAGGCCTACAGGATTCTGACCCAGTCGGATGAGCAATGGGAACCCTCATCTGACGAATCTAGCGGGTCAGAATATGAACCTGTAGAAAGCAGTGGCACTCTGACCCAAAGTTCGGACGAGGAGGTTGAGGTCCCTGATAGCACCAGGCGTAACCAGGCCCCGTGTCGCTAGACCACAGATTGTGGCAGGATCCGTTTCAAGAGCAGCAGAGTGGGGCTGGCGCTGTCGGATTACGTGGTGAGGCATACACCAGCAGCGCAGCCCATCCTGGACCTAGTACCAGCACTGCCTTACAACATGGTGACGTGGCAAGCACCAGAAGGGCAGTTGAAGCTGGTATGGTGGCACGTGCAATAGTTACCCCGTCGCAGCCACCGCAAAGACAGGCCCGTAGAGCCCCTAGAGTCCCTGAGGTGCTGGCAAACCCTGATTGGCAGTCACCAACTTCAGCCGCACCTGTAGTTCCCCCTTTCACCGCCCAGTCTGGAGTTCGGGTTGACAGCTCAGATCGGTTCGGCCCTGGGATTTTTTGAGCTGTTCTTGACTGCGGAGCTCTTGGACTTAGTCGTGGCAGAAACAAATCGGTATGCCACTCAATTTATATCCGCCAACCCGGGAAGCTTTAATGCCCAGCCTTTCCGGTGGAAACAAGTCCAAGTTTCCGAAATTAAAATTTTTCTGGGCCTTCTCCTCAACATGGGCCTGACAAAAAAGCATGAATTGCGGTCATATTGGTCCACGAACCCGATTCATCACATGCCCATGTTCTCTGCTGCTATGTCCAGGACACGTTTTGAGACCATCCTGCGTTTCCTGCACTTTAGCGACAACAGCAACTCTCGTCCCAGAGGCCACCCAGCTTTTGACCGGCTCCACAAAATTCGGCCCCTCATAGACCACTTCAACCAGTAATTTGCAGATTTCTATACCCCCGAGCAAAACATCTGCATAGACGAGTCCCTAATACATTTTACCGGGCGCCTTGGCTTCAAACAATACATCCCAAGCAAGCGTGCCCGGTATGGGGTCAAATTGTATAAGCTCTGTGAAAGGGCCACAGGCTATACCCACAAATTTCGGATCTATGAGGGAAAAGATCAGACCCTGGAGCCGGTTCGGTTGCCCTGACTACCTGGGGAGCAGTGGGAAGACAGTCTGGGACTTGGTGTCAACCTTATTTGGCAAGGGGTACCATCTTTATGTGGACAATTTTTACACAAGTGTGCCCCTCTTCAGGCATTTGTTCCTAGAACAGATTGGCTGCTGTGGCACCGTGCGACCTAGTCGCGTGGGCTTCCCCCAACGGCTTGTTACCACCCGTCTTGCAAGGGGGGAGAGGGCTTCCTTGTGTAACGAAGAACTGCTCGCGGTGAAATGGAGAGACAAGCGTGACGTTTACATGCTCTTCTCCATTCACGCAGACACGACAATCCAAATTGAAAGGGCAACCCGTGTCATTGAAAAGCCCCTCTGTGTCGACGACTATAATGCGCTCATGGGAGGGGTGACTTCAATGACCAGATGTTGGCTCCCTATTTAGTTTCCCGACGCACAGACGCTGGTATAAGAAGGTGTCTGTATATTTAATTCAATTGGCTGCCTATAATAGTTTTGTTCTCTACAGTAAGGCTGGGAGAACACGATCCTTCCTCAAATTTCAGAAGAGATCATCGAGAACCTTCTGTATCCAGGAGGTTCAGTGGCCCCAACCACCAGTGTAGTGAGCCGTCTACACGAGCGACATTTCCCCAGTGTCGTTCCCTGTTACCTCAAACCAACCGCCACCCCCCGAAAAAAATGTTGTGTCTGTAGCAGGAGTGGAATAAGGCGTGACACCCGCTATTTCTGTCCTGACTGCCCTGACCACCCTGCCCTATGCTTAGGGGAGTGTTTCCGGAAGTACCACACACAGGTACACCTAGCATAGGGATCACATCTCACAGGACAGGCACACAGGGCTATTAGGGCCCTTTCTCTCACAGCTGCTGCAAACCTCTCCTTTCACCTGGGATAAAGTGCATAATGTACTTCGCCACATCTTTGGGCGATTTGCGCTTTGCACATTGTCCCATGGGGAAGGAGAGGTTTGTTCTATAAAGGTAAAAAAAATAAAAAATTACCGGTAAGTAATAAAGTTAACGTTCAGTTGAAAAAGTTAAAGTTTATATGTTCCGTTCAAATTTTATTATAAAGTTAATAAATTTATTGCGTTGCGGCCTGGTTTTTCTTTTTTGTTTTGTTTTTTTTTACCTTCCAGGTGGACCAACCGATCGACTAGCTGCAGCACTGATGTGCATTCTGACAGAAGCATTGCGCTGCTGTCAGATTACACAAAAGTCGGTGTATGCGGCGCTGCAAGATGAGATTTCTCCTCTGCAGTAAAAGATACGTTTGCCGAGGCATATGAGCTGAGGAGGTGGCGGTGTCATATGCTTTGGCAAACACTTTGTATATAAAAAAATAATAATAAATCCCGGCAATGATTTATTCATCCACATCGATTGATGTGAATGGAGAAATCTGGTTTGCCAGGGCATACGAGCTAAGTGGGTATGGATGTTGGGCGGAGCTCCTATGTCCTGGCAAGACGCCTTTCCCCTCCTTTTTTTTTTTTTGGCAGAGATTTTTTCATCCACATTGATCGATGCGAATGAAGAAATCTGTGCCGTTCATTTGTTCTTTCAGCCCAGAGGCTGAACGAAAAAAAAAAATCTCATTACCTGTATGCTCAATATAAGGAGAATAGCAGAAACTCCTAATGCTGGCCATACATGTAATGATTGCGGAGACCCTCAAATGCCAGGGCAGTACAAACACCCCACAAATGACCCCATTTTGGAAAGAAGACACCCCAAGGTATTCATTGAGGGGCATATTGAGTCCATGAAAGATTGAAAATTTTGTCCCAAGTTAGCAGAAAGGGAGACTTTTGTGAGAAAAAACTAAAAAATATCAATTTCTGCTAACTTGTGCCAAAAAAAAAAAAATTCGATGAACTCGCCATGCCCTCATTGAATACCTTGGGGTGTCTTCTTTCCAAAATGGGGTCACATGTGGGGTATTTATACTGCCCTGGCATTTTAGGGGCCCAAAGCGTGAGAAGAAGTCTGGTATCCAAATGTCTAAAAATGCCCTCCCCAAAGGAAAGTGGGCCCCTTTGCGCATCTAGGCTGCAAAAAAGTGTCACACATGTGGTATCTCTGTACTCAGGAGAAGTTGGGCAATGTGTTTTGGGGTGTCATTTTACATATACCCATGCTGGGTGAGATAAATATCTTGGTCAAATGCAACTTGTGTATAAAAAAAATGGGAAAAGTTGTCGTTTGCCAATATATTTCTCTCACCCAGCATGGGTATATGTAAAATGACACCCCAAAACACATTGCCCAACTTCTCCTGAGTACGGAGATACCACATGTGTGACACTTTTTTGCAGCCTAGGTGGGCAAAGGGGCCCACATTCCAAAGAGCACCTTTAGGATTTCACAGGTCATTTACCTACTTACCACACATTTGGGCCCCTAGAATGCCAGGGCAGTATAACTACCCCACAAGTGACCCCATTTTGGAAAGAAGACACCCCAAGGTATTCGCTGATGGGCATGGCGAGTTCCTAGAATTTTTTAATTTTTGTCACAAGTTAGCGGAAAATTATGATTTTTTTTTTATTTATTTTTTTCTTACAAAGTCTCATATTCCACTAACTTGTGACAAAAGATAAAAACTTCCATGAACTCACTATGCCCATCAGCGAATACCTTGGGGTGTCTTCTTTCCAAAATGGGGTCACTTGTGGGATAGTTATACTGCCCTGGCATTCTAGGGGCCCAAATGTGTGGTAAGTAGTTTGAAATAAAAATGTGTAAAAAATGGCCGGTGAAATCCGAAAGGTGCTCTTTGGAATGTGGGCCCCTTTGCCCACCTAGGCTGCAAAAAAGTGTCACACATCTGGTATCTCCGTACTCAGGAGAAGTTGGGCAATGTGTTTTGGGGTGTCATTTTACATATACCCATGCTGGGTGAGAGAAATATCTTGGCAAAAGACAACTTTTCCCATTTTTTTATACAAAGTTGGCATTTGACCAAGATATTTATCTCACCCAGCATGGGTATATGTAAAATGACACCCCAAAACACATTGCCCAACTTCTCCTGAGTACGGAGATACCACATGTGTGACACTTTTTTGCAGCCTAGGTGGGCAAAGGGGCCCACATTCCAAAGAGCACCTTTCGGATTTCACCGGCCATTTTTTACAGATTTTGATTTCAAACTACTTACCACACATTTGGGCCCCTAGAATGCCAGGGCATTATAACTACCCCACAAGTGTACCCAGGTTTGGAAAGAAGACACCCAAGGTATTCGCTGATGGGCTTGTGAGTTCATAGAAGTTATATTTTTTGTCACAAGTTAGTGGAATATGAGACTTTGTAAGAAAAAAATAAAATTAAAAAAAAATCATCATTTTCCACTAACTTGTGACAAAAAATAAAAAGTTCTATGAACTCACTATGCCCATCATCGAATACCTTAGGGTGTCTACTTTCCGAATTGGGGTCATTTGTGGGGTGTTTGTACTGTCTGGGCATTGTAGAACCTCAGAAACATGACAGGTGCTCAGAAAGTCAGAGCTGCTTCAAAAAGCGGAAATTCACATTTTTGTACCATAGTTTTGTAAACGCTATAACTATTACCCAAACATTTTTTTTTTATCAAAGACATGTAGAACAATTAAATTTAGAGAAAAATTTATATATGGATGTCGTTTTTTTTGCTAAATTTTACACCTGAAAGTGAAAAATGTCATTTTTTGGCAAAAAAAATTGTTAAATTTCGATTAATAACAAAAAAAGTAAAAATGTCAGCAGCAATGAAATACCACCAAATGAAAGCTCTATTAGTGAGAAGAAAAGGAGGTAAAATTAATTTGGGTTGTTAAGTTGCATGACCGAGCAATAAACGGTGAAAGTAGTGTAGGTCAGAAGTGTAAAAAGTGGCCTGGTCATTAAGGGTGTTTAAGCTATAGGGGCTGAGTGGTTAAAGGCATGTAGTCCTAAAATTTGGATCAGCTGAAAAACAGCCTGTTTCAGTTTAATCGTTATTTTCAATTAATTGATGCTCAAAAAATGTTTTGTCTCACTCTCATTTCTTGTTGTTGCATGTTGAAGCTCTACTTGGGAACCTTGTTAAGATTCAACAATGTAAAATATGATTTTTTGCCATTTTTCAAGTGGTCTTAAACTTTGTTGAGGATGTATCAGATTTGGTGATGCAGAGAAAATATTGTATTTTTTTTTTTTAAGTATCAAAACAAAAACTATATATCATATTTGTCACTCAGATGTGTCTAACCATAAGACGTTTTTTAGAGGAGGAAAATCAGACCTCTCATCAGACCCACAAACCTCATCAGACCTCAGATCAGATCTCCGATCCTCATCAGACCCCGATCCTCATCAACCTCAGATCAGACCCCAATTCCTCTTCAGACCTCAGATCAGATCTCCGATCCTCATCAGACCTCAGATCAGACCCCCAATCCTCATCAGACCTCAGATCAGATCTCCGATCATCATCTGTACCTCAGATCAGACCCCCAATCCTCATCAGACCTCAGATCAGACATAAAATAGAATAAAAGAACTTACCTCTCCTGCTCCGAATGACGCTGCTACTCGGGCTACTGCTACTCAGTGTGCTCTTCCTGCAGCATGGCACTGTAACCTGAGTTCGCACCACATCAGGTCATAGTGCGTGCTTACGCGCACTATGTCTTGTCACTGTACGCATTCAGGACACTGCGCAGCTCCAGCAGAAGACCAAAGAGCAGTGAGTACAGCTAGCATCAGGAGGGCTATAGTCCCTGCTCCACAATGAAGCACCCATTAGTAATTTGCACTGCCATTTTTCCGCCCACTTTTGCTGGAAAAATAGTGCATCTTATATAGCAAAAATATGATAACTTGACATTGTTGTCACTGTACCGATCCACAGGATGAAGTTAACATTTCAGTTTTAAAGCATAGTTTTTGTCGTAAAAATGAAACCCATAAAACATTGGCAGAATTCAGTTTTTTTTCCGTAATTTTACCCCATTTCCAGTTTTCCAGATTTTCACTACAGTTTTTGTGCAATATTAAATAGTGCAATTTTTTGTCTGCAAAAAACATCAACATACAGTATTGTGAGCAAAATAAATTAAAAAGTTATGGTTCTTGTAAGGGCATCAATATATGATTGGTGGGGGTCTGACTCCTGGCACCCCCGCAATCAACTGCTTGAAGAGGCCGGTGTGCTCGGGTAAGTGCTACGCCATCTCACAGCATACCAAGCACAGTACCATACATTATATAGTGTTTGTCCTTTTATTGCAGATAAGGCCCAAGAGGCCTCTTCAAACAGCTAAATCGTCAGAGGTGCTGGAAGTAGGACCCCACTGATCAGATATTAATAACCTATTCTGGGGATAGGTCATCAATAAGCTACATCCAGTAGTCACCAAGCTAAGCTCCAGTAAATGTCTCAGCAGGATCAACCCTATTAAACCAGGTGCTATGCCTTGTAGGGTTCATCCTGCAGCGTAAAACAATACGTCAATTAGGCAGATGTGTTGTGCCATTCCTGAGTATTTTACCTTTTATTTATATGTAAATAAGTCTTCTGTGCACCGAGGGGCAGGCACTTTCCCTTAGAGCACCTGAGCTCCTCGGCTCGCATTGATAGTCATTCCCCCTCCCCTTAATTTTACAGGGCCAGGCATCTTATCTGGTCCAGTATTCTCATGCCTATGTTGTACATTACACTGTCGGCACATGCGCAATGCGCATTAGATCTGCTTCTGCAGGCGATTACTGCGCAGGCGCCAATGACGTCATCCTCCACCCAAATGGAGCTGAGCATCTCCTCTTCCGAGTTGTGGATTATGTCATTGACACATACACTCACCTAAAGAATTATTAGGAACACCATACTAATACGGTGTTGGACCCTCTTTTGCCTTCAGAACTGCCTTAATTCTACGTGCATTGATTCAACAAGGTGCTGATAGCATTCTTTAGAAATGTTGCCCATATTGATAGGATAGCATCTTGCAGTTTATGTAGATTTGAGGGATGCACATCCAGGGCACGAAGCTCCCGTTCCACACCACATCCCAAAGATGCTCTATGGGGGTTGAGATCTGGTGACTGTGGGGGCCATTTTAGTACAGTGAACTCATTGTCATGTTCAAGAAACCAATTTGAAATGATTCGAGCTTTGTGACATGGTGCATTATCCTGCTGGAAGTAGCCATCAGAGGATGGAGTACATGTTCTCATTCTGTTTACCAGCCCAAATTCGGACTCTACCATTTGAATTGTCTCAACAGAAATCTAGACTCATCAGACCAGGCAACATTTTTCCAGTCTCAACAGTCCAATTTTGGTGAGCTCGTGCAAATTGTAGCCTCTTTTTTCCTATTTGTAGTGGAGATGAGTGGTACCCGGTGGGGTCTTCTGCTGTTGTAGCCCATCCGCCTCAAGGTTGTGCGTGTTGTGGCTTCACAAATGCTTTGCTGCATACCTCGGTTGTAACGAGTGGTTATTTCAGTCAACGTTGCTCTTCTATCAGCTTGAATCAGTCGGCCCATTCTCCTCTGACCTCTAGCATCCACAAGGCATTTTTGCCCACAGGACTGTGGCATACTGGATGTTTTTCCCTTTTCACACCATTCTTTGTAAACCCTACACTGCGTGCAGAATTATTAGGCAAATGAGTATTTTGACCACATCATCCTCTTTATGCATGTTGTCTTACTCCAAGCTGTATAGGCTCAAAAGCCTACTACCAATTAAGCATATTAGGTGATATGCATCTCTGTAATGAGAATGGGTGTGGTCTAATGACATCAACACCCTATATTAGGTGTGCATAATTATTAGGCAACTTCCTTTCCTTTGGCAAAATGGGTCAAAAGAAGGACTTGACAGGCTCAGAAAAGTCAAAAATAGTGAGATATCTTGCAGAGGGATGCAGCACTCTTAAAATTGCAAAGCTTCTGAAGCGTGATCATCGAACAATCAAGCGTTTCATTCAAAATAGTCAACAGGGTCGCAAGAAGCGTGTCGAAAAACCAAGGCGAAAAAAAAAATGCCCATGAACTGAGAAAAGTCAAGCGTGCAGCTGCCAAGATGCCACTTGCCACCAGTTTGGCCATATTTCAGAGCTGCAACATCACTGGAGTGCCCAAAAGCACAAGGTGTGCAATACTCAGAGACATGGCTAAGGTAAGAAAGGCTGAAAGACGACCACCACTGAACAAGACACACAAGCTGAAACGTCAAGACTGGGCCAAGAAATATCTCAAGACTGATTTTTCTAAGGTTTTATGGACTGAGGAAATGAGAGTGAGTGTTGATGGGCCAGATGGATGGGCCCGTGGCTGGATTGGTAAAGGGCAGAGAGCTCCAGTCCGACTCAGACGCCAGCAAGGTGGAGGTGGAGTACTGGTTTGTGCTGGTATCATCAAAGATGAGCTTGTGGGGCCTTTTCGGGTTGAGGATGGAGTCAAGCTCAACTCCCAGTCCTACTGCCAGTTTCTGGAAGACACCTTCTTCAAGCAGTGGTACAGGAAGAAGTCTGCATCCTTCAAGAAAAACATGATTTTCATGCAGGACAATGCTCCATCACACGAGTCCAAGTACTCCACAGCGTGGCTGGCAAGAAAGGGTATAAAAGATCTGATCTGAACCCCATTGAGAACCTGTGGTCCATCATCAAATGTGAGATTTACAAGGAGGGAAAACAGTACACCTCTCTGAACAGTGTCTGGGAGGCTGTGGTTGCTGCTGCACGCAATGTTGATGGTGAACAGATCAAAACACTGACAGAATCCATGGATGGCAGGCTTTTGAGTGTCCTTGCAAAGAAAGGTGGCTATATTGGTCACTGATTTGTTTTTGTTTTGTTTTTGAATGTCAGAAATGTATATTTGTGAATGTTGAGATGTTATATTGGTTTCACTGGTAAAAATAAATAATTGAAATGGGTATATATTTGTTTTTTGTTAAGTTGCCTAATAATTATGCACAGTAATAGTCACCTGCACACACAGATATCCCCCTAAATAGCTAAAACTAAAAACAAACTAAAAACTACTTCCAAAAATATTCAGCTTTGATATTAATGAGTTTTTTGGGTTCATTGAGAACATGGTTGTTGTTCAATAATAAAATGAATCCTCAAAAATACAACTTGCCTAATAATTCTGCACTCCCTGTAGAAATGGTTGTGCGTGAAAATCCCAGTAACTGAGCAGATTGTGAAATACTCAGACCGGCCCGTCTGGCACCTACAACCATGCCACGCTCAAAATTGCTTAAATCACCTTTCTTTCCCATTCTGACATTCAGTTTGGAGTTCAGGAGATTGTCTTGACCAGGACCACACCCCTAAATGCATTGAAGCAACTGCCATGTGATTGGTTGACTAGATAATTGCATTAATGAGAAATAGAACAGGTGTTCCTAATAATTCTTTAGGTGAGTGTATATAGTAGTCATCTGTGATGCTGAAGCAGATATACTTTGCGTGCACGTATAGTATAACCAATGATGCATGTGCAAGGTTACAGGGTCAGACTATATTCTTGGCTCTGTTAACCAAGTGGAAGGGGGGTGCAGAGTGGAGGCGCTCTGGTGCTCTGAGGGAAGTGCCTGCTCCTCGCTGCACCGAATACCTAATTTACACATTCATAAAAAGTGAACCTTCTCAGGAATGACATAATGGATCTGTATGATTGAGGTATCAGTTTACTCAGCAGGATCAACCCTAGCAGACATTATGACTAGTTTAAAAGGCTTGATCCTGCTGAGAGATGCTATTTAAGAACACAAGACTGTAATTCACATTTTATTTTACAAACCTTTTTAGAGCCTTACTTCAGTCAGCAGGAAAAGTCACTAGTTCTGATGTCATCGGCAGTGTTAGAGAATCAGTCTGCTCCTTCTGAACACAAAGGGAAAAAATATATATATAGAGATATTATTATTATTAAAATTTATTTGAAACCGTCATTAATTTTTTATGGCACTGTACATTAAGAGGGGGTATACATACATACATAATATAAAAATACCAATACAATAAACAAGAAGCTATTAGCAGACTGGTAAGAGGGGGTGGGGACCCTGCACACAAGGACTCACATCACGTTTTATGCATCCGATTGACATATACGTAACACACCACGTTCTTGTATCCTGCAGTATACTTTTTTTTTACAATAGAACTCTATGGCATTGTCACCGCCAGTTCTGTGAGAAGGTCTTTTAGACGTTTTTCTCTACCTCTTGCATGAGGTTCTTTGATTTGGTTTCACTTTGTCATCTCCTTTCCTTCTCCCAGCTGTCACCTATTTACACTAATTGTCTCCCTTTACAGGGAGTGCAGAATTATTAGGCAAGTTGTATTTTTGAGGATTAATTTTATTATTGAACAACAACCATGTTCTCAATGAACCCAAAAAACTCATTAATATCAAAGCTGAATATTTTTGGAAGTAGTTTTTAGTTTGTTTTTAGTTTTAGCTATTTTAGGGGGATATCTGTGTGTGCAGGTGACTATTACTGTGCATAATTATTAGGCAACTTAACAAAAAACAAATATATACCCATTTCAATTATTTATTTTTACCAGTGAAACCAATATAACATCTCAACATTCACAAATATACATTTCTGACATTCAAAAACAAAACAAAAACAAATCAGTGACCAATATAGCCACCTTTCTTTGCAAGGACACTCAAAAGCCTGCCATCCATGGATTCTGTCAGTGTTTTGATCTGTTCACCATCAACATTGCGTGCAGCAGCAACCACAGCCTCCCAGACACTGTTCAGAGAGGTGTACTGTTTTCCCTCCTTGTAAATCTCACATTTGATGATGGACCACAGGTTCTCAATGGGGTTCAGATCAGGTGAACAAGGAGGCCATGTCATTAGATTTTCTTCTTTTATACCCTTTCTTGCCAGCCACGCTGTGGAGTACTTGGACGCGTGTGATGGAGCATTGTCCTGCATGAAAATCATGTTTTTCTTGAAGGATGCAGACTTCTTCCTGTACCACTGCTTGAAGAAGGTGTCTTCCAGAAACTGGCAGTAGGACTGGGAGTTGAGCTTGACTCCATCCTCAACCCGAAAAGGCCCCACAAGCTCATCTTTGATGATACCAGCCCAAACCAGTACTCCACCTCCACCTTGCTGGCGTCTGAGTCGGACTGGAGCTCTCTGCCCTTTACCAATCCAGCCACGGGCCCATCCATCTGACCCATCAAGACTCACTCTCATTTCATCAGTCCATAAAACCTTAGAAAAATCAGTCTTGAGATATTTCTTGGCCCAGTCTTGACGTTTCAGCTTGTGTGTCTTGTTCAGTGGTGGTCGTCTTTCAGCCATTCTTACCTTGGCCATGTCTCTGAGTATTGCACACCTTGTGCTTTTGGGCACTCCAGTGATGTTGCAGCTCTTAAATATGGCCAAACTGGTGGCAAGTGGCATCTTGGCAGCTGCACGCTTGACTTTTCTCAGTTCATGGGCAGTTATTTTGCGCCTTGGTTTTTCCACACGCTTCTTGCGACCCTGTTGACTATTTTGAATGAAATGCTTGATTGTTCGATGATCACGCTTCAGAAGCTTTGCAATTTTAAGAGTGCTGCATCCCTCTGCAAGATATCTCACTATTTTTGACTTTTCTGAGCCTGTCAATTCCTTCTTTTGACCCATTTTGCCAAAGGAAAGGAAGTTGCCTAATAATTATGCACACCTAATATAGGGTGTTGATGTCATTAGACCACACCCCTTCTCATTACAGAGATGCACATCACCTAATATGCTTAATTGGTAGTAGGCTTTCGAGCCTATACAGCTTGGAGTAAGACAACATGCATAAAGAGGATGATGTGGTCAAAATACTCATTTGCCTAATAATTCTGCACTCCCTGTATATTCCCTCCCATACTGCCTCACTTTGCGGTTTATACTTCTTCCTGGATGAGTTGTTCACTGCTGGAGGCTGCTACTGCTGATTCCTCAGATAAGTCCTTTTCCTTTATTTGTGTTTCCTTGCTGGTTCAATTCTAGGTGACCCTGACTCCGTCCGTCTTAAGTGCCGGTGGTTGTGTCACCTCACTATTATAGGGTTTTCAGGTGTCACACAGTATAAGGTACGTGGGCATGCAATCATCTACCATAAACACCTTTGCATGGGCATAGCAGTCAGGGAGAGCTCTAGGGGTTTTATAGGGCTCACCCATATGCTCCTTAGTTTGTGATCAAGCCAGTTGGATGTTTATTTATAAGTTCCAGCTTTCTGCAACACCATCCGTGACAGGCATCAGTCTGAGGCATCCGTTTAACACATACGTTTTTTGTATACATTAAACGGATGGGAAAAACGTGATGTGAACCCAGCCTTACAATGTTAGTGTCATTTCTAATGATGCTGGGTATTTACATGACATTTCTGAAGACCGCACCCCATGCATGGTTTGCCTTGTACACTATAATCAGATATCCACACACCTTATACTACAGTAACAGCTATTCCATCTATTACTGCTGACAACCAGCCTCTATATCATGTCTGAGAGGTTGTCACAGCCCTGCCCCCTGTTGCTGACATCACTGTATATAATAGTAATATAATTACATTGTGGTCAGACATGAGATCCACACACCTTATACTACAGTAACAGCTATTCCATCTATCACTGCTGACAACCAGCCTCTATATCATGTCTGAGAGGTTGTCACAGCCCCGCCCCCTGTTACTGACATCACTGTATATAATAGTAATATAATTACACTATGATCAGACATGAGACCCACACAACTTATTGTACAGTAACAGCTATTCTATCTATTACTGCTGACAACCAGCCTCTATATCATGTCTGAGAGGTTGTCACAGCCCCGCCCCCTGTTACTGACATCACTGTATATAATAGTAATATAATTACACTATGATCAGACATGAGACCCACACAACTTATTGTACAGTAACAGCTATTCTATCTATTACTGCTGACAACCAGCCTCTATATCATGTCTGAGAGGTTGTCACAGCCCCGCCCCTGTTACTGACATCACTGTATATAATAGTAATATAATTACACTGTGATCAGACATGAGATCCACACACCTTATACTACAGTAACAGCTATTCCATCTATTACTGCTGACAACCAGCCTCTGTCATGTCTGAGAGGTTGTCACAGCCCCGCCCCGTTACTGACATCACTGTATATAATAGTAATATAATTACACTATGATCAGACATGAGACCCACACAACTTATTGTACAGTAACAGCTATTCTATCTATTACTGCTGACAACCAGCCTCTATATCATGTCTGAGAGGTTGTCACAGCCCCGCCCCCTGTTACTGACATCACTGTATATAATAGTAATATAATTACATTGTGGTCAGACATGAGATCCACACACCTTATACTACAGTAACAGCTATTCTATCTATCACTGCTGACAACCAGCCTCTGTCATGTCTGAGAGGTTGTCACAGCCCCGCCCCCTGTTACTGACATCACTGTATTTAATAGTAATATAATTACACTATGATCAGACATGAGACCCACACACCTTATACTACAGTAACAGCTATTCCATCTATTATTGCTGACAACCAGCCTCTATATCATGTCAGAGAGGTTGTCACAGCCCCGCCTCCTGTTACTGACATCACTGTATATAATAGTAATATAATTACATTGTGATCAGACATGAGACCCACACACCTTATACTACAGTAACAGCTATTCCATCTATTACTGCTGACAACCAGCCTCTATATCATGTCTGAGAGGTTGTCACAGCCCCGCCCCCTGTTACTGACTTCACTGTATATAATAGTAATATAATTACATTGTGATCAGACA
Organism: Bufo bufo; assembly: GCF_905171765.1. Taxonomy (NCBI): domain Eukaryota; kingdom Metazoa; phylum Chordata; class Amphibia; order Anura; family Bufonidae; genus Bufo; species Bufo bufo. The sequence continues at coordinate 219,401,604 of NC_053389.1, forward strand.
TGAGACCCACACCTTATACTACAGTAACAGCTATTCTATATATTACTGCTGACAACCAGCCTCTATATCATGTCTGAGAGGTTGTCACAGCCCCGCCCCCTGTTACTGACATCACTGTATATAATAGTAATATAATTACACTGTGATCAGACATGAGACCCACACACCTTATACTACAGTAACAGCTATTCTATCTATTACTGCTGACAACCAGCCTCTATATCATGTCTGAGAGGTTGTCACCCCTTCCCCTGAATCAACCCTATTCCTTCCATACTACACCATTGTGGTAACATTACCAGATGGTATCTGCTGTGGTGCAGTAACGTCCACAACATCTGTATATCCCTCCTCCTGCGCTTGCATCGGGCTGCCCTGTCTACAATGTACATAGTCACCCATCTACCACATGATTTCTAAGAACAAAAGTGGAGGAATGTCACATTACCGTACAGAATCTACTGCGGCTATGAGGCTTTCCCACTATGCAGTTACTATGGAAACACCGATAAATAAATGTGCAACCTCTGTATGTGTACATCTGACTGATGATACAGCTATCTAATCTATCTTTCTCATATCTATCAATCCATCTTGTAGGAATGTGCTGCTTGGGAATATAACTGTATTGCACTTTTATTTGCCATGTTCTGTTTGTGATTTGCTGGGGTTATGTCTAAAACTGTATTATATACCCTTAGCATGGTGGGGGTTGGCCCGGTGGCAAAGGGTAGCAAGAGGGGCAGGAATCTCCTACATGGTCCAGGGGAAAGATGATAAGAATTATGGAACTACCATTCCACAGAAGGCAGGGGATGTGTATGGTTTACTCTGAAGATGCACCATCACATTTGAGGGTTGGGGAGAACGACCTCATAAAGAAGGTAAACTAGCAAAAGAATGTTGGTTGGGTGTGCAGCCATGTTGTAAGCCTCATCCCCTATAGCCAGGGTATGACGCTGAGGAAGAAGAGCATGAAAGAGAAGCACGTAGAGCCCAAGGTGGACCCAGTGTGGGAAGAGGAAACCCCATAAGAGAGACCCTAGACCAGTGGTGGCGAACCTATGGCACAGGTGCCAGAGGCGGCACCCAGAGCCCTCTCTGTGGGCACCCACTCCCTGGGAAAAGTCTGAGGTGTGCCAATATGCCTTAGGCTTTCCCTGCAATTCATTAGCGCAGGGCGCACTATGAGCGGCACAGGCAGCGCACTGAATGCAGGCAAGCTATTATAGCTAAATGATAAAGTACATGGAAGATAGACTATATTGTATTCAGGTTACATTGCTGTGTTGGCACTTTGGGATAAATAAGTGGCTTTGGGTTGCAGTTTGGGCACTCGGTCTCCAAACGGTTCACCATCACTGCCCTAGACCGTGGGACAGCCACCAACCAAACTGATGACCACAATATTGTTGCGATAGCCTGTAATACTGTAATCCTTTGCATGGCATCAACACGCAACCTGAGGGATTTGTGGAGCAGTTTTAGTCCGCTTGATGGGACTTTAGACTAGTGACTCATCTTAGTATATTGTGAAAAGACCGCCATGGACTGTGGTGTGCAACATGACTGAGCCCTACCGAGTGCAGTATTACATGAGTAGTCCTGATGGCCCGCAAAGCTCCGCTAGGTTATGACTACAGTGTATGTAATCCAGGGAATGTGGACAGCATGAGAATAAACAGAGATCTGGGCTCCCTATCTGCAGGACTTCTCATGGTGTCTGCGACATTGGGAAATCCACACACCCACATGACAATCTCATAGTTATCTATCCCATATCTAATGTACGCCCATCATCCTCAGCTGGTTCACAGCTCCACCGCACTGCACTTTTATATATTTATCAATAGAATTTACACAGAAAATTGTTCCATATCATATTTGTTCCTCTGCATGTGCAGTGATATACTGTAAGTAGACTGTAAGCTCTTCGGGGCAGTAGTGAGAAGAAGCACATGTGTTCCTCCAGCTCCTGAGGCGTTAATATTTAGCATTTTTTGGTTGAACTTTTTGTGCCCTTAAACTCTGTGAACGCAGATTATTCCTGTGTCTCCTCTGACAATGAACCCAAATCACATGATTTATGCAGGATACACCGGAGCGCGGTTATAGACCACATGGTGCTACGCTCTACACAAGCAGTGCATCCTGCATACAGGAGCAGGGGCTACAACACATCATGACATACCCCATCAATCAAATGCATTATGGAATCAGACAGACCACACTGACTATAATGGGATCTGTGGGGTCTCATATAGAGCAGGATCAGCGATGGAAGCTCCTAATGGAGGCTTCAATTTAGATGTTAACCTAAACTTACCTGACCGATATGGAGAGTTTAGATGGGTCATTACAAAGGACGTCAGAGGAGAGCATCTGCTCCATAATGCTGAACTTGAAGATAGCCAGAGCCTGTTGTCTAAACTGACTCAAGGACAGTGAAGTATGACCACACATACAGTAGAAGTGATGTAAAGGTTCTGGCTATCACACCCACCTGTATGTGCAGTGACTTATAAGCCGCTGATAATAATAAAGTTTAGCAAATTTCATTTTTTTTTCAATGTATAGTTAGGTATAACACTATGGGGGTCATTTATTAATATAATTATTAATAACCCTGTGCGCTGGTGATGCACTATAATTTCGCCAAAAATAGGCAAATTTCTGTTAGTAAATGACCCCCTTAATTTAATGGTGTAATGTAACTCCGGGCTGAGCCAGAGGGTAAAATTTCAGGTCCTTGGTTACCATTCCGGGGTAGGGGTGAGACCTACCACCTGGGCTCTGCTCCTTCTGTGGAGAAGGCAGTGGGAGCAGCCTGTTACCAGACTTAGGCCTCATGCACACGACCGTTTTTTTTTTGCGGTCCGCAAAAACGGGTTCCGTTTTTCCGTGATCCGTGACCGTTTTTTCGTCCGTGGGTCTTCCTTGATTTTTGGAGGATCCACGGACATGAAAAAAAAGTCGTTTTGGTGTCAGCTTGGCCGTGCGGAGCCAAACGGATCCGTTCTGACTTACAATGCAAGTCAATGTGGACGGATCCGTTTGACGTTGACACAATATGGTGCAATTGCAAACGGATCCGTCCCCCATTGATTTTCAATGTAAAGTCAGGAGTTAATATACCATAGGATCGGAGTTTTCTCCAATCCGATGGTATATTTTAACTTGAAGCGTCCCCATCACCATGGGAACGCCTCTATGTTAGAATATACCATCGGATTTGAGTTACATCGTGAAACTCAGATCCGATAGTATATTCTAACACAGAGGCGTTCCCATAGTGATGGGGATGCTTTTAGTTAGAATATACTACGAACTGTGTACATGACTGCCCCCTGCTGCCTGGCAGCACCCGATCTTTTACAGGAGGCTGTGATCAGCACAATTAACCCTTCAGGTGCCGCACCTGAAGGGGTTAATTGTGCATATCATAGCCCCCTATAAGAGATCAGGGGCTGCCAGGCAGCATGGGGCAGACCCCCCTCCCTCCCCAGTTTGAATATCATTGGTGGCCAGTGTGCGGCCCCCCCACCCCCCTCTTATTGTAATATCATTGGTGGCCAGTGTGCGGCCTCCGTCGGCCCCCCTCCCTCCCTTTATTGTAATATCATTGGTGGCCAGTGTGCGGCCTCCCCCGGCCCCCTCCCTCCCTTTATTGTAATATCATTGGTGGCCAGCGTGCGGCTCCCCCCTCTATTGTAATATCATTGGTGCCAGTGTGCGGCCTCTGTCGCCCCCCCCCTCCCTTTATTGTAATATCATTGGTGGCCAGTGTGCGGCCTCCGTCCCCCCCCCTACCTCCCTCTATTGTAATATCATTGGTGGCCAGTGTGCGGCCTCCCCTCCCTCCCTTTATTGTAATATCATTGGTGGCCAGTGTGCGGCCTCCCCTCTCCCCCCTGCCCGATCATTGGTGGCAGCGGAGAGTTCCGATCGGAGTCCCAGTTTAATCGCTGGGCTCCGATCGGTAACCATGGCAACCAGGACGCTACTGCAGGCCTGTTGCCATGGTTACTTAGCAATATTACAAGCATCATACTTACCTGCTGCGCTGTCTGTGACCGGCCGGGAGCTCCTCCTAGGTAAGTGACAGGTCTGTGCGGCGCATTGCTTAATGATCTGTCACTTACCAGTAGGAGGAGCTCCCGGCCAGTCACAGACAGCGCAGCAGGTAAGTATGATGCTTTGAATATTGTAATATTGCTAAGTAACCATGGCAACCAGGCCTGCAGTAGCGTCCTGGTTGCCATGGTTACCGATCGGAGCCCCAGCGATTAAACTGGGACTCCGATTGGAACCTCCACTGCCACCAACTGGGGGGGGGGGGGGGGGGGGGGGGGGGGGGGGGGGGGGGGGGGGGGGGGGGGGGGGGGGGGGGGGGGGGGAGGGGGGGGGGGGGGGGGGGGGGGGGGGAGGGGGGGGGGGGGGGGGGGGGGGGGGGGGGGGGGGGGGGGGGGGGGGGGGGGGGGGGGGGGGGGGGGGGGGGGGGGGGGGGGGGGGGGGGGGGGGGGGGGGGGGGGGGGGGGGGGGGGGGGGGGGGGGGGGGGGGGGGGGGGGGGGGGGGGGGGGGGGGGGGGGGGGGGGGGGGGGGGGGGGGGGGGGGGGGGGGGGGGGGGGGGGGGGGGGGGGGGGGGGGGGGGGGGGGGGAGGGGGGGGGGGGGGGGGGGGGGGGGGGGGGGGGGGGGGGGGGGGGGGGGGGGGGGGGGGGTGGGGGGGGGGGGGGGGGAGGGGGGGGGGGGGGGGGGGGGGGAGGGGGTGGGGGGGGGGGGGGGGGGGGGGGGGGGGGGGGGGGGGGGGGGGGGGGGGGGGGGGGGGGGGGGGGGGGGGGGGGGGGGGGGGGGGGGGGGGGGGGGGGGGGAGGGGGGGGGGGGGGGGGGGGGGGGGGGGGGGGGGGGGAGGGGGGGGGGGGGGGGGGGGGGGGGGGGGGGGGGGGGGGGGGGGGGGGGGGGGGGGGGGGAGGGGGGGGGGGGGGGGGGGGGGGAGGGGGGGGGGGGGGGGGGGGGGGGGGGGGGGGGGGGGGGGGGGGGGGGGGGGAGGGGGGGGAGGGGGGGGGGGGGGGGGGGGGGGGGGGGGGGGGGGGGGGGGGGGGGGGGGGGGGGGGGGGGGGGGGGGGTGGGGGGGGGGGGGGGGGGAGGGGGGGGGGGGGGGGGGGGGGGGGGGGGGGGGGGGGGGGGGGGGGGGGGGGGGGGGGGGGGGGAGGGGGGGGGGGGGGGGGGGAGGGGGGGGGGGGGGGGGGGGGGGGGGGGGGGGGGGGGGGGGGGGGGGGGGGGGGGGGGGGGGGGGGGGGGGGGGGGGGGGGGGGGGGGGGGGGTGGGGGGGGGGGGGGGGGGGGGGGGGGGGGGGGGGGGGGGGGGGGGGGGGGGGGGGGGGGGGGGGGGGGGGGGGGGGGGGGGGGGGAGGGGGGGGGGGGGGGGGGGGGGGGGGGGGGGGGAGGGGGGGGGGGGGGGGGGGGGGGGGGGGGGGGGGGGGGGGGGGGGGGGGGGGGGGGGGGGGGGGGGGGGGGGGGGGGGGAGGGGGGGGGGGGGGGGGGGGGGGGGGGGGGGGGGGGGGGGGGGGGGGGGGGGGGGGGGGGGGGGGGGGGGGGGGGGGGGGGGGGGGGGGGGGGGGGGGGGGGGGGGGGGGGGGGGGGGAGGGGGGGGAGGGGGGGGGGGGGGGGGGGGGGGGGGGGGGGGGGGGGGGGGGGGGGGGGGGGGAGGGGGGGGGGGGGGGGGGGGGGGGGGGGGGGGGGGGGGGGGGGGGGGGGGGGGGGGGGGGGGGGGGGGGGGGGGGGGGGGGGGGGGGGGGGGGGGGGAGGGGGGGGGGGGGGGGGGGGGGGGGGGGGGGGGGGATGAGAGGGGAGGCCGCACACTGGCCACCAATGATATTAATACAATAGAGGGGGGGCCGCACACTGGCCACCAATGATATTACAATAGAGGGAGGGAGGGGGGGGGCCGCACGCTGGCCACCAATGATATTACAATAGAGGGAGGGAGGGGGGGCTGGGGGAGGCCGCACACTGGCCACCAATGATATTACAATAGAGGGAGGGGGGGGCCGGGGGAGGCCGCACACTGGCCACAATGATATTACAATAGAGGGAGGGAGGGAGGGGCCGGGGAGAGGCCGCACACTGGCCACCAATGATATTCAAACTGGGGAGGGAGGGGGGTCTGCCCCCTGCTGCCTGGCAGCCCCTGATCTCTTATAGGGGGCTATGTTATGCACAATTAACCCCTCAGGTGCAGCACCTGAGGGGTTAATTGTGCAGATCACAGCCCCCTGTAAGAGATCGGGTGCTGCCAGGCAGCAGGGGGAAGTCATGTACACAGTTCGTAGTATATTCTAACTAGAAGCGTCCCATCACTATGGGAACGCCTCTGTGTTAGAATATACTGTCGGATATGAGTTTTCACGAAGTGTAAAACTCATCTCTGAAAAAGATTTTATGCAGACGGATTTCGGATCCGCTGTATAAAGTAACCTACGGCCACGGATCACGGACGCGGATGCCAATCTTGTGTGCATCCGTGTTCTTTCACGGACCCATTGACTTGAATGGGTCCGTGAAACCCGTTGTCCGTCAAAAAATAGGACAGGTCATATTTTTTTGACGGACAGGAAACACGGATCACGGATTGCGGTCTCAAACGGTATGCATTTTCCGATTTTTCCACGGACCTAATTCAAAGTCAATGGGTCCCGCGGAAAAAAAAACGGGAAAACGACACACGACCACGGATGCACACAACGGTCCTGTGCATGAGGCCTTAGTGAAAGGGAAAGAAAATTATTCAGAAGGTTAAGCACTAGCAGCCAAAGCAAAAGGTGCGAGGGAAACCGACTGTGGAGGTAACGTTATGTTGTGGCTACTGGACTCCACAGCCTTTGGCTGGGTTTCAATGGTCTCATGATCCCAGTCATACCAGAGCGGTAGATTACAGACCTGTCTTAGGTTCTACACCCTGTAGATGGCATTGTAGTTTTGTGAGCATTGTACCCCAGGGTGGACTAAAACATCTGCACTGACTAGATATAAGAAAGTGCATCTGGTGACTGGAAACAGACCTTTCTAAGGCTACTTTCCACATCCCAGGACGGCTGCAGTTTGCTCTCCGGTATGAGAACAGTACGGAATACATTTTGAAGCATTTCGTTCTGTTCAGTTCCGTTTTGTCCCTATTGACAATGAATGGGGATAAAACGGACCAGCGTTTTTTTCCCCGGTATTGAGACCCTATGATGGATCTCAATACCGGAAAATATTAACTCTAGTGTGAAGTAGCCTTATTCAGCTGGGAATTGATTAAGACCTGTATAAAGGGAACCTGTCAGCTTCAAAATGCACCCATATGCTCCAGCATTACCTTACAGATTTTGTCATCGCCCCGCACTCTTAGCATTATGATTGACGGCCTTCAGTATAATTTCATGTGCAATTCCATCCTTACACAAGCACATGTGCAGTATAATCGTGTTTTAGGCACCTGCGGGTTAGGCTCCATTACCTCGTCCGCAGTGCATTGCGGATCTGCAAATTGCCCCTTCCGCAATACACCCCGGCCAGGCTCCCCCATAGAAATGCCTATTCTTGTCCGCAATTGCGGACAAGAATAGGACAGCTCTATTTTTTTTCCGGAGCTGCGGACCGGAAGATTGGGGGTGCACTTCGAAATGCGAATAGCACATAGTGTGTGCATAGTGTGCTCAGTCCCCCATAGAGAATGAATGGGTTATCACCCGTTCTGCACAATTGCGGAACGGGGTGCGGACAACACTGCGGACGTGTGAATGAAGCCTTAATGTGGGTAAGCAGGCACGCTCCTTTTCCTGGAGTGACATAGATGCACTGCAATGTTCTGTGGTACACTTGCACATGTGATCATACTGCGTATGCACGAAATTCGAGGAAGTAATCGGGCATGAATGCTCGATGATAAAAAGTGGGAAGTGGGCGCGGTGGAGCTTGACTTAAAGCGAGAAGCTGCTGTCCTCTTGACTTCAATAACCTAATTTACATAGTCTTTTTATTCTGTGATCATGCGCATCGGACATCTAAGACAAAAACATATTCAGAAACATGAGGACAACATCTGTAAGGTAATGCTGGCGGTTGATGGTGCATTTTGTAGCTCACAGGTTCCCTTTCAGAACTTTGTCTACATTGAAAAGTGTATGTGGAAACTGCAGGTTCATCAGTAAAAGCTGGTTATGTGTTGAACTGCACCCATGGCAGGAGACCCTTGGGACCCTGGGAGAGACAGATGTGCCCTCTCCTCACTGCATGGCCCAGGTCAGCGATGGAGCAGAACCGTTGCCACTATGAGTAGCCCCATCATCTGTCACTATTACTTCTCCCAAGATAAAGTGATCCAGCACTCTAGCTTCTTGATAAAATCCACAGGCATGGCCTACTACTTCTCCTGTCCTCCTCTCCACCTCATGCCTTCTCCCACCGGGTCGCTGCACATGCTAGCCTACATCTTAGTGGAGAAGGGGGTCGTGTTCTTGTTGTTCTAAAGATTCTCGTTCCAACAGCTCTGACATTGTGGGTACAAAGAAAAAAGTATCAGAAATCATCCTTTAGTACGTGAAATACACTTCTACTCCTTCCATGTCAATCAACTGATGTATGAACTCTCTACCTACCCCTCAGTCATAGGCACCTGTATTGTGTCTGATAATATACAGCAGCCAGTCTGAAGAAGCACAGCTGCAGTGTGAATCATGGGGGTGTCAGATAAAATCAGACTCCAATAGACAGTGCAGATAGGTTGGAGTCACTCATCATAGCTGAGCTGTAATAAACAGTTGGTAAGAAATATCTAGGTCTATCATTTGGTGTAGAACATTATTCGAATCCTGGTCATAAAGGGGAATGCATAGCACAACAGAAAAAATATCATGTTGCTGATTGTACAAGTGTGTACATAGTGTATGATTTATGTGGAGCGTGACGTGCATTTTTTATGACTGAAGTCAAGAATTTGTAAAAATACTCGGGAAGTGAAGCCTAACATATGACAGCAGCTCTCCCTGGAACAGATGCTCAGACACGTGCTGGGGGCTAGTCACATTAAAGGAAGACTCTGCACACGTCCTGCCTAGTGGAAGGCTAGAGGTGGCGATGCATGCAATCTGTGTCATTCTCTGCACCCTCAGACCCTGCACTAGGCAGAAAAACTGTGGTTAAAGGGGTTCTCCGGGAATTAAGAAAATGAAAATACATAAATATTACTTTATTATAAATAAATTCCCAAATACTCGTTTGGTCTGGGAAGCAATCATCAGGAGAAACAAAATGACCGCTGTCCTATTAGTACACACAAAGCCTGTCCTAATCACACAGGACGACAAGTTACTTTACAACACTGAGCTAAAGAGCTGCCTCATCCTCATCTCCTACTTGTCAGGGATTATGATCCTGTAATAAAGATAAGAAGATCTTCAGCTGAATCTGTGTAGGAATGGAGTCCATGAGGAGACATGAAATACAGATAGGAGGGACAGGACAGACTGTGGTAATGGAGACTGCATTCAAGTGCTGCTGCTCATGAACTCTATTCCTACAGAGATTCAGCTGATGACCATATTAAACTGTATTCAGGATCATAACCCCTGACAAGCAGAGCAGAGAGGAGGATGAGGCAGCTCTTTAGCTCAGTGTTTTGAAGTAACTTGTCCTCCTGAGTGATCAGGACAGGCTCTGTGTGTGCTAATAGGACGGCGGTCATTTTGTTTTTCCTAATGATTACTCCCTAGACAAAACAAGTCATTATAACTAATGTAAGGTATTTGGGAATATATTTAATATTATTATAGTGCCATTCATTCCATAGCGCTGTACATATAAAAAGGGATATACATACATAATACAGACAATTGCACTAAGCATGATCAAGAAGAGTTACAAACTGGTACAGAAGGAGAGAGGTCCCTGCCCGTGAGGGCTTACAATTTACATGGTTTGGGAGAAGGACACAGTAGGAGAGGGTAAAGTTGGTTATGGTGGTATAGAAGCAGCAGGGTCACTGGTTGTAGGCTTGTCTGAAGAGGTTGTTTTTTAGGTTTCTTTTGAAGGATTCCACTATAGGTGAAAGTCTGATATGTTGGGGTAGCGAGTTCCAGAGTGTGGGGGATGCATGGGAGAAATCTTGGAGGCAATTGTGGGAAGAGGTGATAAGAGGAGAGAAGGAGGTCTAGTGAGGATCGGAGATTGCGTGTGGGGATGTATCGGGAAAGTTGCTCAGAGATGTAGGGAGGGGGCAGGTTGTGGACAGCCTTGTATGTATTTGTTAGTATTTTGAACTGAATTCGCTGGCAATGGGGAGCCAGTGAAGGGATTGGCAGAGGGGAGAGGCAGAGGAGTAAAATGGTGAGGGGTGGATTAGTTGAGGCAGCAGAGTTGAGGATAGATTGGAGGGGTGTGAGAGTGCTAGATGGAAGGCCACAGAGGAGGATGTTGCAGTAGTCTATGCGGGAGATGATGAGGGTATGTATAATTAGTTTTGCAGACTCAAAGTTGAGGAAAGCTGTTTTTGAGTTGGAGGCAGCAGGTGGTGGAAAGGGCTTGGATGTACGGTTGGAAGGCGAGGGCAAAATCCAAGGTCACTCCAGGGCAGCGGACTTGGTTGACCAGGGAAAGTGTGCAGCCATTGATCGTGAAAGATAGGTCTGTTGGGGGGATTGAGCAAGATGGGGGAAAGATGAATTCTGTTTTATCCATGTTAAATTTTAGAAAGCGAGAAAAGAAGAAGGATGATACGGAAGATATGCATTGTGGGATTCTGGATAGTAGGGTGGTGATGTCTGGACCATAGAGATAGATTAGTGTGTCGTCAGCATAAAAGTGATACTGAAAGCCATGGGACTCTATGAGCTGTCCCAGGCCGAAAGTGTAGACAGAGAAGAGCAGAAGTCCTAGGACAGAGCCTTGCAGGACACCAACAGAGAGGGAATGAGACGAAGAGGTGGTGTGAGAGTGGGAGACGCTAAATGTCCATTCTGTGAGGTATGATGTGATCCAGGAGAGGGCCAGGTCAGTGATGCCAAGAGATGAGAGTGTTTGTAACAGAAGGGAGTGGTCGACAGTGTCAAAGGCAGAGGACTGGTCCTGGAGAAGAAGGAAAGAGTAATGTTTTTTGGTTTTGGCAGTTAGTAGGTCATTGGTGACTTTGGTGAGGACAGTCTCAGTTGAGTGGTGGGGTCGAAAGCAAGATTGTAGCCGGTCAAAGAGGAAGCAGGAGGAGAGATGAGAGGACAGTTCAGAATGGACATTTATAATAAAGTAATATTTAAGTATTTTTATTTTCTTAATTCCCAGAGAACCCCTTTAAGCTTTGCGTGGAGTGTTCCTTTAAGATGGGAGCTGGTAGTGGAAGAGCTCTTGCAGACAATCCTGAGAGCCCACTGCTACTTGCTATGCCAGTCACAATATTGCCGAGAGGGATGGGCAATATACCCCCCACAAGAAGGAGATGTGCTGGCTATGGCAAAACTTCAGACTTGGATGTGACAGGAACTCAGAAAAAGAAATCAGAGCACAGAGGGGCGCTAATCTCAGTCCTAGGAACAATCTCATGACAAGTCTGGACGTAGAACACACCTGAGCGGCTGCATTCTTACAGGAGGGCTAAATAAATAGAAGATCGTATGATGTATCACTGGCTTTCTTCACCACATTGGAGCGATACCTTCCCCACATTCCCCATGTATCACTCCATCATCCCTGACACTCATGTGAACCTGGTAGTAAAGAAACACATCAGCCACAATCTAAGGAGGTCATTTATTATCAATCTGCAACTTTTCCCCACTCACGACAGGTCTAAAATTGGGCGTGGCATAGGCGGGGAAGGGGACAGGCCGGCAGGACCATCTCATTTACCATTTTCAACGTCGGTTTCCGGCGTAGAAAATGGTCTAAATGTAAGACAGCAAGGAAGCTGTCTTACATTTAGAACTGGCGCTGGATGCACCGAAGTTATGTACAGGCTGGCACTTCTTCATAACTTCTGCGGATCCACCAATGCCGGTCTTAATAAATTATCCCCTACGTTTCCAGACCCTGGTCAATTCTGCCTTAAGATCCCTGCTTCTAATGTCTGGGATATAAGCAAAGTACGTCCTATGGTCAGGCATATCTGAAAGTTCACCATATCTAAGTGCAGCTTTTCTCCAAAGCTTGGTTGTTATGCGGGTTTCTACGTGTGCCACTTACTGAGGCAACTGAATCTGTCAGCAGTTGTCTTATTGTAGGTATTGGTACCTTTGTGTGTCACTTCCTGACGCTTTGGTGACATTTATCGATTAGGTCAGGGATCAGCACCTTTGGCACCCCAGCTACTGTAAAACTACAACTCCCAGCATGCACATATACTCGGCTGTTCTTGTAACTTTCATAGATGTGAAAGGATGATTCTGGGAGTTGTAGTTTTACAAAAGCTGGAGTTTCACGGTTGCTGATCCCTGGAAAGCTGATACTTATGGTGCTTTCTGTGGCAGTGAATTTTTGCACCTGGATTTAATTTCCCTAAATTAGTGGATAATCTTCACTGTACCCTGGAGCTCATAATCGAATCCTGTCAGGTTTGCACATATTCAACATGGTCTGCTTCATAGAAAGCCTTTATGGCTGAACAGTGTAGCGACTTAGAAGAGAGACGAGGATGGCGGAAGTAGTATTGCCCATGATGGTTGTAGTAGTACTCACAGTTTATGGTGGCACTCTCCCCCTCTGGCTCTTCCTGGACTGCGCAGTGAATGGAGGGTACTCCCTTTTTTCCCTCAGGGGCAAACAATGGGACCTTCCTGAGGATCGTGCCTGGTGATGGTTGGGATGCCCCTGTTGGTGAACAGTTGGCAGGATGCAAGGCAGGAGTATGGGAGCAGGTTAGTAGATGATGTAGGAGTAGATGATGAGGGTTGTAGTACAGATAGCAGCAATTGGTGCAGTCCTGAGGTATATCACAGAGCTTACTTTTCCCCAGTGGCTGTGTATGGGCAGCGGCAATGATGGTAGTGATAGTCTCTGTGACCCCTTCTATAACTGCTAGCAATCTTCCCAATTAACTACAGGCGTGCAAAATTTTCACAATCAACACTGCAGTTCCCACGGCGGGGTGCAGATCTTAGATGCAGATGGCCAGTCCATCTCAAAGTGTGGTGGGTGCCAGAGGTAATTATCTTAATTATCCCTTTCCACAAGCAGTAAAGTCTTAATGCCATAAACAAGCTGTACCATACTGTTTGAATCCAGTGCACGGAATGATGGTAGTTCTACATCTTCCATGGCTTCCTGTTCTCTTTTCCTCAGAGATAGTCTCTCAGTTAAATAGCTCTCTTTGGGTCAACTTTGCAGGAGCTCACACATGTAGGTCTTGTGCCTTGCTCTGCTAAGACTCTCTAACTAACCAGCGGGCGGCAAAGTCCATCACCCTGGCAACCTAAGTGTGCCAGTTAGTTAAACATTTGTGTCCATACATTGCCATTTGGTATAAAGAGTGCACAAAGAAATAAGTGGCTTAACAAATCATGATTCTGTGCAGTCCCAGCTAATGGCTCTTATTTGGAATTCATTTAATTGTATTTTGTGTTATATTTGTTATCCATTATACTTAGCTTGTTTTGCTTCCATTGTTATAGTTGGTTAATGTAAGTTATCTATGGTTGTATTTCATTATGTCCTTCATCTTGTAACTTATCTGTGAGCTCATATCCTGTGTCCTGCAGTCTTTTACTGCCTGTCAGACATGCTTCACAGAGCTGGAGAGAGACTTTTTCTTTAATCTCTATCATCATTTCTGAAGGTACATTCAATAAATTACCTAAAGGCATATAAGTTGCATGTCTCTCACTTAAATTTTACAAGCAACTGGTGTCGCAAGGGCAATGATTGTAGCAAGTTCACTATCATCCATTGATTGCCACTTATGCTCATCAGAGACTTTTCTCATATACATTGCTGGCAGAATCGACTCCATAACATAAACTTTGCAATGAATCTTTGGGGCACTGGAACAGATCAAGGAGAACAGCCCTGAGAAGAAAGCAAGAACAAAGAAACCCACAACAAATGTCAAACTGGTCAGATTTGCAGCCCCTGGCCTCAGTACTGTACTCCCGTGTTACAAGGGACAGTTGTTGTGGAACTGCAAGTCTTTGCAAGCAGTTATCTAACACAACATATGCCAGTTACTGGAGGTCATTTACTAATGCTATTTTAGACACCAGTCCTACTGAAATTAATGAGATTTAATAAAATAAAAGGGAGGATGGTGGTGAGAGTATGCGCTGTTAATTTTCTCAATTTGATACTTTGCAGTAAATATTTTCAAAACACGTGAATGGACTGTTTAACAACAAACAGCATAGAAAAGACTAAACAACATTTGTATCTGATGCATAAATGAGGAATCACCTGCTCCAGCTGTCAATCAGCCATGGTCACATGACTGCACAGCGTTCATACCAGAGTGAACCCCATAGATTCTAGCACCTGCTCTGGATTATTATACCTAGGGCAAACTAAACCATGACAATTGCTCTTTACTCCCTCACGTCTTCCTGTTTCGCCCCTTATTTATTTTATGCACTTATTCTTTATTCATTTATTTTATGCACTTATTCTGCAGCTCTTTACAGACATTAGCATCACACTGTCCCCAATGGGACTCACAATCTAAGCTCCCTATCAGTGTGTCTTTGGAGTGTGGGAAGAAACCGGAGTACCTGGTGGAAACCCACGCAAACACTGGGAAAACATCCAGATGTTGTCCTTGGGCGGATTCGAACCTGACTCCAGCGCTGCAAGGCAACAGTGCTAACCACTGAGCCACCGTGCTGCCCACTATTAAGTTATGTAGATATCATAAAAGGTATGAAAAATTCAGGAACTGACTCCACAATACAGAAAAACTGCAGAATAGCTAAACAGGTCCATCCATGTACTACATGGTCGGTGTTTCTCCACTACAGGCTAGATGCAGCTTTCCTAGTGCTATCAGCTTATCCAGAACACCATTGGAGCATTTAGCAAGTCAGGGTCCCAGAGTTACTATATTATGGTGCAATATTTGATGTGTTCTTTACTGGCAAAACTGAGCCTTCTCCTTAGTAGGGATCCAGCTGTACTCTGAGTCATGTGGCTGCCAGAAAAGCTCCAGATCGCATTTGAAAAAGACTCAGAAAGCAGATGGACAGCCGCTCCGTGAATGGGAATTTATAGTTATACATGGAAGCGGGTGTGATGATATAATGATACAGTCAAGTGGCACTCACATATCCAGAGTCTTCAGAGGATATTCTTTCCTGATCCTGACGTCACATGGGAATCTCTGCTACCAAATGCCTCTCCTTGTAAAGGCGACACAGCAAGTATTGATATCTGAGCTATGTGACAACAGTAAAGGAAATGGGGGGACTGTTCAAGCCTCCATGAATAAAGCTTCATCACTACTTGCTGTCAGTAACTGATGACTTTCTAGCTCCAGAACTAGAGATGACTGATGTCTCAGACTGCTCATAAACTTCAGATTTGTCTATAACTCTAATCAGGAACTCATGACTCATGGGCTATTGCTTCTTTTTTGTGTTTTGTTGCTCGCTGCAGGAAACCTACAGTGCTTCGGAAAGTCTTCAGACCCTTTCACTTTTTTCATATTTTATGTTGCAGCCTTGTGCTAAAACAAAAACTAATTCCAGTTTTTCTTCATTATTCTGCACTCAATACCCCTTAATGAGAAAGTGATAACAGAATGTACAAAATCTTTGCCAATATATTGAAAAAAGGAAAAACCTAAATCTTGCACTGACATAAGTATTCCGACCCTTTACTTAGTATTTAGTTGAAGTATCTTTGGCATCAATTACAGCCTTTAGTTGTTTTGGGTATGATGCCACAAGGTTTGCACAAGTGCATTTTGGGATTGTCTGCCATTCCTTTCTACATATCCTCTAAAGCTCTGTCAGGTTGGATGGGGACCATCAGTGGAAAACCATTTTCAGGTCTCTCCAGAGATGTTCAATTAGGTTCAAGTCAGGGCTCTTGCTGGGCCACTCAGAGTTGTTCCTAAGCCACTCCTGTTTTGTTTTGGCTGAGTGCTGAGGGTCATTGTCTTGTTGCAAGGTGAACCTTCTGCCCAAGTTTCTCGCATCTGTAATCAGGTTCTTTGGAGCTCAGACAGAGTGACCATTGCGCTCATGGTCACCTTTCTTACTACCGCCCTTCTCCTCCATTACTTAGTTTGGAGGGGTTGCCAGCTATAGGAAGAGTCCTGGTTGTTCCAAACTTCTTCCATTTAAGAATTATGAAGTCCATTGTACTCTTGGGTACTTTCAGTGGAGCAGAATTGTTTGTGACCTTCACACAATCCTGCCACTGAGCTCTACAGGCAGTTCTTTCCTCCTCACAGCTTGAATTTACCACAGGTAGACTCTAATCTAGGTGTATAAATATATCAAAGATGATCAAGAGAAATGGTAAGCCCTCAGAGCAAAATTTCAAGTTCATTTCAGAGTCCATTTATGCCAGAAAACTGGCATAAAAGAAAATAAATGTACCAGACCTGCTGACCCCACCTTTTTCTTTGAAAGTGGCGAAAGTGGTATAGCAAGGGCACTTGTGAAAAAATTGCTATTTTTTTCTGCTAGAAAACTGGCATTGGAGTAATGAGAAATTCCCTCATGGTTCCAGAAGTTTTGTGGTTTGTTGAGATGCAACTTTGTAAACCCTAAGCCGTGCTGCCATGTTCTTTCTAGAAAGAGGTTTCCCTCTGTCAGCCTTCCAAACAATCCACACTTGTTTAGTCTTTTCTTACTGTACTGTCATAAACTTGAACATTTATCATGCCAACTGAGGCCTGTATAGTCTCAGATGTAGATCTTGGGTATTTTGCAATTTCTCTTAGCATTGCATGTACTG
Source organism: Bufo bufo (assembly GCF_905171765.1). Taxonomy (NCBI): domain Eukaryota; kingdom Metazoa; phylum Chordata; class Amphibia; order Anura; family Bufonidae; genus Bufo; species Bufo bufo. The sequence goes on from NC_053389.1 coordinate 219,418,516, forward strand.
ACCTTAGGGTGAATTTGCTGGGATGTCCATTCCTGGGAACATTGTCAACTGTCCTGAATGTTTTGCAGTTGAGAATAACCTTTATCACTGTAAAAATATGGACTTCAAATTTTTAGAAATGGCCTTATAACCCTTGAAACAGGTATGAGAGAAAAAGATGTAGAGGGTTAATCACAAAACTTACTTGGAACCAAATCCAAGAAGTCTATATAATTATTTGCAGGGCACCAGAGGAGGAGGAAATAAAAAGTGGGTAAAGAGGAGAGTCAAGTATGGTGATCGATAGGCTGCCAGATGTGGTCAGTAGTTTGAACTAGTTCAACACGTACATAAAATGAAGATAAAAAAGAGGGAGGGACCACAGTGTGAGGCGCCAGTCGAGACAAAAGAAGGTATTAATAAAGGTATCTGGAAGGTACGTATAGTTGACCCCTAACGGATCAATAGTACTGACACCAGATATATCTAATATTAAGACCAATTGTTAGTCACTGGATGGTGTTAAGTGCATTTAGGAGAGTGTAAACAGGAATAAACAATACCTGAACATTCAGATCCTGAATAGGTATGATACAATAAAATCAATATAAGATCAATAGGTATTAGTAATCTCCACTCACTTCACTGGGAGGAAATTTTGAGGGATAAAGCTCAAGACACCCAACAAAAAGTCCTCCCAATCCTGGATCGCTTCAAGAATCTTAGGATGAGGCAGCAGTCCCAGAGTCGGTACTTCTTGCAAAAAATCCTTTATTTCCAAACAACAGGAAAATAGAGCTCCTTCCCAGATTGATGAGCAGCAACAGTTAAAGGGAACCTGTCACCAGGATTTTGGGTATAGAGCTGAGGACATGGGTTGCTAGATGGCCGCTAGCACATAGGCAATGCCCAGTCCCCATAGCTCTGTGTGCTTTTATTGTGTATAAATAACGATTTGATACATATGCAAATTAGCCTGAGATGAGTCAGAGCTTGAAAATATGACTCTTCTCTGGTCACACAAGCAAGATATGACTCTTTTATGTTAATTTGCATACCGTATGTATCAAATCGTTTTTTTTACACAATAAAAGCACACAGAGCTTTGGGGACTGGGCATTGCCTATGTGCTAGCGGCCATCTAGCAACCCATGTCCTCAGCTCTATACCCAAAATCCAGATGACAGGTTCCCTTTAACACATGGCCGAATGCTCCAGACCAACAAACTGTCAAAATGTCTGTTTTTATACAGGTGTTCACACTTGCTGATGAACATTTGATTAGCAGCACTTGGCTGCTACTTACCCTTTTCACACACAGCTTGTGCATTTTCGCCTAGTTTCTGTTAAGTAATGTCACAGTGTACTTTGTCAAGTGTTGTTGTTCATCTGAGGTTGTATTTACCCGATTTAACACCTTCTAAGGAACTGTTTTTTTCCATTATGTCCCGGTACATAAAACTATGGAATTCAAAGAGGGTGTACTACGTTTTTCTCATGACTGTATATATAAAATATCCAAGTGTTTTTGCTACCTCTTGAAGCTCATCAAGAGAATGCCAAGAGTGTGCAAAGCAGTAATCAAAGCAAAAGGTGGCTACTTTGAAGAACCTAGAATATGACATATTTTCAGTTGTTTCACACTTGTTTGTTATGTATATAATTCCACATGTGTTAATTCATAGTTTTGATGCCTTCATAGTCATGAAAATAAAGAAAACTCTTTGAATGAGAAGGTGTGTCCAAACTTTTGGTCTGTACTGTAAGTCAATGGGGACGGCTCAGTTTCGTCAAGCGAAATGGTGACTGATCGGAGGCAAACTGATGCATTCTGAGCGGATCCTTTTCCATTCAGAATGCATTAGGGCAAAACGGATCCATTTTGGACCACTTGTAAGAGCGAATGATGGATCTCACAAACGGAAAGCCAAAACGCCAGTGTGAAAGTAGACTGAAAGACTTGGCAAACAAAAAATGACAGATAATTTCAACAAAGGTTATGTTAGTAAGTGCCATATAATCCTCTTACAAATACATTGGTCGACAGTAACCAGAAAGTGGCCAACCCCTTTAAGACCGCCAGACGTATCATACAACCTGAGCCACTACAATCATTTTGGCACATTTACCGGCTCCTGTCTGGATATCTTACCCTGTCTGACTCATACTAAATTTAGGCCAGTGTGTGAGAAGGAGATTTTCACTTTTTTACGCCATAAATAAAAAAATAGTTTTTGCTCCCAACAGTAACTGATTACAGCACAGTTTAGGCTACTTTCACACTGGCGTTTTGGCTTTCCAGCTTCTGAGATCCGTTCAGGGCCCTCACAAGCAGTCCAAAACGGATCAGTTTTGCCCTAATGCATTCTGAATGGAAAAGGAACCGCTCAGAATGCATCAGTTTGCCTCTGTTTCGTCTCCATTCCGCTTTGGAGGTGGACACAAAAACGCTACTTGCAGCGTTTTGGTGTCCGTCTGACGAAACTGAGCCAAATGGATCCGTCCTGGCACATAATGTAAGTCAATGGGGACGGATCCGTTTTCACTGACACAATAAAAAACGGATCCGTCCTCCATTGACTTTCAATGGAGTTCATGATGGATCCGTCTTGGCTATGTTACAGATAATACAAACGGATCCGTACTGAACGGATGCAGACGGTTGTATTATCTCAACGGATGCGTTTGTGCAGATCCATGACGGATCCGCACCAAACGCGAGTATGAAAGTAGCCTTACATTTCTTAGGGCTTGTTCACATGGCAGATAATTCTGCTGCGTATACAGAAGCAGAACCTGCCACAGTTTCTGAAGTTGACCCACTTGCATCTTATCTCCACTGAATGGAGCTGAGTGGACATCTGCCACGGCTCCAAGTGACAGCTGCCCGCACACCACCCCAAGGGGGGGACTTGCCCAAGGGGATGTCAAGGGATGCAAGGTGCCGGCCGCACCCACCGCCGCCTTTCCAGCCTTCTGCACCGCCTCCTAATCCTCTGTGCCGCCTCTCGCTCCCCCCCCCTCCCCCTGCTGTAAGATATCGCGCGTGCGCACAGGGCTCTGAGAGGCTGGTGCCAGAGTGCAGGTCATACCTGGGTTGAGCGAAGTGCCGGCGCATGCGCACTTCGCTTTAAGAAGCCAAATCGAGAAGTCTGCACGGGCGCATCAGGCAGAGCCCTGTGCGCACGCGCGATATCTTACAGCAGGAGGAGGGAGGAGGGGGGGATGGAGGGAGAGGCGGCACAGAGGATTAGGAGGCGGTGCAGAAGTCTGGAAAGGCGGACGAACGGCACCTTGCATCCCTTCGGGCACCTTATTTCTTTGAGTAACAGCTTAGTAAAACCTGTTTTTTTAGCAAAATAAGGCTACGGATCACATTTAGAAGCCCACATTAGGAATCCTGATGAGGCCCTGAACATCAGCATATGTTTAGCTGACAGGGGTGAAACCTGGTGACAGAATCCCTTTAACTTAATCCCAAAAAAAACTTTCCACTGCATTTCATTGCTGTCATTAAAGGACCTGCTGAGATCATTTCAGTAATCGTCTTGTTAACTCAGGTGAGAATGTTGACGAGCACAAGGCTGGAGATCATTATGTCAGGCTGATTGGGTTAAAATGGCAGACTTGATATGTTAAAAGGAGGGTGATGCTTGAAATCATTGTTCTTCCATTGTTAACCATGGTGACCTGCAAAGAAAAGCGTGCAGCCATCATTGCGTTGCATAAAAATGGCTTCACAGGCAAGGATATTGTAGCTACTAAGATTGCACCTAAATCAACAATTTATAGGATCATCAAGAACTTCAAGGAAAGAGGTTCAATTCTTGTTAAGAAGGCTTCAGGGCGTCCAAGAAAGTCCTGCAAGCGCCAGGATCGTCTCCTAAAGAGGATTCAGCTGCGGGATCGTAGTGCCACCAGTGCAGAGCTTGCTCAGGAATGGCAGCAGGCAGGTGAAGGGACAGATTGATCTTCTGCAGAAAGTATGGTGAATGGACTGCTAAAGACTGGGGCAAAGTCATATTCTCCGATGAAGCCTCTTTCCGATTGTTTGGGGCGTCTGGAAAAAGGCTTGTCCGGAGAAGAAAAGGTGAGCGCTACCATCAGTCCTGTGTCATGCCAACAGTAAAGCATCCTGAGACCATTCATGTGTGGGGTTGCTTCTCATCCAAGGGAGTGGGCTCACTCACAATTTTGCCCAAAAACACAGCCATGAATAAAGAATGATACCAAAACACCCTCCAACAGCAACTTCTTCCAACAATCCAACAACAGTTTGGTGAAGAACAATGCATTTTCCAGCACGATGGAGCACCGTGCCATAAGGCAAGAGTGATAACTAAGCGGCTCGGGGACCAAAACGTTGACATTTTGGGACCATGGCCTGGAAACTCCCCAGATCCCATTGAGAACTTGTGGTCAATCCTCAAGAGGCGGGTGGACAAACAAAAACCCACTAATTCTGACAAACTCCAAGAAGTTATTATGAAAGAATGGGTTGCTAATCAGTCAGGAATTGGCCCAGAAGTTGATTGAGAGCATGCCCAGTCGAATTGCAGAGGTCCTGAAAAAGAAGGGCCAACACTGCAAATACTGACTCCTTGCATAAATGTCATGTAATTGTCGATAAAAGCCTTTGAAACGTATGAAGTGCGTGTAATTATATTTCACTACATCACAGAAACAACTGAAACAAAGATCTAAAAGCAGTTTAGCAGCAAACTTTGTGAAAACTAATATTTGTGTCATTCTCAAAACTTTTGGCCACGACTGTATAATGTCTATTGGAGGAGAGATGGTTTGTACTTGTAGTCATCAGCGAGAGGAGGTGGAGAGTGGTCATGGAGGTCAGGGTAGAAATGTCAAAATGTAAAAACCATGGCCCCCGCTTCCAATCTAAAGCCTTCAGCCATTTCCATCTTCCTCAAACCCTCTAGCTCTCTTCACAGAAATAAAACCTTCAAAATCTTTAGAGAAAAATCCAAACCGAGAGTCCAGAGGTATGCTGGAAACAGGACACCTGATGTAGGGGAGACATCAGGAGGCTCTGCTCCTGGCACTGGGGGTGAGATGAAGGGACCCTGCTCCTGGCACTGGGGGTGACATGAGGAGAATGCAGATTCTGGCATTTGGGGGGGACAAGTAGGTTGACTGTTTCTAATATTGCGGTTGACATGAGATGGCTCCCCCTCAGGTTTTATGGGTGACGTTAGCAGGCTCTGGGACTGGAGGGGGTGACATGAAGTGGCTCTGATTCTGATATTGGTGTGACAGTAGAGGATTCTGTTCCTGGTACAGAGGGTGGCATCATGTGGGCTATTGATGGTATTAGGGGTGACATGAGAGGGCTCTGCTTCTGATACTGGAGGTGTTGAGGGGCTCTTCTAGTATTATAGGCAAGGGACTCTGCTCCTGGTATTAGGGGGTGACATGAAGGGACTTTGCTCCTGGTATTAGGGGGTGACATGAAGGGACTCTGCTCCTGGTATTAAGGGGTGATGTGAAGGGACCCTGCTCCTGGTATTAGGGGGTGACATGAAGGGACCCTGCTCCTGGTATTAGGGGGTGACATGAAGGGACTCTGGTCCTGGTATTAGGGGGTGATATGAAGGGACTCTGCTCCTGGTATTACGGGGTGTCATGAAGGGACTCTGCTCCTGGTATTAGGAGGTGACATGAAGGGACTCTGCTCCTGGTATTACGGGGTGACATGAAGGGGCTCTGCTCCTGGTATTACGGGGTGTCATGAAGGGACTCTTCTCCTGGTATTAGGGGGTGACATGAAGGGACTCTGCTCCTGGTATTAGGGGGTGATGTGAAGGGACCCTGCTCCTGGTATTAGGAGGTGACATGAAGGGACCCTGCTCCTGGTATTAGGGGGTGACATGAAGGGACTCTGGTCCTGGTATTAGGGGGTGATATGAAGGGACTCTGCTCCTGGTATTACGGGGTGTCATGAAGGGACTCTGCTCCTGGTATTAGGAGGTGACATGAAGGGACTCTGCTCCTGGTATTACGGGGTGACATGAAGGGGCTCTGCTCCTGGTATTACGGGGTGACATGAAGGGGCTCTGCTCCTGGTATTAGGAGGTGACATGAAGGGACTCTGCTCCTGGTATTAGGGGGGTGACATGAAGGGACTCTGGTCCTGGTATTAGGAGGTGACATGAAGGGACTCTGGTCCTGGTATTAGGGGGTGACATGAAGGGACTCTGCTCCTGGTATTACGGGGTGACATGAAGGGACTCTGCTCCTGGTATTAGGGGGTGACATGAAGGGACTCTGCTCCTGGTATTAGGGGGTGACATGAAGGGACTCTGCTCCTGGTATTACGGGGTGTCATGAAGGGACTCTGGTCCTGGTATTAGGAGGTGACATGAAGGGACTCTGCTCCTGGTATTAGGGGGTGACATGAAGGGATTCTGGTCCTGGTATTACGGGGTGACATGAAGGGACTCTGCTCCTGGTATTAGGGGGTGACATGAAGGGACTCTGCTCCTGGTATTAGGAGGTGACATGAAGGGACTCTGCTCCTGGTATTAGGGGGTGACATGAAGGGACTCTGGTCCTGGTATTAGGAGGTGACATGAAGGGACTCTGGTCCTGGTATTAGGGGGTGACATGAAGGGACTCTGCTCCTGGTATTACGGGGTGACATGAAGGGACTCTGCTCCTGGTATTAGGGGGTGACATGAAGGGACTCTGCTCCTGGTATTAGGGGGTGACATGAAGGGACTCTGCTCCTGGTATTACGGGGTGTCATGAAGGGACTCTGGTCCTGGTATTAGGAGGTGACATGAAGGGACTCTGCTCCTGGTATTAGGGGGTGACATGAAGGGATTCTGGTCCTGGTATTACGGGGTGACATGAAGGGACTCTGCTCCTGGTATTACGGGGTGACATGAAGGGACTCTGCTCCTGGTATTAGGAGCTGACATGAAGGGACTCTGCTCCTGGTATTAGGAGGTGACATGAAGGGACTCTGCTCCTGGTATTAGGGGGTGACATGAAGGGACTCTGCTCCTGGTATTAGGAGGTGACATGAAGGGACTCTGCTCCTGGTATTAGGGGGTGACATGAAGGGACTCTGCTCCTGGTATTAAGGGGTGACATGAAGGGACTCTGCTCCTGGTATTAGGAGGTGACATGAAGGGACTCTTTTCCTGGTATTACGGGGTGACATGAAGGGACTCTGCTCCTGGTATTACGGGGTGACATGAAGGGACTCTGCTCCTGGTATTAGGGGGTGACATGAAGGGATTCTGGTCCTGGTATTACGGGGTGACATGAAGGGACTCTGCTCCTGGTATTACGGGGTGACATGAAGGGACTCTGCTCCTGGTATTAGGAGGTGACATGAAGGGACTCTGCTCCTGGTATTAGGAGGTGACATGAAGGGACTCTGCTCCTGGTATTAGGGGGTGACATGAAGGGACTCTGCTCCTGGTATTAGGAGGTGACATGAAGGGACTCTGCTCCTGGTATTAGGGGGTGACATGAAGGGATTCTGGTCCTGGTATTACGGGGTGACATGAAGGGACTCTGCTCCTGGTATTACGGGGTGACATGAAGGGACTCTGCTCCTGGTATTAGGGGGTGATGTGAAGGGACCCTGCTCCTGGTATTAGGAGGTGACATGAAGGGACCCTGCTCCTGGTATTAGGGGGTGACATGAAGGGACTCTGCTCCTGGTATTAGGAGGTGACATGAAGGGACTCTGCTCCTGGTATTAGGGGGTGACATGAAGGGACTCTGCTCCTGGTATTAAGGGGTGACATGAAGGGACTCTGCTCCTGGTATTAGGAGGTGACATGAAGGGACTCTTTTCCTGGTATTACGGGGTGACATGAAGGGACTCTGCTCCTGGTATTACGGGGTGACATGAAGGGACTCTGCTCCTGGTATTAGGAGGTGACATGAAGGGACTCTGCTCCTGGTATTAGGAGGTGACATGAAGGGACTCTGCTCCTGGTATTAGGGGGTGACATGAAGGGGCTCTGCTCCTGGTATTAGGGGGTGACATGAAGGGACTCTGCTCCTGGTATTAGGGGGTGACATGAAGGGGCTCTGCTCCTGGTATTACGGGGTGACATGAAGGGACTCTGCTCCTGGTATTACGGGGTGACATGAAGGGACTCTGCTCCTGGTATTAGGAGGTGACATGAAGGGACTCTGCTCCTGGTATTAGGAGGTGACATGAAGGGACTCTGCTCCTGGTATTAGGGGGTGACATGAAGGGGCTCTGCTCCTGGTATTAGGGGGTGACATGAAGGGACTCTGCTCCTGGTATTAGGGGGTGACATGAAGGGGCTCTGCTCCTGGTATTAAGGGGTGACATTTAAAGGACTCCTGGTGCTGAGGAGGCTAAATGCACCTGGTGTGGTACGCAGGGACAATACTGAGGTATGAGACCACTCCACCTGTCTACCTCTGCCAAGGACCGGCCTCCATCACATGAATAGTCGGGAGTGGGTGACCTGGGGCTCAGAACACGGCCCCCGCGCCACCTCAGGACTTTTACACTGACGTGACTGGTATCCGGGTCAATCACAGCCCCCTTATTCCCACTCACAGCACTGCCATCTGGACTGAAGTGCGGGTGCTATCAAAGAGTCACATCACAACCCCCGCACCCTCCTCTCAGGGATCTGTCACCTCAGGATAGCGGGAAGGTGGGCACTCTATGGGGGAGTGGTTACGGTGCTCGCCCTCGCGACGCTGCTCTGTGATTGGCTGGCTACTGCCAGTGAGCAGGAGCGCGCGGCGCGGTTCATCCCAGCAGGCTGTGCGCGTGCCCGCTCCGTGACAGACATGGCGGCGGATCCGAGCTTGGACTGGGTCAGCTCCCTGCCCTGGGCGTGGGGCTACGGGATCACCGCGGCCGGCCGAGTCTTCTTTATCAAGTAACCGCGGGGCCTGGGGGGCCACATCCGTGTCACACACATCTCACACAAATGTCACGTCTGTCTCATATCCATGTGTCTGCTCTCCCCACAGTGAGGAAGCCAAGAGCACAACCTGGCTGCACCCGGTGACCGGGGAGACCGTGCTGACCGGACACAGGAAGACCCCAGGTCAGTGCATCTGCAGGTGGTACACATGAGAAATCCTCACACCCCTGCCATTATGTATGCACACCCCGTCTACAGTACGTGTAACTGCTGTGTGCCCCCCTCTAATGTATATGACGGTGTGCAGTCATATTACTACTGTGTGCCCCCCTATGTATATTACTGTGTGCAAATGTGTGCCCCCCTCTAATGTATATTACTGTGTGCAGTCATATTACTACTGTGTGCCAATGTGCCCCCCATGTATATTACTGTGTGCAGTCATATTACTAATGTGTGCAAATGTGTGCCCCCCTCTAATGGATATGACTGTGTGCAGTCATATTACTACTGTGTACCCCCCATGTATATTACTGTGTGCGAATGTGTGCCCCCCCCTCTAATGTATATTACTGTGTGCAGTCATATTACTACTGTGTGCCCCCTATGTATATTACTGTGTGCAAATGTGTGCCCCCTATGTATATTACTGTGTGCAAATGTGTGCCCCCGTGTATATTACTGTGTGCAAATGTGTGCCCCCCGTGTATATTACTGTGTGCAAATGTGTGCCCCCCATGTATATTACTGTGTGCAGTCGTATTACTGGTATGTGTAAATTAGTGCCCCCTCTAATGTATATTACTGTGTGCAGTCGTATTACTACTGTGTGCGAATGTTTTCCCCCCAATGTATATACTGTGTACAGTCATAGTACAGCTCTCTATATAACTGTGTGCCCCTCACATGTGTGTATACTGTGTACAGTCATAGTACAGCTCTCTATAGAACTGTGCCCCCTCACATGTGTATCTACTGTGTACAGTCATAGTACAGCTCTCTATATAACTGTGCCCCCTCACATGTGTGTATACTGTGTACAGTCATAGTACAGCTCTCTATAGAACTGTGTGCCCCTCACATGTGTATATACTGTGTACAGTCATAGTACAGCTCTCTATAGAACTGTGCCCCCTCACATGTGTATCTACTGTGTACAGTCATAGTACAGCTCTCTATATAACTGTGCCCCCTCACATGTGTGTATACTGTGTACAGTCATAGTACAGCTCTCTATAGAACTGTGTGCCCCTCACATGTGTATATACTGTGTACAGTCATAGTACAGCTCTCTATAGAACTGTGTGCCCCTCACATGTGTATCTACTGTGTACAGTCATAGTACAGCTCTCTATATAACTGTGTGCCCCTCACATGTGTGTATACTGTGTACAGTCATAGTACAGCTCTCTATATAACTGTGTGCCCCTCACATGTGTATATACTGTGTACAGTCATAGTACAGCTCTATATAACTGTGTGCCCCTCACATGTGTGTATACTGTGTACAGTCATAGTACAGCTCTATATAACTGTGTGCCCCTCACATGTGTGTATACTGTGTACAGTCATAGTACAGCTCTCTATATAACTGTGTGCCCCTCACATGTGTGTATACTGTGTACAGTCATAGTACAGCTCTCTATATAACTGTGTGCCCCTCACATGTGTATATACTGTGTACAGTCATAGTACAGCTCTCTATATAACTGTGCCCCTCACATGTGTATATACTGTGTACAGTCATAGTACAGCTCTCTATATAACTGTGCCCCCTCACATGTGTATCTACTGTGTACAGTCATAGTACAGCTCTCTATATAACTGTGTGCGCCTCACATGTGTATATGCTGTGTACAGTCATAGTACAGCTCTCTATAGAACTGTGTGCCCCTCACATGTGTGTATAACTGTGTACAGTCATAGTACAGCTCTATATAACTGTGTGCCCCCTCACATGTGTATCTACTGTGTACAGTCATAGTACAGCTCTCTATATAACTGTGTGCCCCTCACATGTGTATACTGTGTACAGTCATAGTACAGCTCTCTATAGAACTGTGTGCCCCCTCACGTGTGTATACTGTGTACAGTCATAGTACAGCTCTCTATATAACTGTGTGCCCCTCACATGTGTGTATATACTGTGTACAGTCATAGTACAGCTCTCTATATAACTGTGTGCCCCTCACATGTGTATATACTGTGTACAGTCATAGTACAGCTCTCTATAGAACTGTGTGCCCCTCACATGTGTATCTACTGTGTACAGTCATAGTACAGCTCTCTATATAACTGTGCCCCCTCACATGTGTGTATACTGTGTACAGTCATAGTACAGCTCTCTATAGAACTGTGCCCCCTCACATGTGTGTATACTGTGTACAGTCATAGTACAGCTCTCTATATAACTGTGCCCCCTCACATGTGTGTATACTGTGTACAGTCATAGTACAGCTCTCTATATAACTGTGCCCCCTCACATGTGTATCTACTGTGTACAGTCATAGTACAGCTCTCTATATAACTGTGCCCCCTCACATGTGTGTATACTGTGTACAGTCATAGTACAGCTCTCTATATAACTGTGTGCCCCTCACATGTGTATATACTGTGTACAGTCATAGTACAGCTCTATATAACTGTGTGCCCCTCACATGTGTGTATACTGTGTACAGTCATAGTACAGCTCTCTATATAACTGTGTGCCCCTCACATGTGTATATACTGTGTACAGTCATAGTACAGCTCTCTATATAACTGTGCCCCTCACATGTGTATATACTGTGTACAGTCATAGTACAGCTCTCTATATAACTGTGCCCCCTCACATGTGTATCTACTGTGTACAGTCATAGTACAGCTCTCTATATAACTGTGTGCCCCTCACATGTGTGTATCTACTGTGTACAGTCATAGTACAGCTCTCTATATAACTGTGTGCCCCTCACATGTGTGTATAACTGTGTACAGTCATAGTACAGCTCTCTATAGAACTGTGTGCCCCTCACATGTGTGTGTATATACTGTGTACAGTCATAGTACAGCTCTCTATATAACTGTGTGCCCCTCACATGTGTGTATACTGTGTACAGTCATAGTACAGCTCTCTATATAACTGTGCTCCCTCACATGTGTGTATACTGTGTACAGTCATAGTACAGCTCTCTATATAACTGTGTGCCCCTCACATGTGTGTATACTGTGTACAGTCATAGTACAGCTCTCTATATAACTGTGCCCCTCATGTGTATATACTGTGTACAGTCATAGTACAGCTCTCTATATAACTGTGTGCCCCTCACATGTGTATACTGTGTACAGTCATAGTACAGCTCTCTATATAACTGTGTGCCCCCTCACATGTGTGTATATACTGTGTACAGTCATAGTACAGCTCTCTATACAGGGAGTGCAGAATTATTAGGCAAGTTGTATTTTTGAGGATTAATTTTATTATTGAACAACAACCATGTTCTCAATGAACCCAAAAAACACATTAATATCAAAGCTGAATATTTTTGGAAGTAGTTTTTAGTTTGTTTTTAGTTTTAGCTATTTTAGGGGGATATCTGTGTGTGCAGGTGACTATTACTGTGCATAATTATTAGGCAACTTAACAAAAAACAAATATATACCCATTTCAATTATTTATTTTTACCAGTGAAACCAATATAACATCTCAACATTCACAAATATACATTTCTGACATTCAAAAACAAAACAAAAACAAATCAGTGACCAATATAGCCACTTTTCTTTGCAAGGACACTCAAAAGCCTGCCATCCATGGATTCTGTCAGTGTTTTGATCTGTTCACCATCAACATTGCGTGCAGCAGCAACCACAGCCTCCCAGACACTGTTCAGAGAGGTGTACTGTTTTCCCTCCTTGTAAACACACATTTGATGATGGACCACAGGTTCTCAATGCGGTTCAGATCAGGTGAACAAGGAGGCCATGTCATTAGATTTTCTTATTTTATACCCTTTCTTGCCAGCCACGCTGTGGAGTACTTGGACGCGTGTGATGGAGCATTGTCCTCCATGAAAATCATGTTTTTCTTGAAGGATGCAGACTTCTTCCTGTACCACTGCTTGAAGAAGGTGTCTTCCAGAAACTGGCAGTAGGACTGGGAGTTGAGCTTGACTCCATCCTCAACCCGAAAAGGCCCCACAAGCTCATCTTTGATGATACCAGCCCAAACCAGTACTCCACCTCCACCTTGCTGGCGTCTGAGTCGGACTGGAGCTCTCTGCCCTTTACCAATCCAGCCACGGGCCCATCCATCTGGCCAATCAAGACTCACTCTCATTTCATCAGTCCATAAAACCTTAGAAAATCAGTCTTGAGATATTTCTTGGCCCAGTCTTGACGTTTCAGCTTGTGTGTCTTGTTCAGTGGTGGTCGTCTTTCAGCCTTTCTTACCTTGGCCATGTCTCTGAGTATTGCACACCTTGTGCTTTTGGGCACTCCAGTGATGTTGCAGCTCTGAAATATGGCCAAACTGGTGGCAAGTGGCATCTTGGCAGCTGCACGCTTGACTTTTCTCAGTTCATGGGCAGTTATTTTGCGCCTTGGTTTTTCCACACGCTTCTTGCGACCCTGTTGACTATTTTGAATGAAACGCTTGATTGTTCGATGATCACGCTTCAGAAGCTTTGCAATTTTAAGAGTGCTGCATCCCTCTGCAAGATATCTCACTATTTTTGACTTTTCTGAGCCTGTCAAGTCCTTCTTTTGACCCATTTTGCCAAAGGAAAGGAAGTTGCCTAATAATTATGCACACCTAATATAGGGTGTTGATGTCATTAGACCACACCCCTTCTCATTACAGAGATGCACCTCACCTAATATGCTTAATTGGTAGTAGGCTTTCGAGCCTATACAGCTTGGAGTAAGACAACATGCATAAAGAGGATGATGTGGTCAAAATACTCATTTGCCTAATAATTCTGCACGCAGTGTATAACTGTGTGCCCCTCACATGTGTGTATAACTGTGTACAGTCATAGTACAGCTCTCTATAGAACTGTGTGCCCCTCACATGTGTATACTGTGTACAGTCATAGTACAGCTCTCTATAGAACTGTGTGCCCCCTCACGTGTGTATATACTGTGTACAGTCATAGTACAGCTCTCTATAGAACTGTGTGCCCCCTCACGTGTGTATATACTGTGTACAGTCATAGTACAGCTCTCTATAGAACTGTGTGCCCCCTCACGTGTGTATATACTGTGTACAGTCATAGTACAGTTGTCTATATTAATATGTGCTGTATATATACTCTATTATATGTACCAGCCAGTTGTGTCTTTACGGTGTACAGAATACAGGCCTCATACATGTACACGCTGTAGACATACTTCCATTTTTTTTTTTCTGTTCCTAAACTGGAACAGATAAACAGTAATTACACCGCACATGTGATCCTAGTATTACACCGCCATGCAGCGATGGAATAATACTAGCAGTGACTTCCACTGACGGAATAAGGCTACTTTCACACTAGCGTTTTTGCCGGATCCGGCAGGGCTCAGCAACAACGCTTCCATTACTGATAATACAACCGTCTGCATCTGTTATCAACGGATCCGTTTGTATTATCTTTAACATACCCAAGATGGATCCGTCATTAACTCCATTGAAAGTCAATGGGGGACGGATCCGTTTTCTATTGACTTGTATTGTGGGTCATGCCGGATCCGTCTTGCTCCGCACCCCAGCAAGCGGCGGTTTGCTCTCCGGTATGGGAACAAAACCAAACGGAGCAAAATGCATTCTGGTGCACTCCGTTCTGTTCAGTTTTGTCACCATTGACAATGAATGGGGACAAAACGGAAGCGTTTTTCTCCGGTGTTCAGCCACTAAAATGGATCTCAATACCAGAAAATAGAAACGCTAGTGTGAAAGTAGCCTTATACTTATAGTGACGGATCCGTTTTTTTCCTTTTTGATTTCACACAACCGCATGCTAACGGAATGGATGTGCAAAATCAACACAGATCTGTTTAATTCCAGCATTGAGATTCTCTGCCGGATCTCGATTAACAACACAAGTGTGAATGTAGCCTAATAGAATAGTACTAATAGTGTCGTACACTGACGGGACGGTACTAATAGTGTCGTACACTGACGGGACGGTACTAATAGTGTCGTACACTGACGGGACGGTACTAATAGTGTCGTACACTGACGGGACGGTACTAATAGTGTCGTACACTGACGGGACGGTACTAATAGTGTCGTACACTGACGGGACGGTACTAATAGTGTTCTGTGCTTACAGAATAGCACTAATAGTGTCATACATTGACGGAACAATTCTAATAGTATTGTACACTGATGGAACAGTACTGATGATGTATGCTGACGGAATAATACTAATAAGGTCGTACACTGACTAAGCAGTACTGATAGTGATGTAAACTGATGGAACAATATTAATAATGAAGTACACTGAAGGAGTATTACTAGCAGTGTTGTAAACTGAAGGAATGTTACTTATAGTGATGTACAGTGACGGAATAGTACTAATAGTTACATACACTGACTGAATATTATTATTAGTGTTGTGCACTTATGGAATAATAATAGCTCTGTACACTGAAGTAATAATACTGATGGTGACGTCCACTGACGGAATAGTACTAATAGTGTGCTTTGCTGAAATAATAGTATTAATAGCTTTATGCACTGATGGAATAATACCACTGCACAGTGATGGAATGATCTTTATTTATATAGCGCCAACATATTCCGCAGCGCTTTACAATTCAGGGGTTCATGTACACACAGTCATAAATAACATAGCAACAGACCAGTCAATAATTAGAAGAAGAGGAAGGAGGGCCCTGCTCGCAAGAGCTTACAATCTATGAATAGTAATAACACTAGTGATGAGATTACTCGGGGGTTGATACCTTTTAATGGCTAACTGAAAGATGCCAAGATGGCTCGCTCCTGAGACCACTGCTCTGGTCCTCAGGCCTGTGTATGGAAAGCTCGCAGGAATCTCCTTTTCATATCTCCTATTTACTGGCTGAGGCTACTTTCACACTAGCGTTCGGGGCTCCGCTTGTGAGTTCCGTTTGAAGGGGCTCACAAGCGGCCCCGAACGGATCCGTCCAGCCCTAATGCATTCTGAGTGGATGCGAATCCGCTCAGAATGCATCAGTCTGGCTCCGTTTGTCCTCCGCTCCGCTCAGCAGGCGGACACCTGAACGCAGCTTGCAGCGTTCAGGTGTCCGCCTGGCCGTGCGGAGGCAAACGGATCCGTCCAGACTTACAATGGAAGTCAATGGGGACGGATCCGTTTGAAGTTGACACAGTATGGCTCAATTTTCAAACGGATCCGTCCCCCATTGACTTTCAATGTAAAGTCAAAACAGATCCGTTTGCATTATCATGAACAAAAAAAAAAAAAATTTTATTTTTTTTTGTTCATGGTAATGCAAACGGATCCGTTCTGAACGGATCTAAACGTTTGCATTAAAGGTGCGGATCCGTCTGGGCACATACCAGACGGATCCGACCTAAACGCAGGTGTGAAAGTAGCCTAACCCAGTACAATGTTATTTGTTACTTCACCGCAGACGGAGTAGTAATAATGCTGCTGTATGCTGCACACTGATTTCATAGTATATATACAGTCATTTAGAACGGATTGGGCATTGATGGCGCTTGTGTACCTTTTTATAGATTAATTTTTTCCATCTACTGTGCAGACGCGCTCCCGCTCAGTAACACGCCGGATTGTAGGGTTGACCCCAGCGTTGAGTACAGGGGGGTGGCAGTGCTCTTGTGGACGGGGGTTGCATGCTGTCTTCATGGTTGTTCCTTTAGGCCTCATGCACACGACCGTTGTGTGCATCCACGGCCGTTCCGTTTTCCGTTTTTTTTTCACTGACCCATTGACTTTCAATGGGTCCGTGGAAAAATTGGAAAATGCACCGTTTGGCTTCTGCGTCCGTGATCCTTTTTCCAGTCCGTGAAAAAAATATAACCTGTCCTATTTTTTTCATGGACAACGGTTCACGGACCCATTCAAGTCAATGGGTCCGTGAAAAATCACGGATGCACACAAGATCCGTGTCCGTTTTTCCTATAATTTTCAATGCAAACTTGACTTAGTTTTTTTTTTCACTTTTCATGTCCGTGGATCCTCCAAAAATCAAGGAAGACCCACGGATGAAAAAACGGACACGGAACAACGGAAACCGTTTTTGCGGACCGCAAAAAAAAACGTCAGTGTGCATGAGGCCTTACTTTTTGGATCAAAACTAACGCGTCTGCCTCTTGGGCTACTTTCACACCAGCGTTTTTGCTGGATCCGTCATCGATCAGCGGAAACGCTTCGTTCTGATAATACAACCGTCTGGATCCGTTCTGAACGGATCGGGTTGTATTACCTCTAAAATAGCCATGACGGATCCGTCTCTAAAACCATTGTAAGTCAGTGGGGAACAGATCCGTTTTCTTTTGGGTCTCAGAAAACTGATCCGCCACCATTGACTTACATTGTGTGTCTTGCTCCGCACCACATCGCGGACAGAAAAACGCTGCTTGCAGCGTTATTCTGTCCGCGATGGGGATGCAGCCAAATGGAATGCAGCCAAATGGAACGGAACGCATTCTGCCTCCGCTATTGAGATCCTATGACGCATCTCAATAGCGGAAAAGGAAAGCGCAGATGTAAAAGTAGCCTTACCTTTGTGTCACTGCTATGTACTCTGAATTTTCACTAGTGGTCCTCAGCTTCGAACGTGTGGCGGAAGCAAGCAATAGGACTGTAGCTTTTACTTTTCCAGTTGTGTCTAATGAGAGCAGCGATGTGATTGGCTGGTTTGGTACGTGAGGCCCGTGTAGGGAAATGTGATGTGTGGACCCCCCAGGAAAGAGCTGGTGGCTGTGTATACAGTAGTGGTGGTGAATGTGATGTTGTGCAGGCCCCTGCGCCCTCACACAGACCATTGTAAATATTTACTGGGTGCTGCGATGTTCTGCAGGATCCTTCTGTCTGGCCGAGCTCCAGGTCTCGGCTCACGCTCTCCGCTGGGCCTGTCCGGGTTTCTTGCCAATGTGAGCATCGCACTGTCTGTTACAGTGTGGGAATGAGCTGTCTGTGTAGACTGGCGCAGTCTGCCAGCACCATTGGCCCCTGTCTGCTTGCTCATATCTCTGTGGATAGTGTTTGTTGGGGATCCAGATGGCACGTTTGCCTCCACTATAAATAACAAGGAGCTGCCAGTGCAGGAAAGCAGCAGATTTGTGATTGTAGAGGTGCACAGCCTCTGACCGTACCCCCACATTCCACAGTTAGTCCTGCGTTCTCCAGACCCCAGAACATCCCGCTGATACAGTCTCTGTATTCTTTTTCAGATTTACCTACCGGCTGGGAGGAGGCGTACACATTTGAAGGTGCCCGATACTACATCAAGTGAGTGCTGTCTGTAGTGGTTTATTTAAAGGGCCGGTGTCTTCTTTGTTTAGTTTTGAAACTTTCTAATAGACTGTGGGGCAGATTTTGCTAATCATGTCTCATTTAGACAAACGATGTAAAACTGGCCCAAGCTCTGTCCGTGGAAAACTGATGATTTTCCTATCTCGCTGAATCTGGATAGTCTTTGACTGTGTTCAGTTTATCTGCCTTTACCATCTGTGTCACATTGGTATGTCATCCTTCTTTCATGTCAGTGAGAAAAACTGAAGAATTAATTCACACCTAGCATCTCGTAGCGAAGCATCAGTCACAAACTAACTGTACATGGATGGTGGCCAAGTATGGTCACTTATCCCAGACCATCTGCTATCCTTTTGAGCTGAACTGAACGGCCATGTGAAACCCGCCTAATGGGTCAGTTTTCAGTCCTGGTGCTGTCCGTTCAGCACCTTATAGACAGTGGCTGATGCTGGATCATATATTTGGTGGACGTTTAGACTGTCTGACTTATGTACCCACCCACTGGTTGACTTGCGCGTTTTGGCACAAAAATTTAACTTTTTAAGCAATGTCCCTTTTCTAACAAGTCTACCCCCCCCCTCCCCTTGGCAGACGAGGTGCCAAAAGTGTTTTTTTGGCGTAGTTTACTCCAGTTTTCAGGCACAAGCACATGTTGGGAATAGTCCCCTCACAATTTACTTTGACCAGGCCCTGCTTTAAAGTTGCGACAGTTGTCTCCCAGTCCACATTCACCTTTGGTTTGACTTGTATGTGGTTTTCAATGGGTGAGAGAGGAAAAAACCTCTGCTAGACACCTCCGGTGGTGGCTTATTTCCTGGGAAAATAAGGATCGGGCAGAAAAATGTTCCCATTCCTCGTCTCCTCCGACATCGTCTATCGGTAGTTGGCAGCTCTCCATATACATTAGATGGTTGGCTGGTCCTGCTGAAAACGGCGTCTTTTGTCGACCATACACTAATGTGCATGTGGCCTTAACAGCTGAGGGCTGTGTATCCAGATTGTATCATCTTCTGTACTTATAGAGTACCTCAGCATTAGGCCCCATTCATTTGGTCTGCACCTGATCTGCATTTTTTTGCGAATTGGATGCAAACCTATTCATTTCAATGGGTCCGCAAAGAATCTGAATAGCACACCATATGCTGTCCGCATCCGTACGTCCGTTCCACAAAAAGATAGAACATGTCCTATTCTTGTCCATTTTGAGCACAAGAATAGGCATTGTTACAATTGATCCGCAGGAAAAAAAAAAGGGATACAACACTGACGTCACAAGGATGTCATCCATATAATTTGCCGACCGCAAAATACATACGTTCATGCGCCCTTATAAGCAGGGCTTCATAGGATATGTTTGCACCCTTGTTCACTGACAGCAAGCGTGGAAATGCTTAAAAATTGAAGCACAAACTACTAATTGCAGTATGTGTTACACTGTGATTATGTTTAAATGATGGGGCCGGCCCTTTAAGGATCTTGCCATGTTGCAGTAAATCTGTCGCTTGTTGTCAGGGCCTGACGGTGCTTTTATGACATCTGGACAGTGTCCTGACATATACGGTGCCAGCTGTGATTCATCTGGGGCGCAGTTAGCAGCAGATATGTGGCGGTCGCACTCCTATGACAGGTCAGCGTTGGATGTGCTGAGATGCTGGAAAGAAGGGAAGTTGTTCAGATAATGCTTTATGCATTTGGAAACTTTTCAGATCCTTCACTTTTTTCACATTTTGTTATGTTTCGCCCTTGTGCTAAATAAAAAAAAAAATATATAAGTTTTCCTCATCATTCTGAAGTGGTTACCCCATTATGACAAAGTACAAAACAGAATGTTCAAAATCTTTCCTAATTTATTGAAAAGGAAAAACATAAGTATTCAGACCCGGTCTCCTTGTCCCAGCCCCCCCCCCCCCCCCCACAGCATGATGCTGCCTCCACCATGCTTCTCTGTAGGGATAGTATTGGGCAAGTGTTGAGCAGTGTCTGGTTTCCTCCAGACTTGACTTAGAATTGAGGTAAAAAAAAGTTCAGTCCTGTTTTCATCAGACCAGGGGATCTTGTGGAACACAGTCTGAGAATCCTTAGGGGTCCATTCACACATCATATGTGTTTTGCGGATCCGCAAAACACGGACACCAGCAATGTGCATTACGTGTTTTGCGGACCGCACATCGCTCTCATAGAAAATGCCTTTTCTTGTCCGCAATCGCAGACAAGAATAGGACGTTCTATTTTTTTGCGGAACAGTAGTGCGGATCCACAAATGCGGACAGTACATTCCGGCCCCATTGAAAATGAATAGGTCCGTACCTGTTCCGGAGAGCGTCACAGCTAGGGAGAAGGTGAGGTGTTTTTTTTTCTCCCACGTAGAAAGTCTCCTCCTCATTGCTCCGATGCTAAAATTAGCATGCCTGGCGGGAGAATACAACGGGGGCCACAGCGGGCGAACAGAGCGCCACCCAGAAAAAATAGTAAGTGCAGTTAGATCACTGCACTATGCCCTACGTATCCTGATACTTGGTTTATAATGTTATAATGTTAGATCTGTGCATCCACACAATCCTGTCTCTGAGCTCTACAGGCAGTTCTGTCCCCCAATGGCTTGGTTTTTGCTCTGATAAGCATTTTCCGTTGTGAGACCTCATATAGACAGGGGTGTATCTTTCCAAGTTATGTCCAATCAACTGAATTTACCATGGCTGTGCAGATGGTAAGCCCAAATTCTGACTGGCATTTTATCACACTCCGACTCCAGCTCCTTCATAAATGGCCAATAATAAGTTTACTGTAGTGAAATGCTAATATTGGGCTTTTTACTTACTATTATGTAAGTAATCAGGCTGCTTAGAACTTAAACCATATTTATTGGAATGGGATTTCTGAAATTCTTGAAGTTTTCTAAACTCCTGTAAGTAAATAGGCAATGTGCTATCCACTTAGTGACTAGAAGCACTGTTATACACTTAATAATTCAATTTTAAGAAATGTATGAATTTGTCCTCAAAGATAGAAAAGCTATATATGTATTTCCTGGAGATGCAGAGAGCCATATGCAAGTCTAAATGGGAATAAAAAGAAACCTTTAAATAGTGTAACTACTATAATCGGTACTTCACAGGTGCCCGCAGTCTGCCTCCGCTATGGAAAGATGAATTCTTACCCGCTATTGGCTCCTGTTTCTCCATCTTCTGGTCCACGGCTTGTTTACGTCCTCTCCGGCATTGGCTTGATCATCTCAGCCAGTGACTGGAATCGGTGGTGATGTGTCCACAAGAGAGACGTCACCGATGAAGCTAGTTACTGGCTGCAGCAGAACAGATGATTAAGCACCTGCCAGGGATGAATTAAACGAGCCGCGGACCGGGTGATGAACACACGGGAGCCGGCAGGCAGGACCAGAGCGGTGGAGAGTGGGCAGGTAGGAATCTTTCCATAGCAGAAGCAGGCTGATGGCACCTCTGAAAAAATACTCATTCGCCGGACAACACTAAATACTGTGTTCCTGTTCTGTTTCAGGCAATGTAGTAAACGGCCTTGAGGCAGCATGAAGATACCAAATATAAGGCCTTAGGCGCACAAACGTATTTTGTTTCCATGTCCGTTCTGGTTTTATTACAGATAGGATGTGGAACCATTCCTTTCAATGGGTCCACAAAAAATGCGGACAGCACACCGCGTACTATCCACATCCATATGTCAGTTCCGTAGCCCCGCAAAAAAATAGAACATGCCCCATTCTTGCTCGTTTTGTGGACAAGGATAGGCATTGTTTCAATGGATCCGCAAAAAAAAAATGATGCAATACGGATGCCAAATGGACTGATTTTGATAACCATAGACCTTAAAATTTATAGAACATAAAATATATGAATAATATTTTATAAAATAAATTAACATTTGTAAATGTCTCTAAATAAATAAAAAAAAGAAATGTATTCATATTACAGTGTTCCCTGTGCGCTAAAAATGACATGACCGCCTTATTCTGCGATTCAATACAAGTATGGCGAAAGCAAATTTGTATAGTTTTTATTTTGTTTTAATACTTAGGCTACTTTCACACTAGCGTTCGGGGCTCCGCTTGTGAGCTCCGTTTGAAGGCTCTCGCAAGCGGCCCCAAACACATCCGTACTGCCCCAATGCATTCTGAGTGGATGCGGATCCGCTCAGAATGCATCAGTCTGGCAGCGTTCAGCCTCCGCTCCGCTCAGCAAGCGGACACCCGAGCGCTGCTTGCAGCGTTCGGGTGTCCGCCTGGCCGTGCGGAGGCAAACGGATCCGTCCAGACTTACAATGTAACGTAAGTTGACACAATATGGCTCAATTTTCAAACGGATCCGTCCCCCATTGACTTTCAATGTAAAGTCTGGACGGATCCGTCTGAACAACTTTCACACTTTTTTCTAAACTATAATGCAGACGGATCCGTTCTGAACGGATCCAAACGTCTGCATTATAGGAGCGGATCCGTCTGTGCAGACACCAGACGGACCCGCTCTGAACGCAAGTGTGAAAGTAGCCTAAAAAAACAAAAAAAAAAAAAAAAAACATTTGGAAAAAAATTTCTTTGCACCGACATTTTCTGACAGTCATAACTTTTTTTTGCGGGGCAACCTTTAGTTTTTTATTAGTACCATTTGGCTTTTTGGTCACTTTTTATTAGATTTTTTTGGGGGTGAACAAGAAATGGTGAATCATGGATTTTTTTTTTTTTTATTGCTCCGGCGGCAGGAAAAATATTTTAATATTTTAATCGTTCGAGCATTTTGGGATTCCTGTTAATTTATTTTTTATATATATGTAAGATTCAGAAAGGGGTGATTTGAATTTTTTATATATTTAACATTTTTTTATTTTAACTTTTTTTTTTTTTTGGCTTTTTACTACGTTTAGGGGACTGGACTGGACTTATCCCATACACTGCAAAAGAATACTATTGCAGTCTATAGAATTCTCAGACACTGGCTGTTGAGCCATGCCTTGAGCATGGCTTTAGGGTCCATTCACACGTCCGTTGTTTCTTTCCTGATCTGTTCCGTTTTTTGCGGAACAGATCTGGACCATTTCTGTAGCCATTTATTTTCAATGGGTCCTGACATTGAGCTGTCCGATTTTTTTCAGGACCCATTGAAAATGAATGGGTACAGAACTGCTCCAGATCTGTTCCGCAAAAAACGGAACAGATCAGGAAAGAAACAACGGACGTGTGAATGGACCCTTATAGGCATTTAACCATGACAGACCTGAGAACCTGCGGGCCTGCGGGGTGGCTCGGTTCGACATATGACCGCTGCAGACAATTATAGCAGCGTTGACCCTCTCCCCTTGCATAATATGAACAATTGTTATAATGCAAGGGAAGCAGGTCACTCACCGAACCCCATCTGTATTGCTGCCCCCTCTACTCTCTGTTCCCATCTGTATAACTGGCCCCTCTATTCTTCTGTTTCAGACGATATCACTGGCCCCTCAATTCTCCAGTCCCCATCTGTATCGCTGCCTCCTCTACTCTCCTGTCCCCATCTGTATCGCTGCCTCCTCTACTCTCCTGTCCCCATCTGTATCGCTGCCTCCTCTACTCTCCTGTCCCCCATCTGTATCGCTGCCTCCTCTACTCTCCTGTCCCCATCTGTATCGCTGCCTCCTCTACTCTCCTGTCCCCATCTGTATCGCTGCCTCCTCTACTCTCCTGTCCCCCATCTGTATCGCTGCCTCCTCTACTCTCCTGTCCCCCATCTGTATCGCTGCCTCCTCTACTCTCCTGTCCCCATCTGTATCGCTGCCTCCTCTACTCTCCTGTCCCCATCTGTATCGCTGCCTCCTCTACTCTCCTGTCCCCATCTGTATCGCTGCCTCCTCTACTCTCCTGTCCCCATCTGTATCGCTGCCTCCTCTACTCTCCTGTCCCCCATCTGTATCGCTGCCTCCTCTACTCTCCTGTCCCCCATCTGTATCGCTGCCTCCTCTACTCTCCTGTCCACATCTGTATCGCTGCCTCTTCTACTCTCCTGTCCACATCTGTATCGCTGCCTCCTCTACTCTCCTGTCCCCATCTGTATCGCTGCCTCCTCTACTCTCCTGTCCCCATCTGTATCGCTGTCTCCTCTCCTCTACTCTCCTGTCCCCATCTGTATCGCTGCCTCCTCTACTCTCCTGTCTACATCTGTATCGCTGCCTCCTCTACTCTCCTGTCCACATCTGTATCGCTGCCTCCTCTACTCTCCTGTCCCCCATCTGTATCGCTGCCTCCTCTACTCTCCTGTCCCCCATCTGTATCGCTGCCTCCTCTACTCTCCTGTCTACATCTGTATCGCTGCCTCCTCTACTCTCCTGTCCCCCATCTGTATCGCTGCCTCCTCTACTCTCCTGTCCCCCATCTGTATCGCTGCCTCCTCTACTCTCCTGTCCCCCATCTGTATCGCTGCCTCCTCTACTCTCCTGTCCCCCATCTGTATCGCTGCCTCCTCTACTCTCCTGTCCCCCATCTGTATCGCTGCCTCCTCTACTCTCCTGTCCCCCATCTGTATCGCTGCCTCCTCTACTCTCCTGTCCCCCATCTGTATCGCTGCCTCCTCTACTCTCCTGTCCCCCATCTGTATCGCTGTCTCCTCTACTCTCCTGTCCCCCATCTGTATCGCTGCCTCCTCTACTCTCCTGTCCCCCATCTGTATCGCTGCCTCCTCTACTCTCCTGTCCCCCATCTGTATCGCTGCCTCCTCTACTCTCCTGTCCCCCATCTGTATCGCTGCCTCCTCTACTCTCCTGTCCACATCTGTATCGCTGCCTCCTCTACTCTCCTGTCCCCATCTGTATCGCTGCCTCCTCTACTCTCCTGTCCCCATCTGTATCGCTGCCTCCTCTACTCTCCTGTCTACATCTGTATCGCTGCCTCCTCTACTCTCCTGTCCCCCATCTGTATCGCTGCCTCCTCTACTCTCCTGTCCCCCATCTGTATCGCTGCCTCCTCTACTCTCCTGTCCCCCATCTGTATCGCTGCCTCCTCTACTCTCCTGTCCCCATCTGTATCGCTGTCTCCTCTACTCTCCTGTCCCCCATCTGTATCGCTGCCTCCTCTACTCTCCTGTCCCCCATCTGTATCGCTGCCTCCTCTACTCTCCTGTCCCCCATCTGTATCGCTGCCTCCTCTACTCTCCTGTCCCCCATCTGTATCGCTGCCTCCTCTACTCTCCTGTCCCCCATCTGTATCGCTGTCTCCTCTACTCTCCTGTCCCCCATCTGTATCGCTGCCTCCTCTACTCTCCTGTCCCCCATCTGTATCGCTGCTCCTCTACTCTCCTGTCCCCCATCTGTATCGCTGCCTCCTCTACTCTCCTGTCCACATCTGTATCGCTGCCTCCTCTACTCTCCTGTCCCCATCTGTATCGCTGCCTCCTCTACTCTCCTGTCCCCATCTGTATCGCTGCCTCCTCTACTCTCCTGTCCCCCATCTGTATCGCTGCCTCCTCTACTCTCCTGTCCCCATCTGTATCGCTGCCTCCTCTACTCTCCTGTCCCCATCTGTATCGCTGCCTCCTCTACTCTCCTGTCCCCCATCTGTATCGCTGCCTCCTCTACTCTCCTGTCCCCCATCTGTATCGCTGCCTCCTCTACTCTCCTGTCCCCCATCTGTATCGCTGCCTCCTCTACTCTCCTGTCCCCCATCTGTATCGCTGCCTCCTCTACTCTCCTGTCCCCCATCTGTATCGCTGTCTCCTCTACTCTCCTGTCCCCCATCTGTATCGCTGTCTCCTCTACTCTCCTGTCCCCCATCTGTATCGCTGTCTCCTCTACTCTCCTGTCCCCCATCTGTATCGCTGCCTCCTCTACTCTCCTGTCCCCCATCTGTATCGCTGTCTCCTCTACTCTCCTGTCCCCCATCTGTATCGCTGCCTCCTCTACTCTCCTGTCCCCCATCTGTATCGCTGTCTCCTCTACTCTCCTGTCCCCCATCTGTATCGCTGCCTCCTCTACTCTCCTGTCCACATTTGTATCGCTGCCTCCTCTACTCTCCTGTCCCCCATTTGTATCGCTGCCTCCTCTACTCTCCTGTCCCCCATCTGTATCGCTGCCTGCTCTACTCTCCTGTCCCCCATCTGTATCGCTGGCCCTTCTGTTCTGTCCCAGTCTGTATCACTTCCCTCCCAGTCCTCTCCATTAATGTTTCTCTCTATTAGTTCTGAATATGGTCCTGGAGTAAGATGTTGAGGTCTGTGGCACAGGTTTCTCCTGTTCTTCCTGTTTTCTCTGACACCTGGTGCTCACTATGCTTGCTGATCGTACTCACCTCCTGGGAGGAAGCCATGACTCAGGGATGCTCCTGCTGAAATCTCTGTTGAGCAATCACTTCATGTTTCTACATGTCAAACATCTGCTGAGAGGCTACAATTACCTGAAAAGGAAGAAGGAGTAGGCTGCCGGCTGTGTGCCGCTGAACCATTCCAGCTGTAATCCCTAAAGTGCTGTGTCCTTAGTTATAGACCACTCCTCATATGAAATGTCTTATGTAGTGACCCTTAACCCTGAGAGCCCCCCTTAGTGCAATATCCGTAGTTCTAGACCATTTCTCATATAACTTGTGTCTGCTGTAGGGGCCGTACACAGGGAGCCCCCTCCTCAGTGCTGTATCCATATAGTTAGAGACCATTCCTCATATGACATATCTTCTGTAGTGACAGTACATTACACCCCCTCCCCCACTGGTGTACCCACTGTCTCCTCTCTCGGACTCGGGACATCTGGCTTTATTTGGGATTCTTCATATTTTTTATACTTACATCCTGTTTGTCACATTCTGCTTTCCCAGGCCCTGTCATGTCACATACAACGTGCTGATATCTCACAGGACCGGTGCTCCCACGAGACGGGGCTGTCCTTCAGTATGATTATCTCACGCTCCCTGTGCTCACAGATGAGTGTAAATTGAGGTCTGCGCTTGTCGAGTTGTGATTTTTCTTCCTTATTTTCTTAAAGTAACCCTACAGAAAAATTTGATGCGCTGTGATAATCTTGGTGCAGAGCCTGAAGAGGACATGACGTGAGTTCAGTTTTTGAGTCTCTTTGTCATGCCCCACCCACTCAGGCATTGCACTAAGCAGAACTCATGCATTAGTGCTAGTGCATCCCCTTTTCCTGTAGTTTGCCTTTAAATAGTCCTAAAGCCTCTACTCTCACCCCGTGTATAGAGAACCTGATGGGGTTGTATCTGTCTCATAAGTACCTGAGCTCACTCCATTTTATCTTACCTCATGTCCCTTTTGTCACTGAATGGGAGCCTGTCCGTGGATAAGTCTCTGGTCATTAAAGGGCCAGGCATCTCAGGATATCTTCAGCAGAGTATTGTGCATGTGGCCTCTTAATCTGGTCAAGTTGAGGCACCTCTGACTGACTTGAACATGATCAGAATTGGTCATTTTTAGTCCCATAGACAAGGATAACCATAGAGAATTATTTGGACTGCTCAGCTGCCTGTTCTTTGCCACAGATGAATACATGAAGCTTCTCCATTGTTGGGCTGGCAGATCCGGTGTCTGGGAACCTGCCTTGTCCTCATCCTCTATCGCTTCTTCTCCATGTCGTGGGCTTCATGCATAGGAGGTTAACATGGGGATGATAATGGCCCAAAGTGGGCTATGTCCTTCAGCATTAGTTACCTAAACCTTCATGTTTAAATGTTGCAGGAACGAGCCTACGATAATTTGTGGGTGTTAATGATATAGGAATCCTCTGGGGGGCGCTGTGTGTAGTCAGTATGGATAGCGTCTACGTCTGATGTCGGTGAGCCGTGTTAGGCGGGATCAATATGGATTGGATCTGTGTCTGTGAGGTCACAGTTTACCACTAGGGGTGATTTGTATGGTCGGATCTACATCTGATGCCACTGTGTGACCAGTATGGTCCAGGGTCTGGTGAGTTCTGGAGCCTGGGTCCTCACCATTTCTAGTACACATTACCTATACCTGGGTTCTCTGGTGTGGTCACCTCAATTGTAAGTCGCTGCTGATGGGTTCATGTGTAGTTACTGCTTGCCTATGAATTGTGAGTGTGAGAGTAACGGTGAGGGGGGGGGGGGTAGTTGTGTTTCACTAGAAGATCATGATTTTTTTTAGGGGAGGTACATTTTTCTACATGAATGATTTGATAGTATCATGACCTCTGGCGTCACATGATGATGACATACCTACACCATTAGTCCATTACCAGATTGGATAATCAGTGTTTTATACAGCGTTGTTCTTATTCATGGCTCCGTGACACCTCCACCACCGTCCGCTTGTACACGTGGCGTCTCCTGCTTCTGATCCGGTGCGGTGTTTGTGAAGCTGCAGGAACTTGTCATCTCCTGATGTGGACATCTGCCGAGACTGCCTAATGGTTTATGAGCCCCCTGTCAGTGACATGTGGGCACCATACGATCTGTGTATCCAGTATCAGGGTCGTCGACACTGAGCCATTTTAGTTTTTTATAGTCCTACAAAGATTTCTATAGGATAGACTGGAGAACACTTGTGTTCACATGTGTAGCACACAGCCAGGTGCCAGCAGAAGTGCTCCGGGCACTTTGGAGTCGCAGGGTATGTCTGGGGTCATGTGGCACAGTGTGCACACATTACAGCATAAGACACCATCGGTGATATAATGCTGCACAGGCCCTCATACACATTAGTGTATTGTTGGCAGGACCAGCCAAATGTAATGTGTATATGAGCTTCAGCTTTCCCTGATACATGATGAGAGGAGGATCGGGTGAACTGGATTTTTTTTTTTTCCTGGTCCTTTTGTGTCCTCGGGAGATAAGCTGACCACAGAGTTTTCTGGCTGTGGGTTTCCCCTCTCTCCCTACTGGTTGAACAGAGCACATATCTGTATGAGGAACGTTCTGCCAGCATCTATTGAAGGTCTATTGGCACGATCAGTGTATAATGTTGTCCCACTGTGACGCCTTACAGGGATGCTCCACTGCAGGCAATATCTCTAAGCTTATCATGTGATATCACGTTCTCCGGGTACTGGATTCTCTGGGGGACCAGTGGCAATTGCTGAATGTCCCGGCAGCGCCACCACATGGAAAATGAAGCATTGCACAATCCTCACAAAATCCATGGTGTATCTGTGTAATGATGATGGGTCCTCCAGAGACACTTAGCAACTGCTCTCTGCTTTGACTGATAGATGACCACCCTGGACCCTGACCGCTCCATGAATTCAGAGTAAGTGTGGATGTGTTATGGCCACTTACATGGAGCATTCCAAGTATGTGATGGACATGTCCTTCAGTGTAATCCTGCTATATATGTCACCATTTACTATTACAACTTTGATCGTAGTGACACTTGAAATGGTACTTGATCCACATTTCTGAACACCGGGAATGATGATAAGTTTTGCTCAATGATTAATCTTGGATATGAAGATCTCTAAACTTAATGAATGGTAACGATTATTGTTGTCTGTAGACCCACCATAAAGGGATGGCCTATGCTCAATATCTGATTGGTGGGGTTGCTGTAACTCTGACCCCGAAAGTAGGTGCCAGAATCGGACAGCTCCGTCCATTGTGTAGAAGGAGCGGTTTACTGCAGAGGTGCTCCCGGTGAAGTGGGAGCAGAACTGCAGTTATGGTCTCCATCCACTGCACAAAGTACAGAGTAAGGGTCCATTCACACGTCCGTTGTTTCTTTCCTGATCTGTTCCGTTTTTTGCGGAACAGATCTGGACCCATTCATTTTCAATGGGTCCTGAAAAAAATCGGACAGCTTAATGTCTGATTTTTTTTTTTCAGGACCCATTGAAAATTAATGGGTCCAGATCTGGTCCAGATCTGTTCTGCAAAAAACGGAACAGATCAGGAAAGAAACAACGGACGTGTGAATGGACCCTTATGTAGTTACAGTGCCTAAACTACTGCAAAACAGCTGATGGGTGGGAGTGCGTGGTATCCTGAGGATAGACAACCCCTTTAAAGCCAATGTCCAACCTTGAACACCATTTTACTGCTGCTATCAGCCTCCACTAGAGGGAGCTCACTGCATAGGTTGGTATTATTGACAGCTACATATAGACAGTACGCAGTAAGCCCCCCCCCCCCCCCCCCCCCCCCAGTGGTAGTTGTGGGCATCAGGATTGCATTGTGTAACTGTCCATCTAGGGGATAAGGAGCTCTGTATCAGAAAAACATATTTGACCACTAAGGATATATGAAAAGAACAGTAATCGGCATAGGGTGCTGGACCTTAGAACGACTAGGTGATAAAAGGTGATCTGCTGTACTGTCGGTGTCCTTGGCCCAGCTGGGGGCTGTGAAGGTTATTTGCAGGTGTCAGTTGCTCACGCTCCAAGCATTGATCGGCTAAATCCTGCCTCGTTTAGTGAAATAAGTTTTGTTAGTCGGTGGCGGCGTCCACAGCGCTCTCATCATATTAGTGTTTGCTGTGCTGTAATGAGACTTAAAATGCATTCAGACTATTAATGTGCTGCAGGAGGACGATGAAGGACATCAGCTTCTCCAGGCTCCTTCCATCTTACTGCTGGGCTGACCTCTTTAGACTTTCCGAGACGGGTGGCTGGTCCAGTATCACCAGAAGCACTGTCCATAGGTTGCCGGCCAAAGGTTATCAACTTCAACAAACTTTGTTCACCATCTCCTGCAGAAGCCGTCACACATGGACAGGAATCATCTGAAGTTTTCTCACCATTCTTTTCATTTCACAATCCCCTGCTCTGCAGCCTGCATACATAGGGGCATAGTGCTCTGTCCATCCAGGTCCTTCTAGTTCATGAATAGAAGACCAGAACTGCAGTGAAGACCCATATCTAGGGGAAGATTAGCCTATACAACAGTGCATTAACAGCCTATAGAAAGCTGAGAAGATGCTTGGGACACTGTATTAAAAGGTTCTGGGCCAGGAGCTGACCCACTATGCTGGACCTGGACTTTTATGGTCAGATGCAGTTTTGCTAGTGATGCCACCACGCAGACCAGTACAGCATTGATGATGGTAGTGGTGATGGTGTCATCGTGTGCCACACCCTGTAAACTTTTAGGCCCCTTGCAGACGAGCGTGAGCGGATTAGGTCCGGATGCGTGGCGGATGCATTCAGTGAAAAATGCACGATTTCGCAAGCAAGTTCATTAAGTTTGGTCTGCGATCGTGTTCAGTTTTTATCACGCGGGTGCAATGTGTTTTGATGCGTGTTTTTTTCCCCCGTGTGATAAAAAACTGAAGGTTTACAAACAACATCTGCTAGCAACCATCCGTGAAAAACGCATTGCATCTGCACTTGCTTGCCGATGCGATGCGATTTTCACGCAGCCCCATTCACTTCTATGGGGCCAGCGTTGCGTAAAAAACGCAGAATATAGAACATGCTGTGATTTTGACGCAATGCAGAACTGATGCGTGAAAACCAACGGTCATGTACCCAGACCCATTGAATTGAATGGGTCCGGATTCAGTGCGGGTGCGCAATGCGTTTGCATCACTCATTGCACCCGCGTGGAATACTCGCTCGTGTGAAAGGGGCCTTAGGTTGATTACTCAGTATTACTCCAGGTCACATCTTACTTTGTTGTCATTATTGGCCGAGTAGAAGGTTCTCCACATCTGGACTTCATCCAGAATAACCAGAAGTCCAGGCCTTGCAGATGAAATAGGACTTTAATAATGATGAAGAGGACCCCATTACACATTGTTTGTTGCGGGGTCCTGCGTTGCTCTGTGTTTAGTGAGGGTTTCGTTGCTCTCAGTTGTTATGAGTGGGGGTCCTTTTGCTCTCTGTTGTGATAGGTGGGATGTTTCATTGCTCTCTGCTGTGATGAGCTAAGCAGGGGATACTCAAGTACTTTTTGTAAAGGTCCACGTACCTGGGTCTGCAAAAAATATAGTAAGGAGGTAGACACCAATGTTGCATAGTTTGCTGCAATAAGTATTTTTTTTTTCACAATAAGCCGTGCCTCTAATCCTCTGTGTGCCTCCCACACCATAATGATGCCATCTTAGTGCCCCAATGTATTAAGAATGTCTCCTTAGTGATGCTTCACAATAATAATAGTGCCCCCAGAGTATGTTGCCTGCTTAATGCCCCCACAAAGAATATGGCCCCCTTAACTGCCTCCACACAATGTGATGACCCCTTAAGTGCCCCCTCACAGAGTGAGGCCCCATTACGCAACCTCCATATAGTGATCCCCTAAGTGCCCTGCTCACAGTGAGGCCTCCTTAAGCGGCTCCCAGCAAACCTGTGAAGGGAAGCTTACTTACCTGCTTCCTGATGCAGGCTCCCGTCTCCTGCTCTACCCAACCTCTGCTGCTCCACTCAGGTCCCTGGATGTAAACTTCTGGTTTAATGCCACTGCAGCCAGTCACTGACCGCAGCAGTGACCTGCTCTTTTGCGTCCTATCTTATGGTTACAATGATGCAAGTGATGCCCACTTAAGTGCCACCCACGGAGTGATGCCACCCACACAGTAATGGTGCTCCACTCTGTGCTCTGCTGTCATAGCGTTGTACCTGCTTGTGCTGAACCACCAAAGGCAGGGGAATGGTAACGTAGGGAGCTGGCGGTACCATGTGGGGGGGTTTAGACAACTGGCAAGCACTGCCAGTTCAGTACCCCTGAGTCAGTGTGTTACTGATTCTGTTGTGGTGAATGTGGGGAGTCTTTGCTCTCTTGTGATTGTTGGACGTCTCGTTGCTCTCTGTGTTGGGGTGGGATGTTGTTGCTCTCTGTATTTTGTGTTGTGCTGCATTGCTCTCTGTTGTGTTTGGGAGGGGGGCATCTTCTTTATAAAGGGGGAATGGTGTCTGCTTGCTCCCGGCATTTCTCCAGAGCAGTGGAGAGGAGGTGGTGTGTGCACTGATGGAGGATGGCTACTCTCTACTGACACTGCAGCCTTATTTAGCATTGACTGGAGCAGACTGATCATGTGTTATGGTGATATTGGGGGGTGTAGTTAAAGACGACTGACGTCGGTCTGGTCTATCCGCTCCTTCCAGTGTGGCCCAGACAGGCTGATCCTTATGCAATAGATGTCTTGCTGATGCCCCATCACTGTAGACCTGGAGCTTGGGAAAGCTGGGTGGCAGTCCCAGGGAGAGCAGCCTCGGGGGCCATATTGCTTGGTACCCAGCTTTCCCAGGAATGGGTTGTTGCTAAGAACCTGCAGAACAGAATATAACCTCGGGAGCTGATGTGGGAGACATCATGCTTACACTTCCACACTGCGTTCTTTCCTGTGGCGGTGTGAGCGCCCAACACTTGTTATATTTATCTAGAGCCGTATTCTCACCTTGTATGACTTTCTGGATCAGCCTCTCCTCCTCGGCCCAAGCTCAGTTACAGCAGCCATCTTGCAGTGTCGGAGCATGTAGTCACTGAAGTCCAGGCAGAGCCTTTTTATGGCAGCCTGTTCACATGAGGGCTTGTGGATTGACTCTTGGGGAGCTCTGTTCCCCTCTAGTTGTGACGACGGTGGTGGTGGTGGGGTTCTGCCTGCACAGTGTTAAGGCCGATTATCGGGAACGAACGCTCATTCCCATTAGTTGTTAAGGTGCGGCAGAACTGCCCCTTTCTGATACTTGCCTGCTTAGTCAGCGTGTGTAAATTACGCGATTTTCAGGCTAGTTATCAGAAGCGAGCGCTCAGCGTACCGTTTATTCCCGATAATTGTCCCGTATAATCAAACAATGGCCATCTTATATCAGGATGAAAGAAGCCCAATTATCGGCAGCACATTCCTGTGTAATCAGAGATGTGATGCTGAACTGAACACGGGGCGGGGGGATGACTGCGGTAGCAGTGTTTCTGTGGTGGCTAACCTCCGGCACTCCAGCAGTGGTGAAACTACGACTCCCATCATGCTCCATTCATTTTTATGGAGTTCTGAGAACAGCCAAGCAAGTGTACATCTTGGGAGTTGTAGTTTTGGCCATCACAGCAATATTTCCTCCCACATTCAGTTTGCATCAGGCAGGTGCCAACAAGTGCCAGTGGATGTGCGCTCGCATTGCCTGAATATTGGGCAGTGTAATACAGCCCTTATTCCTGGTAACGGTTGGAGAGGAGTCATAGGGAGTGCGTGCACTTGCAGGAGTAATGCGTCATTGTATTTGGAGGTTAGCTGGCGTCGCTTGATCATGGGTTGTTCCTCTCAGGATGTCCATAGCTGATCAGGTGGAAGCTCCAAGTAGAGGCAGTTCTAGAGATGTTCCAGTGGTGGGGCGACCGTGACCTATCATCTGATCACTTGTGAGGTTTGTGCAATGGAGGAGGCAGTTTGGAGGGATAAGTGGATGCCTACTGATGCAGCTGCTGCTCCTCTCCGTTACCCAAGGAAGGGTCGCCATTTGTGTTTTACTGGGGGCTCACAGATCTTTGTATTCTAGATTTTGGGGCTCCCGTAGATTGAGGACTCCCTGGTCTACAGATCCTGTATAGTCTGAAGTCATGTCACATATTACAGTAGGTGACACTAGAGGCCTCTATATATTCACAATTTTCCCCTGTAACGCCTGTACCCCAACCCCTCACCGCTGCATAAGGCCCCCATATATATCGTGCTGCAGACACAGCCTTGTAACTGGTCATGTTCTCATTTTATGTCATAGTCATTCTCTCGTGTCCTCCCGCAATCCCCCACTCTGCTGCACTCTATGGGACCTACAGTTTGGTTCATCCTGAGCCTCCTGCTTCCTGGATAGAATGCTAGAACTGCAGTTGGTGGAAGTACAGAAGAAATGTAACCCTTCATGGCAGTGTGGGTCTCTATGCCATGTATGGTTTGTGGAAAGCTGGTTGACTCCTCATGTGAACAGTGTAATGGGGGCCTCTAGTGGTCGTCACCCACCGACTGTTACAGAAGGTTAAAATAAAACCGCACACATGAGATGCTCTCTGGGCGACCTGTAATCGGTGGTTTGTGGTGTGAGGATCCTTTACAGTGCGTGAACGTCTGCAGCACGTTCTGTACAACCGGTTGGATGAGTTTTCAGCCTGAGCTTTCCTTCTCTTTGTTCCCGGGATCAAGTCAGTAATTAAAAGGGAAGTGATCTGCAAATATTGGATGTAGACGATGGGAGGGTGGTGCAGGGGCAGGAGGCTGGGAAGGCGGCAGAGAGAGAAGGGGCAGGAGGCCTGAGAGCATTGGAGACATAGAAGAGGAGTTTGCCCTGGAGTGAAGCTGTCCCCTCTCTGTCCTATGGTGACTGTCTGTGTTGTGGTCACTGCGCCTCCCTCTTAAGAGAGTGTATCTTATTGATTGCAGAATAAAGCTTCTTTCTCCACTTATCAGACACTTCTACAGTTCCCCCTGCTTTACTAAGGCTACTTTCACACTAGCGTTTTTTTTGCGGATCCGTCATGGATCTGCAAAAACGCTTCCGTTACAATAATATAACCGCATGCATCCGTCATGAACGGATCCGGTTGTATTATGTCTTCTATAGCCATGATGGATCCGTCTTGAACAGTCAATGGGGGACGGATCTGTTTTCTATTGTGCCAGATTGTGTCAGAGAAAACGGATCCGTCCCCATTGACTTACATTGTGTGCCAAGACGGACCCATTTGGCTCAGTTTCATCTAGCGGACAGCAAAACTCTGCAAGCAGCGTTTTGGTGTCCGCCTCCAAAGCAGAATGGTGACTGAACGGAGGCAAACTGATGCATTCTGCGCGGATCCTTTTCCATTCAGAATGCATTAGGGCAAAACTGATCCGTTTTGGACCACTTGTGAGATCCCTGAACAGATCTCAGAAGCTGGAAGCCAAAACGCCAGTGTGAAAGTACCCTTACTCTCAATTTAGTGTGCAAGTCCATCAAGTTAGCACCTCACTGAGGGATCAGATTACATCTGCAGCCCATAGAAATCTATGGAGAAGGGGTGAGGGAGGAGATACTGGAGAGACAGAAGCAGAAAGATACCCAGACATGGTGCTGATGGATAGTAACTTAGTACGGCCTGATTTCCATCCCTAAAACATGGACTTACCTGGACGTCTGTATGGTATTACATTTTTTTATTATGTGAATATTGAATGGGAAACGGAAAAAGGGTGGTGCATGCTATGCCAATAAAGTGAAGTGTGAATTATACCATTTACTGGATTAGGGCTGTGTGGATGTCACAGCTACACAGTTGCAAGAAACAGTAAGTGAACCCTTTGTAATTTCCTGGATTTTTGCGTTGATTCTTAATATATTGTGGTCACTATTATCGACAAACACATTTTACGGTACATGCAGTTGTACCGTTCATGTATTTTATTGATCCCACTGAGAAACATCCACAGTGCAGGGAGAAAAAGGTAAGTGAACCTATGACGTCTCCAAGAGCTACATGTCTAAAGGGGTTTGAATTAGGCCTCTTTCACACGAATGATACGGATTGTGTCAGGGTGCGTTCAGGGAAACTCGCACCATTATGCAAGCAAATTAAGTCAGTTTTGTCTGCGATTGCGCTAGTTGTTCAGTTTTCTCAGCGCCGGTGCAACGTGTTTTGATGCGCTTTTCACGCTCGTGATGAAAAAAAATGAAGGTTTACAAAAAAGTCTCGTAACCTTCAATGAAAAAACGCACTGCCCCCAGACTGCGTCCGGATTACAATGCGTTTTTCACTGAAGCCCCTTTTTTTTCCTATGGGGCCAGGGCAACGTGAAAAATGCAGAATATGGAACATGCTGCGATTTTCATGCAACACAGAACTGATGTGTGAAAAAACCCGCTAATGTACACAGACCCATTAAAATGAATGGGTCAGGATTCAGTGCGGGTGTTATGCGTTCACGTCACGTATCGCACCCACGTGGAAAACTCGCTCGTGTGAAAGGGGCCTTAAGGAGATAACATTGGAAGTATGAGCTTCATACGTTTTTTGCCCATGAAATAAAGACACACACAGGTTGCCCATGGCTGTCGCTGGTCCGGCTGTGGGATCTGTGTGCCGCTTACTGCTGGTTGCTGGGCGAGGCCTGTACGAGGTATTGGAAACAATCCGCATGGGATCCCACTTTTAAAAGACCTCACAGGATACCTTGTAGGATGACATGAAGCCTGAAAAGGCTGCAGTAGCATTGCCAAGGCTGTGTTTACCAGCTGTGCCTTGACATAAGACCTTTGGAACAACCATAGCAAAAACTGCACCCTGTGCTATGCACCTGCAATGTCTGAACACATTCCAAAAGACCGGGATGTACATCAGTCTAGGGGTGGGCGATTTACAATATCGTCATAAATTCCGGCCACAATATAGATTTTAGTTATATCGCGATAGATGACCACGAAGCGGTAGTGAATTGAAGAAGCTTTTCACTCGCCGCTCTGTGGCCTCCCGACTCTGCACCGTGCTGCAGGGCTTTGCGTTCACACATCGTCAGCGCACTGGCTGACGCTGTCTGTGACGTCAGGTCCCTCCCAGTGCATGGGAAGAAGGCGCGACCCGTCTCCTGCGGACTCCATCAGCCAGCCGTACAGGAAAGGTAAGTATATTAGCAGGGGCCCGAATCTACCAGGGGAGTGGATGGCTATGGCAAGAGGCTGATGGTGCTGGCTGGGGGACATGATGATGGTGGCAATGGCAAGGGGCTGATGGCGTTGGCTGTGGGGCATGATGATGGTGGTAATGGCATGGGGCTGATGGTGCTGGCTGGGGGACATGATGGTGGCAATGGCATGGGGCTGATGGCGCTGGCTGGGGGACATGATGATGGTGGCAATGGCATGGGGCTGATTGCGCTGGCTGGGGGACATGGATGATGATGGCCATGTAATTTGTATACATACAGAAGAAAATAATATATCGTTATATCGCACATGGTTCAAATTATATTGCGATATAGATTTTAGGCCATATCGCCCAGCCCTACATCAGTCCATGGTTAGACAAATTACCTCCAAATGGAGAAGGATTGGGACAGTTGCTACACTCCCTAGACCTGGGGATGCTGTTAAAATCACTCCAAGAGCACAATGAACAAACATGAAAAAAGGTGTGAGGAAACCCAAAGATCATACCTCCCAAGTTTTTGCACAGTCAAAGAAAAACACTTATGGTTCACTGTAGGGGTGGGCGATATGCACGATATGAATCTGTGCACCGATACAGATTATGTCCATATCGCTTATATCGCCGGGCCGCTATATGACCACGGAGCGGTAGTGAATTGAAGAAGCTTCTCACCGCTCCGTGGCTCCGGCTCCCGACTCGGCAGTCCGCACCGCGCTGTGCTGGAGTGGCCAGGGCCTGGCGTGCACACAGCGTCAGCCCGCTGGCTGATGCTCTGTGTGATGTCAGGTCCCGCCCACAATGCTTGCTGGGAAGAAGACGCGACACCTGCAAACTGCCGAGCATCCTGCAGGAAAGTTAAAGGGACTCTGTCACCACTTTCTAACCCCCCCTTTTAAAAGTATTGTTATCTCCATGGCGCCCCTGTGATTACAAAGGTGTTGTTAGAAGATAAATTCGCCGTCTCCTTTTGATAAAAAGAGCTTTTATCTAACCTGTCAATCTTCTTGATAAGGTGCCCAGGGCGTTTCTGTTGGTCTCAAGCTGCCGCCCGCCGCCGCCGCCGTTGGTGCCCAGCTCCTCCCCTGATGCTTTCAGCGCCGCCTGAATGTAATGAAATACGCCTCCGGCTCTCGCTCAGTGCCCCCTCCTCCTTTTCAAAGATCCCGCGCGTGCGCACAGGCCTGTGCCTGATGCGCCCGTGCGGACATTTACAATCAGCCTCATTGAGCGAAGTGCGCATGCGCGCACTTCGCTCAACCTCCTCATCAGACGAGCACTGCAGCCGGCTGGCTGCAGTGCTCGTCTGATGAGGAGGTTGAGCGAAGTGCGCGCATGCGCACTTCGCTTAATGAGGCTGATTGTAAATGTCCGAACGGGCGCATCAGGCACAGGCCTGTGCGCACGCGCGGGATCTTTGAAAAGGAGGAGGGGGCACTGAGCGAGAGCCGGAGGCGTATTTCATTACATTCAGGCGGCGCTGAAAGCATCAGGGGAGGAGCTGGGCACCAACGGCGGCGGCGGCGGGCGGCAGCTTGAGACCAACAGAAACGCCCTGGGCACCTTATCAGGAAGATTGACAGGTTAGATAAAAGCTCTTTTTATCAAAAGGAGACGGCGAATTTATCTTCTAACAACACCTTTAACAACACCTTTGTAATCACAGGGGCGCCATGGAGATAACAATACTTTTAAAAGGGGGGGTTAGAAAGTGGTGACAGAGTCCCTTTAAGTATAGCGATTTTTCTGGGGGGAAGGCTGGCGGATCGGGGGGGAGGGGGGAACTATTTGCAAAGGATGGCCATGGGGCTTGGGGCTGATGGCAGATGATGGCAAATGCCATGGGGCTGATGGCTCTGGGGGAAATGTCTGATAGCAGTTTTGTAATTTGTATTTTTTGTATACATACAGAAGAATATAATATATTGCGATATATATATCGCATTTCGCACATGCTTCAAATTATATCGCAATATAGATTTTAGGCCATATCGCCCACCCCTAGTTCACTGTATGAAAGATGCATTTTTCCTGTGTATCTATACACCTCAATGGTTTACTTTTACACTGGTGCAGTGATGGGCAAACTGCGGATCCCCAGATGTTGTAAAACTACAAATCCCATCATGCCCTGCTGTAGGCTGATAGCTGTAGGTAGACTGGGCATACTGGGAGTTGTAGTTTTACAACAGCTGGAGAGCCGCAGTTTGCCCATCCCTGCACTAGTGCATCAAATAATGAAATATTATACAAGACTCTAATATACAGAGCTGAACTAAACACTTTCTGGATCAATATTTTAGATGTATTAATGCAAATCTATACATCAGATCAAAAAGGGAGATATTTAAGGAGCAAAGAGGGACTGTCCCTCCAGAAGAGGGACGCTTGGGAGGTATGCAAAGATAACAGCAAAAGAGCTACTTAAAGGGTTTCTATCACTTCGTTTCACCTATTTAGCTTTCAGACACTAGCGATCCGCTAGTGTCTGCTTTATCTAACCATCCTAATATAAGAGCTTATTGTCCTGCCGTTTAGCTAAAAAAATAACTTATATAGATATGCAAATGAGCCTCTAGGTGCTATGGGGGCGTGATTAGCACCTAGAGGCTCCGTCTACCTTAACAAACTGCCGCCGCCCAGCGCGTCCCTCCAGCCCGCCCATCTCCAGCTGAAGCGATCCTCTCCGTGCGCGTCTCTGTTCTGCGCATGCGCAGTGAATGTCTGATCGCTTCCCTGCTCAGACATCTCCACTGCGCCTGTTCCTCGGAGCACTATGACGTCATCGGCGCAGGCGCAGTGGAGATGTCTGAGCAGGGAAGCGATCAGACATTCACTGCGCATGCGCCGAATACGAGGAGCATCGCATTCCGGAGGAGATGGGCGGGCTGGAGGGACGCGCTGGGCGGCGGCAGTTTGTTAAGGTAGACGGAGCCTCTAGGTGCTAATCACGCCCCCATAGCACCTAGAGGCTCATTTGCATATCTATATAAGTTATTTTTTTAGCTAAACGGCAGGACAATAAGCTCTTATATTAGGATGGTTAGATAAAGCAGACACTAGCAGATCGCTAGTGTCTGAAAGCTAAATAGGTGAAACAAAGTGATAGAAACCCTTTAAGACTCTACAAACTGCAAAAACCTGCATTGACGTGTCCACTAATAGAAAACTACTGGACAAGAATGGTGCTCATGGGAGGATGGCACGAAAGAGTCTGTTGTCCAAGAAATGCACTGCTGCCCATCTGAAGATTGCTCGAGACCTCACGGATGTTTTACATCTTCACCGCCCCTATTCACTTCAATGGGACGCTCCTTCCTAGTCACTTTAATAGTCCCATTGAAGTGAATAGGGGCGGTGGAGATGTAATTACACTGCTCGCCGCTGCAATGCCGACATTGGGCAGGTAAATGGAGAAGAGAACACATCGCTTGTACGAGTGCTGGCAGTCGGGCCCCTGCTGATCTGCTATTGATGACCTATTCTGACTAGATAATCACTTTAAAAAAATCATAAAATCGAGAAAGTGGTTTGTTATGTATTAGTGTAAAAGCATTGATTGATTGAATGACAAGCAACAATTGTTTAGTTTGTCGTTCTTGCAATCGCTGATGTAGACCCCAAATTATCGCTCGTCGTCCAGAATTCCACAAGTGGAAACCAGTATCATTTACAGCACAGGCGATCCCACAGTGGAATCATTAGGCTGCTCCTGTCACGTTAAAGGGGTTATCCAACCCCCTATAATGACTTGGGTAACAGTCAGACCACACTATTGGCAATCAATGCACAAATCCAGGGAATTCCAAAGGATTCACTTTTTTTTTTTTTTTGCGGCAGTAGTTCTGCTAATGTTTCTCATTGCTGCAGTTACTTCTGGGGGTGTGCAGTAGATAAACGGGAGCAGGATACCTGTGTGCTGTGTTGCCATTTAACCACCTAACTGTTTTGCCTGAATCCAGCTTTGGCAGTGGGAAAAGTGGCTAGCTGAAAGGGGGGGGAGGGGGATTGGGGGGCTGCTTTATATGCTATCTCCTGAATGGTAGCAGCTAGAAACATGCAACTGGTCTTGTTTGAAAGCTGACATTCATACAAGACCCAAAATCACAGCTAAAGCAACAGAGGAGAAATCACTGTTAGAAATCAAGTTGGGAATAATCGTGGGCAAAATCTGCTGTTACTTTTAGTTTAAGCTTTATTCACAGCATCCCGATTTCTATCAGTGATATCTTCCCCTGTACTGAACATATTGCTGTCATTCTGTTATTGTCTGAAAGCCTGGAATGTCCGCTTTCAAACAAGACCAGTTGCATGTTATCTACCATTCAGGAGATAGCAGCTTCTAAAGCAGCCACCCCCCATCCCCGTCCCCTCCTCCAGTTAGCTACTTTTCACCCGCTGCTGGACCTGGACACAGGCAAAAGAGTTAGGAGGTTAAACCTGAAAAAGTTGCAAACTGCACATGCAGTCTCGCAAAGTAAATAATTCTGTTATTCCACCAGCCTTCACTTTCCTGAAAAGGGGGCATGATGGAGGTGGGGCTGGCGTCCCAGCCACCTTTTATCATAAGTTGGCGTAGATTTCAGTTCAGTCACACAGACTGCTGGATGTTGCGCCTCGTCATAAATCAGGAGCAGCATCCAGCAGCGTGCCTGGTTATCGTAGCCCAGCGTACACCACCGGGCTTTGATAAATCTGCCCCACAGTCTCCATCCTGTATCTCCAGTAAAACGGACAGGTCTCACCTAGGGCTGTATCTGTATTTTAGTCTGCAAATAAAAAATCCACAAAATATGGACACCTTCAGTGTGTATTCTGTGTTCTTCTTACTCCCAAGAATAGAAAGGCCTGTTATCAGCAGTACGGACAAGAATAGGACCTGCTCTGTGATTTGTGGATCCACAAAACATACCTATGTGTGGCCCATAGAAATGAATGGGCCAGTGTCCGATCCTCAAAAAAATGTGGCTAGCACACGTATGAAAAAGATGGCGGAGTACATGTAGCCTTAGAGATGGAGCCTGTTCTGATAAATGCAGGATACAAGTTCTAGAACGGTCAGATGTAGGGTTGGTCCTTGTGTACATACCTTGCTTGACAGCTTATTCTAAAAAAGAAAAATCACTTGAAAGGTCACTGCTC
This sequence comes from Bufo bufo, assembly GCF_905171765.1. Taxonomy (NCBI): domain Eukaryota; kingdom Metazoa; phylum Chordata; class Amphibia; order Anura; family Bufonidae; genus Bufo; species Bufo bufo. The sequence continues at coordinate 219,461,487 of NC_053389.1, forward strand.
CACCTACAGATTCTCAGTGGTGCTGCATCTGCAGGTGCCACTGCTCCACCTATAGTTTTTTTTGTGGTACTGCAGCTGTAGATGTCACTGTTCCACCTGCAGGCAGTAGTGTAGTCCATGAGCTTTGTGCTCATATCGGGATATTACATTCTCTCATTCTAGCTTCATTTGCCATAAGGAGATATTGTGATGATGTGACTGCTGGGATTTGTGGTACCACTTCTTGTATATTGGTATGTGATACATGGTGTGACTGCTGTATGTTGATGAATATAAAATGAGCGAAACTTAGCAATTGTCTGGCACTGGTCAGAACCTGGGCTGTATTTCTTTGTCTGCCTCTGACAATGAGAGTCTTACATCTAGGATATGATTAGCAATAGCTCCATCTGCAGGAGGCTGAGCAGTATTGCAATAGTCAAGTGCACTTCTGATTGATGTAGTAATATTTCCCAACCTGTAGCTCCAACTACAACTTCCCACATGTCTTGAGGGGGGGCAGTAGACTTGTGCTGTTTGTTAATGAAGGTGCAGCAGCCAATAATGACCTTTACATGGATTGAGGCCTTCAATCCAGAGTTAGGGCTCATGCACACGGCCGTTGCCCAGCCCGCATACAGCGGGTCCACAATACACGGACACCGGCCATGTGCACCCCGCGTCGCGGATGCGGACCCATTCACTTGAATGGGTCTCGATCCGTCCTGGCCGCCGCACGGATGTTGCCTGTGCATTCGGGACAGCAAATTGCGGTCACCAATGCACGGAATGGCTGCACAATGGCTGTATGCATGAGCCCTTAGAAGCGAGTTCACACTGTTTTTTTACGCTGATTTTGGAGCGTTTCTGTCTAAAAATCAGCTCCCAAAAAAATTAAAAAAAAAGCTTCAAAACAGTCCCCCATTCATTTCAATGGGAAGCAACACTTTTTTTCTTTTTCTTTACATGTGTAAAAAAAAAAAAAAAAAAAAGCGTGTAAAAAAAAGAAACAGCATGTCCTATCTTGGGGCAGAATCGATGCTAAATCTCCCAGCTCAGATCAGCTTCAGAAACCTCCAAGCTGAAAATTCAGCTTTTTTTTACACATTGGTTAAAAAAATAAATTAAAAAAATACATAAAAAACCACATTAAAATCTCATATTTTTTTTTTGTGCTGTGAAAAAAAAAAAGGCGCAGATTCCACAATTTAAAAAAAAAAAAAATTTAAGCATGTTTTGCAAAATCAGTTGTGTGAACTGCCCCTTACATCCTGCATTATTCTTTTGGTGGGGTCACTGTGTACATGCATTACCTATTCAGTACTGCCCCTGTCCTGAATTACATCCAGTATTATACTGCAGAGCTGCACTCACTATTCTGCTGGTGGAGTCACTGCGTACATATATCACTTATCCTGTACTGATCCTGAGTTACAACCTGTATTATGCTTCAGAGCTGCGCTCACTATTCTGCTGGTGTAGTCACTGTGTACATACATTACTTATCCTGTACTTACTTATCCTGTACTTACTGATCCTGAGTTACATCCTGTATTACACTCCAGAGCTGCGCTCACTATTCTGCTGGAAGGGTCACTGCGTACATACTTTACTTATCCTGTACTTACTGATCCTGAGTTACATCCTGTATTACACTCCAGAGCTGCACTCACTATTCTGCTGGTGGAGTCACTGTGTACATACATTACTTATCTTGTACTGATCCTGAGTTACATCCTGTATTACACTCCAGAGCTGCGCTCACTGTTCTGTTGGTGTAGTCACTGTGTACATACATCACTTATCCTGTACTTACTGATCCTGAGTTACGTCCTGTATTACACTCCAGAGCTGTACTCACTATTCTGCTGGTGGAGTCACTGTGTACATACATCACTTATCCTGTACTGATCCTGAGTTATATCCTGTATTACACTCCAGAGCTGTACTGCTATTCTGCTGGTGGAGTCACTGTGTACATACATTACTTATCCTGTACTTACTGATCCTGAGTTACATCCTGTATTACACTCCAGAGCTGCGCTCACTGTTCTGTTGGTGTAGTCACTGTGTACATACATCACTTATCCTGTACTGATCCTGAGTTACGTCCTGTATTACACTCCAGAGCTCTGCTCACTATTCTGTTGGTGCAGTCACTGTGTACGTACATTGCTGGATCTTCAGACTCTGTGTCCAGTTTTAGAGCAATCTGCTCCATTTCCTAACTGTTTTCTTTGCTTCCGATTGCCCAAGTGGTTTGGAGTGATGCTAAAAAGTTCACCAGCGTCACCAAGGTTATAGCGGATATGCCAATGTGCTATTGACTTTTACTGACGTGATGGGGTAAATATCGGAACCCGGATGCGGATCTGTCTGACAAATGCATTGAAATACTGTATCCGTCTCTCCGGTGTCATCTGCGGTCTGCGAATGCGGATCCGTTTTGCTGGAACACTTAATGCCGGATCCGGCACTAATACACCTCAATGTAAATTAATGATTCCGGTAAGTGATCAGTATTTTTGGCCGGAGAGAAAACTGCAGCATGCTGCGGTATTTTCTCTGTCCAAAAAACGTAAGAGGGACTGAACTGATGCATCCTGAACGGCTTTCTCTCCATTAAGAATGCATTAGGATAAAACTGATCAGTTCTTTTCCGGATTTGAGCCCCTAGGACGGAACTCAGTGCCGGAAAAGAAAAACGCTAGTGTGAAAGTACCCCAAACTCACCCAAGTGCCCCTAAAAGTGCTAGGTAAACTGCAATCATGAATACCAACAGAGTCCTTCATAGAGGATTTATTAGCAACTCACTCACTTATACGTATCTCACCCTGACCAGGCTGTACAGAACGGGCAGAGTGCCTATCACCGTGTGCCCCAGGTGTCTGGAATTGGACACAGACTTCTGGCACATGATTTGCACCTGGGCATGGGTCACTCATTTTCTGTCCACATTAGTATCGGTTCTGGTTCCATGTACACCTGAAGTTTGTTGCACAAAGAGACATGGGATCGTTACTTGCTAATTTTTTCCTGTGGATCCTTATTCACAGCTCGTAAATGCATTGCTTTAAGATGGTACAGTCTAAGGCCTCATGCACATGACCGTTGTTGTGTTCCGTTTCCGTTGTTCTGTTTTCCGTGATTTTCTGCGGACCCATTGACTTTCAATGGGTTCGTTGAAAACTCGGATAATTCACCGTTTGTCATCAGCGTCCGTGTTTCCAGTCCGTCAAAAAAATATGACCTGTCCTATTTTTTTTCACGGACAACGGTTTGCGGACCCATTCAAGTCAATGGGTCCGTGAAAAAACACGGAGGCACACAAGATTGACGTCCGCGTCCGTTTTTTTCCTATCATTTGCAAGGCAAACTTGACTTAGATTTATTTCCACTTTCCTTCATGTCTGGTGATCCTCCAAAAATCAAGGCAGACACACGGAAACAAAAACGGATCACGGAACAACGGAACCCCGTTTTGCGCACCGTGAAAAAATACTGTCGTGTGCATGAGGCCTAAGTATGTGGAAATTACAGATTCATCAGATTCTACCATGTATTGCCTTGGTATTTAATGGGGTGGCCCATCTCATACATTGGGGACATATTGCTAGGATATGCTCCTCAATGACTGATAGGTGCAGGTCCCACCTCTAGGACCCGCACCTATCTCTAGAACGGAGCCTGCAAATGAAGGAGCGTGGACCACACATAGGTCGTTGTCTTCCGGTCATTCCTATGGGAGTGCCGAAAATAGCCAAGCGACGATCTCTAATTTCGGAAGTCCCATAGAAATTAATATACCCTCAATGTATAAAATGGGCCAACCCCTTTAAGCATTATAAGTCCCCACTTAAATGGGTCATGCCATGAATGATGTGAAAAAATAAAAATCAGACATCATATAGTACATGACAATCTCTAGCAAAGCTAGAACCAGCCCTGTACCACACAAGTGTCCAGCACTCCCCCCATTCATTGTTCCAATTGTTCTGCTAGATTTACTTCAGGCTGGCAGCTCAGGGGGAGTGTCCTTTTTCAGGGGGCATGTCCTTTCTGCTGTAGCTCTTTAACTGCTACAGCTTCTAACATAAGATATGTCCAGTGACAGTTAAAGATTTAAACTGAGCAAATGCGACCACCTCAGTGAGGTGGACTAGAAATAAGGAAAAGAACAAATAGCAGGTGGTGCCATACAGGTACATTTTGAGTAGCTCAATGACTGTACAGTATGTATCTGTAATAGTTTATTTACAGTATGTATAAGGCTACTTTCACACTAGCGTTCGGGTGTCCGCTCGTGAGCTCCGTTTGAAGGGGCTCACAAGCGGCCCTGAACACATCCGTACTGCCCTAATGCATTCTGAGTGGACGCGGATCCGCTCAGAATGCATCAGTCTGCCAGCGTTCAGCCTCCGCTCAGCAAGTGGACACCTGAACGCTGCTTGCAGCGTTCGGGTGTCCGCCTGGCCGTGCGGAGGCAAGCGGATCCGTCCAGACTTACAATGTAAGTCAATGGGGACGGATCTGTTTGAAGATGACACAATATGGCTCAATCTTCAAACGGATCCGTCCCCCATTGACTTTCAATGTAAAGTCTGGACGGATCCGTTCAGGCTACTTTCACACTTAGATTTTTTTTTTAACTATAATGCAGACGGATCCGTTCTGAACGGATCCAAACGTCTGCATTATTGGAGCGGATCCGTCTGTGCAGACATCAGACGGACCCGCTCTGAACGGTAGTGTGAAAGTATCCTTACTTTGATGCACTACTTTCTGTTTTGAACAATTTTGCCAAATTTGGATAAACTTTAATAAAATAAAGTTAAAAAAGTTATGGGTGTCAGAATATGGTGATGCCAAGAGAGTTTTTTCTTTAAAGGCTATGTACACCTTTTTGGGGGAATTTTTTTATTTATTGCATTGTACTTATTTTGAGCTAAAACTCATTTTTTCAATTGGTCTTTATTAAAAAATATTAATCTTTTTTTCTGTACAGAGCTGAGATTAGGGCTGCAGTAAACGATTATTTCAGTAATCGAGTAATCTAATAAGTAAAAATGAAATAATAGACTGTTTTCCTTTATAAAAACTCATCAGACCACCTGCTATCAGTCCCCAACAACCTTTGTTCCCCCCTGTGCGATCAAACCAAGTGCATCAGTTCCCCCAGTGCCATCAGCTTCCCCTTACCCCAGTGCCTTCAGCTCCACTCCTCCAGTGCCATCAGCCCCTCCATGACATCCATTGCCATACCCCCCACTCCCCCAGTGCCATCAGATCAGCCCCTCTTTGTCCCCCAGTGCCATCAGATCAGCCCCTCTTTGTCCCCCAGTGCCATCAGATCAGCCCCTCCATGTCCCCCAGTGCCATCAGATCAGCCCCTCCATGTCCCCCAGTGCCATCAGATCAGCCCCTCCATGTCCCCCAGTGCCATCAGATCAGCCCCTCCATGTCCCCCAGTGCCATCAGATCAGCCCCTCCATGTCCCCCAGTGCCATCAGATCAGCCCCTCCATGTCCCCCAGTGCCATCAGATCAGCCCCTCCATGTCCCCCAGTGCCATCAGATCAGCCCCTCCATGTCCCCCAGTGCCATCAGATCAGCCCCTCCATGTCCCCCAGTGCCATCAGATCAGCCCCTCCATGTCCCCCAGTGCCATCAGATCAGCCCCTCCATGTCCCCCAGTGCCATCAGATCAGCCCCTCCATGTCCCCCAGTGCCACCAGATCAGCCCCTCCATGTCCCCCAGTGCCACTAGATCAGCCCCTCCATGTCCCCCAGTGCCATCAGATCAGCCCCTCCATGCCATCCATTGCGGGCTGTCCCCCTTCAGTGCCATGTCCCCAGCTCCAGTGAAATAAAATACTTACATTTCCTGTAGGGGAGCCGCTCCACAGCTCCTCCATCTTCTTCTCTGCACGCTGCACTGGGTCCTGATGTCAAACAACGCTTACATACACTATGACCTGACAATGTGTCAGGATCCAGTGCAGCGCGGTACGGGCCGGTGGGTTACCACGGAGCGGTAATTAATAGCAAGCAAAAAATTTGCATTGAGGGTTTTTTGTGGCGAATTACTCGATTCAATCGAGTAATCGTTTTAGCCCTAGCCGAGATGCTCTGGGACATTGATGGAGAACCTTTTACAGACAGAGTGCCCAAACTGCAACCCAAAACCCACTTATTTATCACAAAGTGCCAACACTGCAATTTAACCTCAATAGTACAGTCCAATATATCTTCCATGTATTTTATCATTTAGCTATAATAGCCTGCCTTCATTCAATGCTCTGCCTGTGCCGTTCATAGTGCTCCCTGCGCTGCTGAATGGCAGGAAAAGTCTAAGGCATATTGGTAAACCATAGATGGTTCCCAGGGTGCGGGTGCCCACAGAAAGGGCTCTGAGTGCCGCCTCTGGCACCCGTGCCATAGGTTCACCACCACTGCTCTAGGAGCACCCTTTGGATTTTCTATCTTTTCCGTCACCTGGGGAGCAGACTGACTCCTCATCTCTGCCTTCTGACCTCTTGTTATAGCTCCGTTCTTATCTTACTGATAAGAATGTTTATTAAATGACCAGCACAAAGTGGAAGTACCAGTCACAGTTAGAAAAACAGTTTGTGACAGAATGGCACAATATTTTTAATAAAGGCCAATTGAAAAAGTTAAATGCAATCATAAACAAAAATGCCTCCAAAGGTGTACATAGCCTTATATTTCTTAATGCAAAATCACATACTTGTACATAATTAGCATTAAAGAGATGCATGGAGCGGGCTCATGAGCTGAGCCCACTCCATACGTGGCTCTGCTGGCAGAAAGGGTCAGACGGAGGGAGGGGGCACTGTCTGTTCTCTGATCGAAGCACCATGGCAAAATCTCTGGGGTTCCAGTTGAGTGCTATAGCAGTCTGGGGCTCTGTGAAGGCTCCCAGCTCTGCCATAGCTAACTGCCTGTTAAGGCAGAGTTAACACTTATTAAGAGAGTTAACACAGTTATTTGGTGAGTTATTTTGATCAGTTACTGTCAGGCAAAGCCAGGTGTGTGTGAAAAACACAGAATAGGTGCAAATCAAATCATTAAACCTAGTAGGCTTCACTACTTGTTTTGGCTCACAATAAGGCTCCATTGTCTCCATTGTCCATTGACTGTATTTTTGGCCTGCAAAAAATGCTGTCCGCATCCATATGTCTATTCTTAGCCCCGCAAATAACAGAGCATGCCCTATTCTTGTCAGTCTTGCGGACACAGATAGGCATTGTTAGAATGGATCTGCAAAAAAACTGATGCTACATGGACGTTATCCGTATTATTTGCAGATACGTGTTTTGCGACTGCAAAATACATATGGTCGTGTGAATGCACCCTAACTGATGGAAATAACTGAAGTGTGAACTCGGCCTAAGCTGTGCTGCATGCACACCTTTTCAGAAAGCCTGTCAAAATCCCATAGACTGCAGCAGTATTCTATTATTTGCGAACTCTATACTGACAGGGAATGTCCCACAGGATTGGCGCATGGCAAATGTGGTGCCAATATTCAAAAAGGGTCCAAAATCAGAGCCTGGAAACTATAGGCCGGTAAGTTTAACATCTGTTGTGGGTAAACTGTTTGAAGGTTTTCTGAGAGATGCTATGTTAGAGCATCTCAACGGAAATAAGCAAATAACGCCATATCAGCATGGCTTCGTGAGGGATCGGTCATGCCAAACTAATTTAATCAGTTTTTATGAGGAGGTAAGTTCTAGACTTGACAGCGGCGAATCAATGGATGTCGTGTATCTGGACTTCTCCAAAGCATTTGACACTGTACCTCATAAAAGGTTAGTATATAAAATGAGAATGCTCGGACTCGGAGAAAACGTCTGTAAGTGGGTAAGTAACTGGCTCAATGATAGAAAACAGAGGGTGGTTATTAACGGTACACACTCAGATTGGGTCACTGTCACTAGTGGAGTACCTCAGGGGTCAGTATTGGGCCCTATTCTCTTCAATATATTTATTAATGATCTTGTACAAGGCTTGCATAGTAAAGTATCAATTTTCGCAGATGACACTATACTGTGTAAAGTAATTTACACTGAAGAGGACAGTATACTACTACAGAGGGATCTGGATAGATTGGAGGCTTGGGCAGATAAGTGGCAGATGAGGTTTAACACTGACAAATGTAAAGTTATGCACATGGGAAGAAATAATGCAAGTCACCCGTACATACTAAATGATAAAACACTCGGTAACACTGACATGGAAAAGGATCTAGGAATTTTAATAAACAGCAAACTAAGCTGCAAAAAACAGTGTCAGGCAGCTGCTGCCAAGGCCAATAAGATAATGGGATGCATCAGAAGGGGCATAGATGCCCGATGAGAACATAGTCCTACCACTTTACAAATCGCTAGTCAGACCACACATGGAGTACTGTGTACAGTTCTGGGCTCCTGTAAACAAGGCAGACATAGCAGAGCTGGAGAGGGTTCAGAGGAGGGCAACTAAAGTAATAACTGGAATGGGGCAACTACAGTACCCTGAAAGATGATCAAAATTAGGGTTATTCACCTTAGAAAAAAGACGAATGAGGGGAGATTTAATTAATATGTATAAATATATCAGGGGTCAGTACAGAGATCTATCCCATCATCTATTTATCCCCAGGACTGTGACTGTGACGAGGGGACATCCTCTGCGTCTGGAGGAAAGAAGGTTTGTGCACAAACATAGAAAATGATTCTTTACGGTAAGAGTAGTTAGACTATGGAACTCTCTGCCTGAGGAGGTGGTGATGGTGAGTACAATAAAGGAATTCAGGAGGGGCCTGGATGTATTTCTGGAGCGTAATAATATTACAGGCTATAGCTACTAGAGAGGGCTCATTGATCCAGGGAGTTAGTCTGATTGCCTGATTGGAGTCGGGAAGGAATTTTTTATTCCCCTAAAGTGGGGAAAAATGGCTTCTACCTCACAGGGTTTTTTTTTTTTGCCTTCCTCTGGATCAACTTGCAGGATGACAGGCCGAACTGAATGGACAATTATCTTTTTTTCGGCCTTATGTACTATGTTACTATTGTGCAAGCAATCAGGAGATCACATGTACAAATTCCTTGAGGGGTCTTTCACACGAGCGGATGCCGTGCGGGTAAGGCTACTTTCACACTTGCGTTTTGTGCAGATCAGTCTTGTATCTGCACAGACGGATCCGCACGAATAATGCAAACGCTTGTATCTGTTAACGGATCCGTTTGCATTATTCATAAAAAAAAAAAAGTAAGTCAAAACGGATCAGTCTTAACTTACATTGAAAGTCAATGGGGGACGGATCAGTTTTCAATTGCACCATATTGTGTCAATGAAAAACGGATCCGTCCCCATTGACTTACATTGTAAGTCTAGACGAATCCGTTAGGCTCCGCATAGTCAGACGGTCACCAAAACGCTGCAAGCAGCGTTTTAGTGACCGTCTAAAAAATGCAACGGAGACCAAACGCAGCCAAATTGATGCATTCTGAACGGATCCTTATCCATTTATATTTGTAAAGAATAAGTCAAGGCAACTGGACTTACTGTAGATTTCTTGAAAATGTTTCACTCGTTCTAACAACGAGCTTTCTCAATTCTGAGTGACTGTACTAGAATTCTCTGGGAATAAATATGTAACTGAATCAACATCTGGTAATTATACCCAGCATGGGGTCGGAGGTCATTATACCCATCATGGGGTCAAAGGTGTTGATTCCATTATCCTAATTGGAGTCAGTAAGTGATAATGACCTCCCAGAAAAAGGTGTCAAGACAGCATTGTATGTGGCAGACAATAGATGTCTAACCCCCCCTCCCCCCCCCCGCCTCTATTCAAGCTTGGACTCTATGCTGGGTATAATTACCAGATGTTGATTCAGTTACATATTTATTCCCAGAGAATTCTTGTACAGTCACTCAGAATTGAGAAAGCTCGTTGGAGGAACGAGTGAAAGGTTTTCAAGAAATCTACAGTAAGTCCAGTTGCCTTGATTTATTCTTTATAGATATACCATGACCTGGATAAATGAGAACCTTCACAGACTTATCCATTTAGACTGCATTGGGGCTTAACTGATCCGTTTTGGGCTGCTTGTGAGAGCCCTCAAACTGATCTCACAAACGGACCCAGAAACGCCAGTGTGAAAGTAGCCTAAGGCTACTTTCACACTGGTGTTTTGGCTTTCCGTTTGTGAGATCCGTTCCGGGCTCTCACAGGCGGTCCAAAACGGATCCGTTTTGCCCTAATGCATTCTGAATGGAAAAAGATCCGCTCAGAATGCATCAGTTTGCCTCCAGTCACCATTCCGCTCTGGAGGAGGACACCAAAATGCTGCCTGCAGCGTTTTGCTGTCTGCCTGACGAAACTGAGCCAAACAGATCCTGGCACACAATGTAAGTCAATGGGGACGGATCAGTTTTCTCTGACACAATCTGTCACAATAGAAAACTGATCCGTCTCCCATTGACTTTCAATGGAGTCCATGACGGATCCGTCTTGGCTATTTTAAAGACGGATCCGCACCAAACGCGAGTGTGAAAGTAGCCTTATCCGCTGCATGAAAGAGAGCCAAGCCCCGTTCCGGACAGCAGAGACACGGAGCATTAACATGATTGATAATGCTCCGTTCCTTTCTGAGATTTTTACTGCAAAATCACGGTGACAACTTTATCTCACTGTTATTTTGTAGTAAAAAGATCACAGAGAGGCAGAGAGCATTATCAATCATGTTAATGCTCCGTGTCTCTGCTGTCTGGAACGGGGCTTGGCTCTCTTTCACGCAGCGGATTACCCGCACGGGATCCGCTTGTGTGAAAGAGCCAAAAGGGGTTATCCGAGCCTAGATATGCCCAGGCCACTCACACTGATTCTAGTTACCTGGGTCCCCCGCCGCTCCTGGTCCCTGCACGGCCACCGCTGTTTCTCCGGGTCCGGGCATGTGAGGGGGTATTTCAGCCTCGGATAATTCCTTTAAAGGGACTAAAAATTACAGTTTAAATAATGTTTTAAAAAAATATGAAAATTGCATATTAAAATTCAAATCGCCCTTTTCACAATTTTACACATAAAAATAAACATAATTAGTATCACTGTGTTCAAAAATGTCCGAATGATTAAAATATAAAAATATTTATTATGTGCTTTTACAGCCATAATGGGGAAAAACATAAAAATGGCTAATTTGCTGTTTTTGGTCAAGTTGCCCCCCTTAAAAAAAAAAAAAAATATTGTAAAACGTATATAAATTTGGTATTGCCACAGTTGTACAGAGCTGCAAAACGAGTTTTCATGTCATTTTTACCACACAGTGAACGCCATAAAAGCAAAACAAAAAAAAAAGCGTAATTGTGTTTTTTTTCCCTCCTGTTTTTTTCCTTTTTTTTATACAAGCTATGGTAAATTAAATTAGGTCATTAAAAATTGCTACTTGTCCTGCAAAATGTAAGCCCTCATATGGCTGTACGAACGGAAAATTTTAAAAGTTTTGACCCTTGGAAAGCAAAAATACAAAAGCGCAAACACGAAAATTGGCTTTGGGAGGTTAAGTTGTTGTATTGTGACAAAACGTATTGTCTATTTTCTGGATATGGGATAAGTATCTCCTCGGTGGGGGTCCATGCGCCTTGTCCCCCTGTTTGAATGGCGCGGTATACAAGCATGGGTGCCCGGCTCTCTCTTTTTCCGCTGTGAGACTGCCTGAGATAGCTGGGCACTTGTACTGAGCTGTCTCCAGCAGTCCCATAGAGATGAAAGGAGCGGGAGACATGCGTTACAATGTGCCAGGGCAGGTAAGAGCCATCAGCTTAAAGCCCAGGAGAAAATAGAAAGTTATGTCACAGACGGTTGTCTACTCTGATACGTTGTAACAGATCTCCCCTGTGAGCAGGAAGAGGTCTGGATGGGATTTCATTCTCTGTAAATAGACAGTGTGTTTCCATTCTCTGACAGCAAGCAGATATCTTTTAAACGTAGGGAAGAATGAAACCCAGAGTCTATGAGAAAGTCGTGTCCTGGCTGGTTCTCTGCTGTGTTCAGTCATCGGAGGTTGGCTGCCTGGGGCTAGAGAGGGGTTATCTTTATGGAGGGGCTCTGACCTACTTTTCCTTCCTCTCTGGTTGCTGATACTGAGTGAAGCTAGGAGTTTTGTACTCAGAGCCAGTAGGGGGCGTCCACACTGCGTGCATCCAGTGTACCGCGGATCCCGAGCTCTGCTGGACGGTTCTTGTAAAGATTGTTTCCCAGCGTGAACCCATCATCAGGATAACGCAGTCCCACTGCAGCATTATGGCATTAAAGGGCCCCGGCCCTGCAGTCTGTTCTCCTCTAGGACAGATCCATGTATCTGTTCTGTTCCGCAGCAGTGTACATAGACGGCCACCGCTCACTGTCCACCCCATCAGTATGGGCGGGAGGACACAGAAACTCCATGGTCTGTTATTCCCTGTGAGCAGCCGTCTCAATCTCTGTTATCAGCCAGAAGCCCACCTTACTCCCACTAGAACCCGTGCACAGTCCCCACTTATGATCCTGTCACTTTAAAATGTTCCTGATTATATACTCCGGTTCTCCGCCACCACCCACACCTTCCTGATTGTTACGTTCATCTCCGACCATGGAGTCATGGCAACCAGATCTGTGCTTGCTGCAGAAGTTTACACGTCCCTGTGTGCCAGGCCTCAGCGGCATGATGCCCCGGTGCTGGCTATTTATAGGTTGCCCGTCACATGACTTGTTTATGGCGATGTCCGTTTTCAGTCTCTCGGCACTGAAACTAATTAGTCCAGTAAATCTGCTGCGCGTCATCCGCGCTGTTAATGAGATCCGCCATGAAAAGGTGGAAGCCGTCTGCAGATAGTGTAATGAGACTAAAGTCTTGAAACTTGAAGACTATTAACCATTCATGGTCTACCTGTGCCAGCGTCTGATCTAAGGTCAGCCTGGCATTAACCCCCCCCCCCCTTCCCCAAACAGTCCATGCAGAGTTGCTATATATCATGGATTCTTCTCATCATCTGTAGTCTGGCTCCCCGGCTCTACTGTCCTATGCTTGTGTTCATCCAGAGCTCCCCAATTCACTAACCACAGGGAAGACTGGCACAAGAGTAGGTCAGTAGTAGATGGTGAATTTGTTATAGCACTGAAGATTTCTACACCAGTCAGTGACCAGTGAGCAGCCCCTATGGGCGGTGTAATGGCAGCCAGAATGGTCGTCGTTCTGCGTCTGTCACTCTGACAACAGAGACATCCCGGAATAGAAAAACAGAAGAGCGCACACTAGGCGACCACTCTGGCGGCGGTATTTTCAGGGAGTCTGTCTTTAAGGGGGACACGCTCTGTGATGATGTGCCGCTTACTGTTGGGCTCTGCTGCCATCCGTAGTGCCCCATGCCGCACTGAGCCCTGGGCCGGGTGTCTTCCAGGTGGAGGGTGCTGCTGGAGAAGGAAGCTCTGTGTGCCTGGAATGAGGCCATCACATGTTGAGCTGTGTGCAGTGAGCATGCTCTGCTCCCAGCCTCTTCCTTCATTCTCTTCACACACCGCTCCATCTGTCATTCAGCAGAGGCAGTCGCCGATTCTCATGTTCCAGCGCCTCTCCTCTCTGGTGAGTGATCCCCCTGAGCCACTTACATGGGGTCAGCTTGTGTGGGCGCAGGGGAGGCCTGGCCACTCTTATACCGTTATTAGGGGAGCCACGGAGCTGCTGCCTGCACTCAGCAGTCAATATCATTTCTCGATTCCTGGAGTTAGATGGGTTAATGGAAGGAGTCCTGGTTGCACCGCATCCTAGATGTTTTACCTGGGGATGAAGGGCTTTAGGGCTGTGAGTGGAAGGTAAAGAGTGCTGCCTGGTGATGGAAGAGTTAAGGATGGTGCCCAGTGATGGTATGGTTAATCTGCCCAAAGGATTGAGAGCCGTGCCCGGTTTCAGAAGGGTTAGGGTTATGATTGTGGTCTTGTCACCTCTTGAAGTCCTGTCATTAGTAGCAGTGCTGCATCTGAGGCTTGGATTGTGGGGCTCCTGAATAGGGTGAGAGGTAGAGTTTTAAGATTTTTATAATTTTTTTTTGGGTGGGGTAGGGGACCTTATTATCAATGTCTGATCCTTAGGATAGGTAATCAACAGGGGTGCACCTAGCCTTTCTGCTGCCTGAGGCAAAAACTGAAGCGGCGCTTCCGTCCCTTACCTCCCTCCAATGCCAATTTCTTAACCTAACCTCTATTCTACAATGAAAGCGCTCATTCCCCATGGCCCTTCCGCTGCCCCTACCTGGTGCTGCCTGAGGCGATCGCTTCACCTGGCCTCATTGGTGGTGCACCCCTGGTCATCAATATCAAAATAGAAGGGTTTTCCGATTCCCGGCATCCCCACCAATTACCTGGTTTCTGGTGGCCGGAACCAGGCACCAAAACTAAATGATCCTATATGCTGCAGTAACCAGACATGGCCACCAGATGGTGTACAGAGCTGTGTACTTCTTGTTTTAGCCACAGCAGCTCCTGAAAGCCGTTGGTTGGTGGGGGTGTCGGGAGCCGAATCCTTTCTGATCTGATCTTCAAGACCCATTCTAAGGATACGTGGTCAATAGTAAAGTTCCAGGAAACCTGTTTATGGTTGGCAAGCAGGCCCGGTGCTATAATAAGGCAGACCAAGCGGCTGCCTTAGGGCGCTGAGAAGAGGGGAAGAGGGGGAGCGGGGGGGGGGGGGGGGGCGGCGGAAAAATGAAACTTTTTTTTTTTCTTCCATTAATCACTTGCATGCCGCCGGCCTCCTGCAGCTGTTCTCCTCTGTGTGGTGGTCCTGATATCTTCTCTCTGGCCTCCCGAATCCTGACAAGTTGTTTGAGGACTTTTCCCACTCTGCCAATCAGTGGCCGCAGCTGTGTCACGGCAGTGATTTCCCGCTGAGCCAATCACTGTTCTGACGCATGACACAGCTACAGCCACTGATTGACTGAGTGGGAAAGGTCCTCAAAGTCTTGTTGGGAGCACAGAGAGAAGATACCAGGACACAGAGGAGAAGGGGAGCTGCTGCAGACGGGACCAGGCCCAGGTGAGGAGCATAATTTTTTACACAACATTAATAGAGGGGGGAAATGTGCCATGGAGGGGGTTGAAATGTGACATGGGGGTGGGGAGAAATGTGACACAAAGGGGGTGATGTGACATGGGGGGGATAAATGTGCCATGGAGGGGGTTGAAATGTGACATGGGGGGGGGGGGGGGTGGGGAGAAATGTGACACAAAGGGGTGATGTGACATTTCTCCCCCTCCATGTCACATCACCCCCTTTGTGTCACATTTCTCCCCACCCCCCCCATGTCACATTTCAACCCCCCCCCCATGTCACATTTCAACCCCCTCCATGGCACATTTATCCCCCCTCCATGTCACATTTAAACCCCCTCCATGTCACATCACGCCCTCCTTTTTACATCACCCCCACCGAGTTGTGTGTCTGTGTGTGTGGGGGGGGGGGGGGGGCGCCAAAATGTAGCTTCGCTTGTGTGTGCAAAAATCCTTGCACCGGCCCTGGGCAAGGCTGACCCAGTGTTGAAGGAACAGTACAAGCATAACTGATCCACTTCCCTTTGGAGGCGGAGCATGACACAGGGTTTCAAAGAATGCCAAATTGAAAATCAGGTCTCATACTGGCCTGTTTTGCCTGAAGCATTATCTAAAAGGAGTTGTCCAGATTTAGCAAACCATGGCGTGTTCTTCCAGCTCCAAGGGTTGCAATACCGTACACAACCTGTGGGCAGTTGTGGCACTGTGATAAATCTGCCATGTTTTCTTATCCTGTCTCTCTGGCTGCAGCCACTTCTAGAAGGAGCTTTCTGCATACAGGTTTAGTATCGGGTGCTATCACATGGGTATGCAGGATGTAGTAATCTCCTCAATGATCTGTTGCTCTGTGTAGCGGGGCTCCAACTACTTTTTCCTTTCAGGGATGACTGTCCCATTATTTCATGCCAACCCCTTAAAGGGGTTCTCTGGGAATTAAGAAAATTAAAATAACTCAAAATACTTAAATATTACTTTATTATAAATAGAATTCAAAATACCTTTCATTAGTTATAATTGCTCATTTTATTTGGGGAGAATTCATTAGAAGAAATAAAATGGCCGCCGTCCTATTAGTACACACAAAACCTGTCCTAATCACACAGCAGGACAAGTTACTTCACAAGACTGAGGAGGGCGGGTGTGTGGGTAATGAGTGGCAGCACTTGTATGCAGTCTCCTTGACCACAGTCTGTCCTGTCCATCCTCTCTGTACTTCATGTCTCTTTATGAACTCTATTCCTACAGAGATTCAGCTGAAGATCATATCAGCTGTATTTTATTTCTCCTGATGATTGCTCCCCAGACAAAACGAGCCATTATACCGAATGTAAGGTATTTGGGAATATGTTTATAATAAAGTAATATTTAAGTATTTTCTGTAATTTTATTTTCTTAATTTCCAGAGATCCCCTTTAACTGTGCAATCAGACGTCCTGGAAACTGAAGTTTAAAGTGGTTGTCTAGGTTCAGAACTGAACCGGCCATATGGCCATCTTCACCCCTCCAGCCCCCCTGATATGAGCATCAGAAAATGTCATGCTCTGAAGCTCTCCCTTGCCCTGTTCTGAATCGCACAGGACAAGGGCTTTTCTTGTTTATATTATTACACTGCTTGGTGGAGGCTTCTACCTAGGAGTGCTCCCTGTGACTTCACCAGATCTGGTGGGCAGACTTTAGCGCTGCCCTAGCCGTTTTACAGGCTAGGGCAGCGCTAAAGCTTGCCCATTAGTGCCCCTGTGATAATGAGGTGTGTGAGCAGACTGCTGCAGGGAGGCAGTATAGTGGTGGTTATATTGCCCCCTAGTGGCTCCTGTGATGAGGTGTGTGTGCAGACTGCTGCAGGGAGGCAGTATAGTGGTGGTTGTATTGCCCCCTAGTGGCTCCTGTGAGGTAGTGTGTGAGCAGACTGATGCAGGGAGGCAGTATAGTAGTGTTTTCTTGGCCCCCTTCTGGCTCCTATGGTATTACGGTGGATGATCCGGCTGCTGTGGGTGTTGTAGTTACTTTTGGGTTGCATGTTCCTGCACTGTGTGGATGACATGTTAATTATGCAGCGATACAAGGTAACGAGGCGCATATGTCGCTCATCTCTTCGGGAGTCTCCCACTCATCACGTCCTCAGCAGCTGGTGTTTTTCATACAAGCGCTCGCTGAGCATTGCACCTTTAACTCTCTCCTATCCAGACTGGAATCCTGGGGTTGATGCAAGATCGGATGCTAGTTTTAGTGGTGGCAGAAGTAACACAAATGCTGATGGGCCTCTGAGATATATAGTGTGAGGCCCCTCGGACACCCTAGAATAAAAGGTCAGACATTTCCAATACATAAAGTTTCAGAATTGTCATGACACCTAATTCCTCAGAAAGGTACATGATGTAATCTGTAGTGAAGGTAATCTTCTTACCAGTGACTGTATTTGTGAGTTATCCCCTTCCTACTGATCCTCAGCTGTCTCATGTGACCAACACTCTGACTCTCCAAATAACACAGCATCTTATGTGTGGACAGGAAGTCAGTTTCTCCTATGTATTCCTATGGGAGCCTCAATGTTACTCTCATAGGAATGAATAGAGAAGTAACCGACTTCCTGTCCTGTGTTAGCTGGAGATCAGAGTGTTGGTCACATGACACAGCTGAGGATCAGAATGGAGGTTGTAACTTACAGTCACTGGTAAGAAGATTACCCGCATTACGGTTTTCTTCATGTCCCTTTCCGATAGGTCAGAGAATAAAAAATGTTTGTGGGAGTGCTCATTTAAGGTCAGTGTCACGAATTTGTAAGCCATTCCACCAAAAATCTCACAACGAATTGACATACTCCAGATTTCAAAATCTGCATGGCAGGTCAATTTCTGCATGGACGAAAAAGGCTCAGGGGGTCATTTACAACGGACATTACAGCAGTCTGTGGCATAGACAAACTCTCAGGACACTGTTTTTTGCGTCTTTTTTTAACACCCATGCACATTCTGTGCATGTCTACACATTACTGCTCTGATCACTTATTTTCACTTGTGCTTAATTATGGTCCAATCAGAATGAAGCTCCAGCCTGGGGGCCAGTGGACAGTGTGCGCAGCGCTGACCTACATACCGATACGCACTGCTAATTACCATCACGAAAATTCCTCAACATCACATTAAGCAGCCGTGCTGTGTGTGTTCTCAGAGTGCAGCACGGAGCTGGGGCCCCATACTTACACAGTACTCTACAGAGTAGAGCTGGGGCACTATATATGCACATTACATTATACAGAGTGGAGTTGAGGCCTCACATCCACACATTAGTATCCAGGGTAGGGCTGGGGCCCCATACCAACACATTACGATCCAGGGTGGAGCTATGGCCCTATGTGTGCACATTACTATATAGAGTAGAGTTGAAGCCTCATACCTACACCTTACTATCCAGTGTGGAGCTGGTGCCCCATACCTACACATTACTATGCAGTGTGGAGCAGGGGCTCCATACCTACACATTACTATGCAGTGAGGAGCAGGGGCCCCATACCAACACATTACAGTCCAGGGTGGAGACCAGTGGTCACATTGCTGAGGAATGTAAAGTTCTATGTAGCGTATAATAGGAGCCTGGGGCCACATCAGCTGGTCATCATATGGCAGGGATCATACACAGTATTCAATCTTGACCTCTGTGTGATGTATATACAGACACTAGGCACCTATACACACTACTGACAAAAATAGATATTTGGCTTTCAGGTGAAATTTATGGAAAACGTAAAAAGTTCCCGCTACAGTAATATGATATAATGAAAGTAGGGCATTTAAGTAGAAGCATGCAATGGTGATTTCTTCATCTCAAACAATGTATTGCAACAAAAGCCAAAAACAGTGGTGGATACACCCCTACAAAAAATGTCAATGTCTCAAAAACTTGTCTTGTGGCTTCGAGCATCGAATAAAGCTTGAGGTTCTGGGGTACAGAGTTTCGAGCCTCCTCATGGCAACTCAGCTGATCCCATAGGTTTTCAATGGGAGTCAAGTCTGGAGAAAGTGCAGGCCACTCTATTTCATGTACCCTCAGTCTCCAGCAGCCGTTCACTAATGATGTGACCTCAGTGAGCTGGTGCATTGTCATCCATGAAGATGAAATCAGACCTGTGTTGTTCATGCAGAGGGACAATGACTGGATTAATGATGTTGTTCAAGTAGTATGGGCTTGTCACTGTACCATTCACAAAGTGTAGGGCAGTTCTGTATTGACTAGACACACCTGCCCACACTGTAACATCACCACCACCAAAGGCTCGTCTGGTGACAACAGTGACTGATACCTAACGCTCTCCTTGATGTCTCCAACTTCATTGGCAGCCATCATTTCTGTTGAATCGATTTTCATCACTGAACAGCCCTGAGGCCCACTGGTCCCTCGTCCAGCATAGATGCTCCCTGGCCCATGCAAGATGAGGGCGCCTGTGGTCAGGTACCCTTGCAGGTCGTCTAGCACGTATACCACGCTGTTGTAAACGGTTTTGAATGGTCTGACGTGACGCTTGGGTGCCTCTCACCTCCCTTAAATGTGCCCATAGTTGTGTGGCATTCATCAGCCAGTTCTGCAGGGCATTGTTCACAATGTGTGGGATGTGACCAAATGACGTCCACTTCTCTGCCTTTCTGTGACTCTTCCAGTCTCTCTGTATCTCTGTTGTAACCTGCTGATGACACTTTGTGACTCTCTAAGTTCAGTAGCCACTTCCGTCTGAGAACATCCTGTTTAAAGCCTCGCAATGGCGAGGTACTGTTAATCATTTGTGTCGTCTTGGTCTCATGATGTCAAATTGTGAACACCATGATGAGGAGGACTGTTTAAATACGAATTCTAATTTAACCAGGAAAGTTATTGGGCGATTCATGGATCAAACACCTGTTGTAAATTTAGCTGTTAAGCTCCTTGTTAGAGAACAGCAAGTTGTGCAAAAAGTACTGAAACATTGAACAGTTGGACATGTGCATTCAGAAGTTTAGAGAGGGTTACATTAAGTTCATCTGTAAAGGTTAGAGTGCATTTTAGGCTTGTCTTGAAATTTCACCCATAAGCCAAATATCCTTAACTTTTTGTGAGTAGTGTATATAGGTGTGTGATATGTGTGTATCAGATGGCCCAGAGTGTGACAAGAAAATATCCCCCACAACATTACTCTACCTCAACCAGCCTGAACTGTTGACACCTGACAAGATGGTGCATCTGAAATCTGGATTCCCCTGAACAATGTTTTTCCTTTTTGCTCAGTTATCTAATTTTTGTGCTCTTTTGACCACCTTGCTATTTTGTTTTACTATGCTATATAAGAAAATTATAGGGGGTACCATATGTATAGTATAATATATAGGGTCAGGAGCAGACTGAATTTAAAGTGGCGCTGGAAAAAACAAAGTGGCCTCAAGTTGTAGATGGGTTCAACCTGACAGAAGGCAGGGCCAACACATGTAGGCTGGGCCAGCAATACCATGTAGCGGCACAAAATACTGATTCAACAGAACTAAATACTATAGTGCAGGGCTGGCTAACCTGCGGCTCTCCAGCTGTAGTAAAACTACAATTCCCACCATGCCCTGCTGTAGGCTGATGGCTGTAAGCAGTCTAGGCATGCTGGGAGTTGTAGTTTTGCAACAGCTGGAGAGCCGCAGGTTGGCCAGCCCTGCTATAGTGCAGCACAAAATACCTCCAAAGATTCTGCCCCTCTGTGGTGGTCAGCGCCAGCTTCTACATTCTGTCCTCCTACTCCATTTGCCTCAGGATGGCAGTACAGTTGAATTCAGGAGTCTGGGAGGGAGCATGCAGTCACCGGCCAAGTACTTGAGTGCTCCCAGTTTTAATTAACTGTCTGAGCATCAGACCGTTACTACTTTAGCTGGCAGCCTTGAGGAGGGCTTAGGCGGCTTTCTGGGCATTGGCCAGTCCACCCTGAGGTAGATGTTAGAGATGAGCCAATTTCATTTTATGAAATTCGTTCACGCTTCGATTGGTGGTAAAAGCAGAATTGCGTTATGGATTCCTTTACCATGAACCATAATGCCACTCTTTGACGGGATGCATAACGGAATGCCTTTAGAGGCATTCCGTTATTCATTTTGTCATAATAGATGTCTATGAGTTGCATAACGGAAACAGGACGGATCCGTTTTGCAGCCCATAGACTTCTATTATGACAGAATGAATAACGGAATGCCCCTAAAGGCATTCCGTTATGCATTCCGTCATAGAATTGCGTTATGGTTAGTGGTAACGGAATCCATAACGCAGTTCTGCTTTTACCACCAAACTAAGCATGAACGATTTTTAAAATATGAAATTCGCTCATCTCTAGTAGGTGTATATGTTTGGGCTACAGTATATTGGGTCGGGCAGGGGTTAACAATGGGGAGCAGTATATAGGGTTGTGGCAGTGGTGTGTGTGTGTGTGTGTGTGTATATATACAGGAGGTATAGGGTTTGGGTAGGTGTATAGTTTGGGATACTTTATATTGAGCCAGGGCAGTGAAGTACAAAGGGGGGGGGGGGGGTACAGTTGACAGTCGAGGCAGTGGTGTGTGTGTGTCACACGGTATATTATTTTGTTTGAGGCAGTGGTCCATGTATGAAGACTGTCGGGTTCGAGTTTGGAGGCCTCGTGGTAAGTGCCTAAACGCTGCCTTTGCTGTGTTGACACATTGCCCCATCTGCTGGTGTGGTGATCTGGGGAGCCACTACATATGACACATAGGTTACTCCTAGTAGTGATACTAGGGACACTAATAACTCGCCACTTGTGTTGTCTCGCAGGGCTTCTAACTGCCATTTTTCAGCAGGATAATGCTTGTCCACACACAGCAAGGCGTTCCCTCACTTCCTTGGCCTGCCTGGTCACCAGATTTACCACTAATTGACTGGTACCTCAGAACTGAAGTGGAGTTCAGATCCATTTTTGTAAGTGATTTTCCACTTTAAAAATCAAATAAGTTATTCAGCGAAGTCTCCCGAGACTTTTTCGAATGACTCACTTCACCTTATTGGAGGCCTTACTTTTTAATGCTGTACAGAGATGGATGTCCGTACAGCATTAATCCGAAGATGGATCTCCATATCGCATTAATCCGAAGTTTTGAGCGAAGCGACTTGGGATCTAGGATCCGAAGCTCGCTTCTCTCATCATTGTTCATGACTAACAGTTGTCCTGTGGACAGATTCTTCTATCTGACCTGTGGATCTCTGCAGCTCCTTCTGAGTGACCATTATCCTCTTGGCTGCTTCTCTAAGTAGTGCTCTCCTTGCCTGGGCTGTCAGTTTAGCTGGACGGCCATGTCTTGGTAGGTTTGCAGTTGTGCCATACTCCTTTCTTTTTCAGATGATGGATTGAACGGTGCCCTGCGGGATGTTCAGAGCTTGGGATATTTTTTTTATAACCTAACCCTACTTTACACTTCTCCACAACTATATTCCTGACCTGTCTGGTGTGTTCCTTGGCATGATGCTGTTTGATCACTAATGTTCTTTAACAAACAACTAAGGCCTTCACAGAAAAGCTATAGTTATACTGAGAATAAATTACACACAGGTGGACTCTATCTTCTAATTAGGTGTCTTCTGAAAGTAATACATCACACTGGATTTTATTTAGAGGTATCGGAGTACCGGGGGCTGAATATAAATACACGCCACACAGATATTTTTTTTTATAAATTTATTAAAAATGTTAAAACCCATGCATTATTTTCTTCTCACTTGACTTGCTATTTTGTGTTGGTCTACCACATAAAATCCCAATAATACGTTTAAGTTTGTGTCTGTAATGTGAAAAAATTTGGAAAAGTTCAGAGTGTACGAATACTTTTTCAAGGCAGTGTGTGTGTGTGTATGTATATATAATATATATACACTGCTCAAAAAAAAAAAAAAAGGGAACACAAAAATAACATCCTAGATCTGAATTAATTAAATATTCTTCTGAAATACTTTGTTCTTTACATAGTTGAATGTGCTGACAACAAAATCACACAAAAAAAAAATATGGAAATCAAATTTTTTAACCCATGGAGGTCTGGATTTGGAGTCGCACTCAAAATTAAAGTGGAAAAACACATTACATCAAAGTTGGATCAGCCTGTAATGTCCTTTAAAACAAGTCAAAATGAGGCTCAGTAGTGTGTGTGGCCTCCACGTGCCTGTATGACCTCCCTACAACGCCTGTGCATGCTCCTGATGAGGTGGCAGACGGTCTCCTGAGGGATCTCCTCCCAGACCTGGACTAAAGCATCTGCCAACTCCTGGACAGTCTGTGGTGCAACGTGACGTTGGTGGATAGAGCGAGACATGATGTCCCAGATGTGCTCAATTGGATTCAGGTCTGGGGAACCGGCGGGCCAGTCCATAGCATCAATGCCTTCGTCTTGCAGGAACTGCTGACACACTCCAGCCACATGAGGTCTAGTCTAGTATTGTCTTGCATTAGGAGGAACCCAGGGCCAACCGCACCAGCATATGGTCTCACAAGGGGTATGAGGATCTCATCTCGGTACCTAATGGCAGTCAGGCTACCTCTGGCGAGCACATGGAGGGCTGTGCGGCCCTCCAAAGAAAGGCCACCCCACACCATTACTGACCCAATGCCAAACCGGTCATGCTGGAGGATGTTGCAGGCAGCAAAACGTTCTCCACGGCGTCTCCAGACTCTGTCACGTCTGTCACGTGCTCAGTGTGAACCTGCTTTCATCTGTGAAGAGCACAGGGCGCCAGTGGCGAATTTGCCAATCTTGGTGTTCTCTGGCAAATGCCAAAGATCCTGCACGGTGTTGGGCTGTAAGCACAACCCCCACCTGTGGACGTCGGGCCCTCATATCACCCTCATGGAGTCTGTTTCTGACCGTTTGAGCAGACACATGCACATTTGTGGCCTGCTGGAGGTCATTTTGCAGGGCTCTGGCAGTGCTCCTCCTGTTCCTCCTTGCACAAAGGCGAAGATAGCGGTCCTGCTGCTGGGTTGTTGCCCTCCTACGGCCTCCTCCACGTCTCCTGATGTACTGGCCTGTCTCCTGGTAGCGCCTCCATGCTCTGGACACTACGCTGACAGACACAGCAAACCTTCTTGCCACAGCTCGCATTGATGTGCCATCCTGGATAAGCTGCACTACCTGAGCCACTTGTGTGGGTTGTAGACTCCGTCTCATGCTACCACTAGAGTGAAAGCACCGCCAGCATTCAAAAGTGACCAAAACATCAGCCAGGAAGCATAGGAACTGCAAAGTGGTCTGTGCTCACCACCTGCAGAACCACTCCTTTATTGGGGGTGTCTTGCTAATTGCCTATAATTTCCACCTGTTGTCTATCCCATTTGCACAACAGCATGTGAAATTGATTTTCACTCAGTGTTGCTTCCTAAGTGGACAGTTTGATTTCACAGAAGTGTGATTGACTTGGAGTTACATTGTGTTGTTTAAGTGTTCCCTTTATTTTTTTGAGCAGTGTGTGTGTGTGTATATATATATATATATATATATATATATATATATATATATATACATATACACACACGTAGTGTGTTATATGTGCAGAGTTTGTAGTGTACATAGGGCTGAAACGATTACTCGATTGAATCGAGTAATTCAACACCAAAAAATCCATGATTTGACCATGGAGTGGGAGTGAAGCTCTTGCTATTACTTACCGCTCCGTGGTCACCCGCCGGCCCGCACCGCGCTGCACTTTCTTCCTGACACATGGTCAGGATGACAGTGCAGCGCGCAAAGAAAAATATGGAGGAGCTGTGGAGCGGCGCCCCTACAGAAAAGGTAAGTACTGTCGCTGAGGACATGGTTAGGAGGGGGAGATGGTGGCACTGGGGGGCAAGCTGGTGGCACTGGGGGGCAGTTGGGGGGGCAAGCTGGTGGCACTGGGGGGGGGGCAAGCTGGTGGCACTGGGGGGGGGGCAAGCTGGTGGCACTGGGGGGGGGGCAAGCTGGTGGCACTGGGGGTCAAGCTGATGGCACTGGGGGGGCAGCTGGTGGCACGGGGGGCAGCTGGTGGCACTGAGGGGGCAGCTGATGCACTTGGACTGATCGCACAGAAGGGAACAAAGGGTGTTGGACAGGGGGTCTAATGAGTTTCTATAAAGGAAAACAGTCTATTAATTCATTTTTTTTTATTAGATTAATCATAAAAAATTATCCGTAGAATACTCAAAATAAAATAATTGTTTACTGCAGCCCTAAGTGTACAGCTCAGTGTAATGTGATGAGGTGGTAGGTTGGCTTTGATGACATCAGCAGTGGCGGGTGGGCTCACAGCTTCTCCTCATACTTTGGGTCCTCAGTGGACAGATAATCATTGTGCAGCGCTTGTCCGTCTGGTGAGTGTCTTCTTTCTGTCTCTTTACAAGTGGGTGGTTTAACCCTTACTGAGGTGAGTGGCTGGCACACCCTCATGGGCAGTGTTGGGGTGCTATAGGATGTAAGGAGTTCTTGATGAACATTGAAGATGTGGTGATTTCAGAGGGGTCTCTTGTGCAGTGACTTTGAGGGGTGTGCATCGCTAATTTAGATTATTACCTTTTTTTTTCCCCTGTTCATTTTGCTGAAGTGACAGTGATGACAGTGTTGGTGGGGGGGAGGAGGTGCACGTCTGGTTCTGTGCTGAGCTGTGTTCTGGTACCTGATGCCTGGAATTGAGGTGAAGGTGACTAAACCTGAAAAAGCCCCCAAACACTGCCTACCCTGGGGGCATTATTGGTTTGCGATGTGGGTGCATGACTACATTGAAGATCCAAGTGAAGCGCTGGAGCCCTTTTTCTTGTGGTCTGTACATATTGTGGGGTCAGGCGGTGTGTGGGTGTCCTGTGACATGTAGTAATATTGATTGTTGCCTAATCTGCTATAAGTGGCTTTTGGTCAGGGAGTCACAGGGTCAGTGTGCGGCTGCCTGTGATACATAGAAGCCCCGCAATGTAATACAGACAGGATGTCACATCATGCTGTATGGGAACACTCAACCTGTCCTGACCTGGTCCTGCTTGCACAGCTTTAGGTTTGTTGCAGTGTATCAGGTGCACAAAATTCTCTGTTCCCTAAACGCACCTGCAGCACAAATCTCTCCCCTGTCCTGCACTCCATGGCCAATTTCACACGAGCGTATTCCGTGTGAGAAATGCACTCCGTGCGGGTCATTTTACAAAGATCAGCTTCTTACGTCGGTCTTTGTTTCCCACGCTGCCGTACGTTTCGCCTGATTTATGATGAGACGTGCACCACGTCCTAAATGAGACGCACCTTCAGCATTCTGTGCTCCTGGAGTGAAACCAACTCCCTGACTGGAGTAGTTTTTGCTCCTCTCTTATGCCTGGCATCAAAGCTAGTAAATTTGGCCCACTCCATTCCCTCGCCACTCTCAAGTGGTGAACACGGCATAAAACCGCCTATGTGGCAAAATATTGTAGCACCAGCGTTTAAAAAGTCGCATAAATGGTTCTTGTGACTGTTTTTATGCCAAAAACTGACGTAAAAATCTTCGTAAAAGACCCCCGTTTGTCAGAGGTATTACCCGCCCTGAATGCTGCTCCTATGACATGAACAAGTGGCATTATAATGATTTATAATGCTGTGTGTTACTGCCAGATTTGTACTGACAGCATTATGGGAGTACAAATCATTAGAGTTGAGGTCGGGCAGGAACACACAGCATTGTAAATCATTATAACGCCGTGGGTCCATGCCATAGGAGCAGCATTCAGGACAGGAAATACCTCGCACTGAGTGCGCTCGTGTGAAATTGACCTTAGGCGGCTTTCACACAGTCAGTGTTTGATCAGTGATTCCCATCAGTGACTTGAGCCAAAACCAGGAACGGAGCCTCCAAAGAGAAGATATAAGGGAAAGATCTGCTCCTGTTCTGTGTTTGTCCCGCACCTGGTTTTGATCAGTCATTGATGGAAATCATTGACCAATCGGTGACTGCGAAAGTGGCCTTACCTGCACTGCACTGCTACATTGTAACAAGCCCTCAGCTGTGTGAGCAGAACTAGGTCACAGAAGGTTTTTTGGTCTGTTACCGTTCAAAGAGCAGAAACAAAGATCTTGAAAATGATGAAAAATCTGTTAGAAAGTTGTAGAATTCTTCATGATGTTGGATGCTGGTCATTTTTAGTAAGGGTCTTCAGTGCACATTTACTGTATGCATCGGAAAGCTCCGTACATTCATTAAATGGTCCCATAAGCCCCTCGTTATACCGATTGAGGCCAAAAGAGTGTTCCTGTGGGCTCCATTCAGCAATATCTTTTCCGACATTTTACTGCATGGAACTGCACTATTGTATACTGATGGGCACCTATTGGTGCCGGAGGCCACTGAGTGCCATCTGTTAAACATGTGCCAAAGGATTTCCCCATGGTAGCCTCGGACGCAGGCCACTAACTCATTGTGAAAACCGCTTACGCCCTATGTCATCACGTCTGTTGTCCCCTGGGTACTCCAGGGTGTGAGAGGAGACTTGCTTTCTTTTGGCGTTTCCTATAATGCCAAGTGGCAGTGAGTTTCTGGTGATTGATATTCTCCACTCCTTCAGTACTCAGAACAGCAGGATTGTTAGATTTCAGAGTGCGACCTTGTTAGTGGGCGATGATCGGCAAAGAGCGCGCAGCGAGCGTCACTCCACAATCAGATGCGAGAGCTCTGATCCTGTATGAAGACAAACCTCTGAATGATTCATGACGTTACATAAGAGCCATATCCTGAATAACGCCTGCACTACAGAATTTACTAGAAAAGTCCGTCCTTACATATGTCTGTGTCCAGGAAAGCTTGGTGACCTCCCTGATTTCTGTGCGTGCAGGAGGACACCTTCCCT
This sequence comes from Bufo bufo, assembly GCF_905171765.1. Classification (NCBI taxonomy): domain Eukaryota; kingdom Metazoa; phylum Chordata; class Amphibia; order Anura; family Bufonidae; genus Bufo; species Bufo bufo. The sequence goes on from NC_053389.1 coordinate 219,489,392, forward strand.
TCACATACCTGAAATGTCTCGCATGCTTGTCTTATCGGTAACCCAAACACTGGAGATGGTCTATGTGATAACGCCAGGAGCGCAGCTTCTCCTCGAGGTGCATGGCATGCTTTTGTTTGTGTCTTTATATAGGATATATATATATATTGTACCGTATATAGTCAGGACAGTGGTCTGTCTATAGGAATGTGCATTATATGGGCGGAGGCTGTCAATGGTGCACTGTTCTTGTTCTGAATGGACGTCTTGTGCGGAAAATTCTCAATTGTTTGTCTGTTCTGTCAGACAAAGATTTTCCATGTTTTTTCTAAATCCAGACACAGAACATATTGTGACCTCCCTGGACACAGTGGTTACCCTGCAGCCCACGCTGTTTACCACTGCCACCCAATCCTATATGCCACCACCGTACATCCGACCCTATACACCACTGACACAATAACCAAACCTTACAATATGTACCTCCTTTACCACCAGCTAGCTCTATCTACCACTGTCCTCCAGCTCCGTATAACTCCATCGTCAGCACTATTACCTAACCACCAACGGCAGCAGTTACCTAGCGAAACATATATTAACACTATTACCTAACCATTTATTTACCACCACCATTGCCCAACCATTTATATACCACCACCACTACCATTACCCAACCATTTAAAGACCACCACCACCATTACCCAATCATTTAAAGACCACCACCACCATTACCCAACCATTTATATACCACCACCACCATTACCCAACCATTTATATACCACCACCACCACCATTGCCCAACCATTTAAAGACCACCACCACCACCATTGCCCAACCATTTAAAGACCACCACCACCACTATTGCCCAACCATTTATATACCACCACCACCATTGCCCAACCATTTATATACCACCACCACCATTGCCCAACCATTTATATACCACCACCATTATTGCCCAACCATTTATATGCCACCACCACCATTGCCCAACCATTTATATACCACCACCACCACCATTGCCCAACCATTTATATACCACCACCACCACCATTGCCCAACCATTTATATACCACCACCACCATTGCCCAACCATTTATATACCACCACCACCATTGCCCAACCATTTTTTTTTACCACCACCACCATTGCCCAACCATTTATATACCACCACCACCATTGCCCAACCATTTATATACCACCACCACCATTGCCCAACCATTTATATACCACCACCACCATTGCCCAACCATTTATATACCACCACCACCATTGCCCAACCATTTATATACCACCACCACCATTGCCCAACCATTTATATACCACCACCACCATTGCCCAACCATTTATATACCACCACTACTTGCTAACGCTATTACCCAGTCATTTTTGTACCACCACGTTGACCGCCCCTAATTATAGTGTGACTGATGAGCAGGATTGACCGGTTTGAGCTCTCACATCTCCAATCTTTCTGCTGCCTTCTCCCTTCATCGGTTCCTGAATGTAAAATAGATGCTAATTAATTTTGGAGAGTGTGCCATGTAATTGGCGCTAAAGTGTCCTCCAGGTTAGTAATTGACTTCCTTCCGTTAACTGTATAGTTCATTTACCTGATTAAGATTTTAATTCTCCCAGAAATAAATGAGCTTTGTCCACTGCTGGTATTGTGAATGCAGCTGTGGATATGACTGGGGTATAAGGGGGATTTACACAAGCCAGTTATTGGGAACGATTATTCCTGCGAACGCTCCTTCCCGACAATCTGCCCGTGTAAATGTGCTGCCGATCACCCAATGAATGAGCGAAACACTCATTCATCGGGTGATTGTGGTTCGTGCAAGCACCACCAATAAGTTCCTGGGCAGCAGATTGTGCTGTCTAAACAACGTACTGCTGCCCAAAAACCATGGTTCTATATGAGGACGAGGGACAGTGAAGGAGATCGCTGCATGTAAAGGTCTCCCTCACTGAACGAGCAGCTGACTGTCAGAAAGGAAAACTTAAGACCTTATGTAAGCAGAATTGTGAATGCAGCTGTGGATGGGACTGGAGTAGGACTTTATGCCGCAGAAGAATTGTAAATGCAGCTCTGGAGGTGACTGGAGTGTAAGACATGATGTAACCGCATAATTGTAACTGCACCATAGATGAGACTGGAGTATGAAACATGATATGACAGCAGACTAGCGACTGCAGCTCTGAATGTGACTAGAGTATAAGACACGATGTGACAGTGATATTTCATTGTGCGTTGCTGCTGCTGCCGCTGTGTGGGGTTTTATTGGTGTTGGCGGATTTTCTGCCTAAAGATTCTTTGTGGGTTCTTTGCCGGCGCCGATTTAACCAATAAGTTGTATGAAATCTCTGCCAAACCTTGAGACATGAGGCAGCATCCTGTCATTATAATTCAGAGGCCGTCTGCTCCCCTTTTTACGGCCATCTGGTTTGTTAGGTGTACTACTACCTTCATCATTCTCCTCAGATGTCGGTGAAGTTGTGTTGCATCCCGCGTTTTATATGTCATGATAAGACAGCCGTGTATGGGACTTTGGTCTGGTGGGTTCTCAAGTTTCCAGGAAGTGAAATGAAGATGTATATTCAGGGTCAATGATCAGCACAGGACCAGGACCACTAGACCTGGCTTTTACTGTCACCCAGGCCAGCTTTCCACACACCCTGCATGTCCTACAGCCATACACAGTACATAGTGCTGGAGGCTTAGAGGGAGGCCTTCTTATCCTACATCTGTAAATGGTCGGGGTAGTGTGGCCCTCATTGATGGTCCTCTGTTCTGGTAATGTGTTGATGAGCGCAGAAGTAAAAATAATTGGATTATAACTCTGTAACCTCCACCGTGTCAGAAACACGCAGACATTTGGTCACCCGGAAGGTCTGATAATCTGACGCTTCATTCAGTATAATGTGAAATATTATATGATCATGTCCTACATGGTGCTTGTGCCTTTCTGTTTTGTTGCCTGTAGTCAGGCTGTTGCACAACATATAGTTTTCGTTCCTCTTTGGCGCCATAGTTTCGTTATGTGGCTGCAGACACCCCGCTTCCTGTACTCAGGATCCATATTGGATTCCTTCTCTCTTACAGTTTCTTGTGTTTTCTTGCAGCCACAATGAGCGGAAAGTGACATGTAAGCACCCGGTGAGCGGCCAACCCTCCCAGGACAACTGCATCTTTGTGGTGAATGACCAGTGAGTATTAACTCTTCATCCTTTCTTTTTCTGACCCACTAGACTGTTTTATTATGTTTTGGAGTCTCTGGACTGATCACCCCACTGTGAAGCCCCCCTTTCCTCAGCACCTCGTATGCCACCTATAGGAGGGGATGGTTAGCTGAAGTTATATGATGACTCTCTATGATCTGATGATAGTGTTTTTTTTGTTTTTTTTCCAGGCCATCAGCGATGACGTCGCAGGAGACAAAGGACAGAACGGTCAGCATGACGAGTGACCACTCCAACTGCAACACTATGCCCACTGCAAACCCCACCAGCCCTGTATCCAGGGTGAGTTTCCTCCCCACCAGCCCCCTATTTAGGGTGACACGCTCGCTCTCATCTGTAGTGTCAGTGTCCTTTTGCTGTTCTGTGGGTCAGTGTATGACGTGTGGGGCACTATAACCAGGGTTTATGCCTAGGATATTTCTAACACTTGGTTCTTCTTGTCAGCCCTCGAGATCCTCCGGGAAGCTTCACAACTTTGGGAAAAGGTCAAATTCCATAAAGAGAAACCCCAATGCCCCTGTGACGATGCATGGCTGGCTGTATAAGAAGGTATGTCACAAGTGTTATATCTACCCATCTGTCAGTACTTTGAGCTCCACACAGATTGGTGGTCAATGATATGTGCTTGTCCTGCATCAGCCATATAATAATACACTCCTCAACGTTGAAACCAAGAAGGAAAAGTCATGGAATTATGGAAATCACAGGATGTATAGATATGCAAAAGATAAAAAAATGGAATCAAAATATTCAAAACATCTCTATTTATCCAGTATAAAGTATGAGCGCCACATGCAGAAATACATGCACTTACACGCCTTGGCATGCTATCAATGAGGTTTTCTGATAAATGTTCTGCCACACTGAAAGCACTTGGGCACACAAATCATCAAGATTTGCTGCTGGCAGATCTTTGTCCAGATGTGCTGGATGGGAGACAAGTCTGGAGACGCTGCAGACCATGGTAGCACATTTAGGCCATGCAGGCTGCTCTCAGTAGCATGAGCAACATGCACCCTGTTGTTGTCCTGTTGAAAAATGACTCCTGGAACACTTTGGAGAAATGGCCGCACTACTGGTTCCACAATCAAATCCATGTAATGCTGAGCTGTTAGTGTAGCTAAAATTAAGACTAGAGGGGTCTAGCTAATTATACATTATGCCACCCTACATCATAATCCTGGGATTAGGACCTTTGTAAAGGCCCCTTCATGGCATTGCCTACATGGCCTCCAGACCAATCTCCAGCTATCATTGCACCTGAGACCAAAGCAGGACACGTCACTGAAGAGGTTAGACCTCCATTCCAGCCTCTATTGCCATCTTGCTGTGCACCACTATAGCTTTTGACAGCGGCGGTGTAAGGTCAATGGAACTTCTGTAGCTGGATGTCTGGATCGCAGCCCAATGTTGTGCAAGCGGCTTCTGATGGTTTGTGTAGACACAGTTTGCCGCCCTGGGCTTGGGATGTGACGTCCAATTTCACTTGCAGTACAGAATAGATCACTGTGCTCCATTCCTCTAATCAGATGATCATTCTGTGCACCTCTTGCTGGCGTTCCAGTTCTTCATTGTTTTCTCAACCATGGTATAGACGGCATAGAACAGTGCTGACATCTTAGCCTAGGCATGTAACGATCTACCAGAGTAATAAACCAAGGTGTCTCGGTTCAAGGATTCGGTCCCTCTCAGATTGGGACAAGTGATGGCTGGCACATAGATGAACAGGAGGCATCGCACAATCATCCCACACTACGTGATCCCATTTTTGAGGTTTCATGTGACTAAAAAAACTTTGCTTTCAATTTGCATTTTATGCTCCTCCCACATGCCACAGATTGGAGCTACCTGCTCAAAAAATGTAATAATTTACAGTTCTTAGCGACACCTGCTACTTTTTCGATTTGTTTGTTCTTACAGCTTGCCCTTCTTGGTGTTGTCATTTTTCAATGTTGACGAGTGCTGATTCTGTTGGGGTGACAGTAGACTGACAACAGAGGGGTTAATCTGGCAGCGTCACTGTAGGGATGGTGTTCACACAACGTGTCAGCAACACCTGCTGCTGAACCTGTGCAAAGCGCTAATTACCAGAGGTTGTAGAAGCTTCTCTGTAACCCTGTAACTGCCAGCATGCATCGCAGCTGCAGTACATCTCCAGCTCTGGGCCATTGATGAGAGGACCTGGGACTTGATGTGTTTGTCGCCCTTCGCTCTGGTGCTACCCAAAGTGGTAGCACAACCACAATCACCAAAGGTGGATGAAGCTTTTCCCTCCTAACGCTGGGCACTCGCTCCACTTTACAGGACAAGCTTTCTCTCTAATAAGCTCCTTGTGATGTTTTTTTGCAGGCAAATTCGGGGATGAAGTTATGGAAGAAGCGCTGGTTTGTGCTTTCGGACCTGTGTCTCTTCTATTACAGAGGTGAGCCCCTGGCCCAGCTTTAGAGGAATCTATACCCTAATAGGGAGAACGGTTAAAGGGATATTACCTGTTTATTTGTCATAGCTCTTTCTGGCTCCAGTGAGTGACGTGACCACTGCGGTTGCAATAGGCCTCTTACTTGTGGATGATGGTAGTGGACATGGCGTTGCTGATGGAAATGGCAGTGGGTGTTGCTGCAGTGGACTACTGATCTTCAATGTGAATTTTGTTTATCTTTACATATGTGTAACTTTATACCAACAATTGGGGTGGCTTTTATTGCAGTAGAATTTTGGGCCAAAGTTTTTGTACAATTTTGGTGCATATTAAGCCGAGCCATTTCTGATAAAGCCTCAGTCCTTTCCTGCTAAGCCGTGCCCCTTGTGTATAAGCACATTTAGCTTAGTAAATCTAGCCTATTACCTTCATCCTATTGGGGGGGGGGGTCCTGTTCCGTGCCTTCCCTACAGCGGTAGTGTACATGTGCAGGCTTCTCCAGTCATTATCTGTAGGACTGACAGATAGCCTGCTGAGGCAGTGGACAGAGTGGTGGTCGTGTGCATGTGCACTACTGTTCTATCCTCAAAGGGACTTGGGGGCTCCCATTGTTTTAAGTGGGATTAGCGTGGTCAAGTTCTGAGTGATCATACATTACTTATCCTGTTGATAAATTACATTGATCCACTTGACAGTCCATGTATGTCTGCACCTGGACTATTCACACACTGAATGATCTGTGGGTTTGTGGCCATGTTTCCAAAGTATCGTCTCCAGTCTCCACACGTTTTCAATATCGAAGCCTCTGGTAACTGGAGGAAAGGTGGTAAGTTGTTGGATTGTCACCCTGAGAGGGGGTCTGGAGGTGACTGCCTATTTTGTTTCTGCAGATGATAAGGAGGAAGGTGTCCTCGGCAGTATCTTACTTCCCAGCTTCCAGATATCACTGGTAACTGCAGATGACCATATTAACCGCGCTCATGCCTTCAAGGTGAGAGTGTCTCTAGGCTGTACCTCATGTAGAGGGATGTTGTCGCCCTCTTGGGGGGGTTTCTTAGTGTGCAGCCTCTGCAGAGTCTGTTCATAGGTGAAGTCAGAGGTGGAATAATGGGAGTAGTAATACAATCATTCATGTCTGACTATGGACTATGTCTCTATATATTAAGGATCTCTGTCTCTTCTTTCCTTGGGGTTTGATATGAGTTACAAGTCTCATGAGGAAAAAGAAGAGCTCTGCATCGCTTTATTATGGTGAGTTCAAATTCACAGGGGCTTCAGTAGCTGACCCCTTACATAACTGCAGAGAGGCCCCACAAGCTGATGATGTATGTAATGACACAGGGTCCCCACAAACCTGATACCGTACATAATGGCACAGGGGCCTCATATGCTGATCCCCTACGCAACAGCAAAGCAGCCCCACCACCGGACCCTCAAAATAATGGTACAGGAGCCCTACAACCCAACCTGACTGCCTACATAACAGCACAGGGGCCCACAAACTGCTCCCTACATAAGAGGTCGGCATGACCTGCAGTAGACCCTGCTCCTGTATCCACACAATGTCTGCTGCCTCGGTTTAGTCCCGTCATGTTAAGAGACTTCCTCTCCCTGGACAAATAATGAGTGATGCACCCAGCGCCATCTGCAGGGCTATCATAGATTGCCCACTGATTGTGTCTTTTCTTTTTTTTCCAGAGATATAACTGTTTCTATCACTCCCCTATCCCTTCCATCAGGCAGCGCACTCAAACATGAGGACCTATTATTTCTGCTGTGACACCAGTAAAGAGATGGACATATGGATGAGGGTGATGACTGCGGCCTCCCTCGTACACTCTCAGCCTGCGAAACGGTATGTGTAGCCTGCTGTATACAGTGTGTATACTTGGGGCAGGAGTATACCCAAGTCAGTATTAGCATAGGATGTTCTGGAATCATGTACTATAAGCAGAATATTTTGGGATCCACCACATGATGATTACAGATGATGTAAGTATAGGAATCATTTCGGGAAGTGACCACAGGTATTTCCCACAGGCATCTTGGGGTTTCTCATGTGCTGAGGCTGCAGAGTGGCAGGATGGGCGTTTTTTGTGATTTTCCAGGGCAGTCATATTAACCCATGTTTCTCTTCAGAACGGATATCACTAAACTTGATCACCCTCCCCCACAAGAGATCAACCATGTGGCCAACCAAAGACTATTGATCCGACCAGAGACCAACAACAACCAGAAGAATCAAGAGATGATGATCAACAGAGGGGATGAAAAAGTATTTCGAGAAGCTGAGAAGTATGGATTCCAGAAGGATGGCCAGGAGCGCCCTCTAACCAAGATAAGCAGCGTGAAGCATCACTCCTACATATCTGACTATGACTTCCTGGCGGCAAACACTGCACAGTACAGAGCAACCCACGTGAATGGCCCAGAGAGCAGATTACACGATGGGCAGGGTCACCTCTCAGAGATGGACTTCAGGGGTCACCAGAGAAGTGTTGTGTCCCAGCAGGTTGAGACTGACAGAGCCATCCAGAGAACCAACTCCATGCTGCAGCTTGAGCAGTGGATCCGAACGCAGAGAGAGAAGAGTCCAGAGGAGGATACTGGCGGGTGAGTTAGGGGGTCGTCTTGGCTTGTATAATACCACTGACGTCTTGTATCTCATGGTTTTCTATTTTCACACAGTGTCATGTCCTATCAGACATTACCCCGGAATATGCCAAGCTACCGGGCTCCGGTGGTGCCACGTTACCCTGAGGGATACAAGACGCTGCCGCGGAATCTCAAGACACGACCAGACAGTGTCTGCAGCACCACTGGCATGCTATATGAACGGACATTGGTCCCGGTAACGGCCCCGCTGGAGGAGAAGCGGAGGTCAGTGCGGGATGATACCATGTGGCAGCTGTATGAATGGCAACAAAGGCAGTTTTACAATAAACAGAGCACTCTGCGGCGACACTCTTCTCTGACCAGTCCCAAGACCATGGTTCATATCTCCGATCAGACCCTTCACTCCATCCCTATGTCACCATCTCATGGCTCCATCTCTGGCTACCACACATATTCCCCTCACCGAGCCTACCGATCAGAAGTGTCCTCGCCGGTGCAGAGGGGTGACCTGACTATAGAACGCAGACAGAAGCCACAGTCCAATAAGGTGAGAACTGCATCTCTATACAGCACTAAATATATATTTGCTGTATAATATAACTTAAATCTGGAGACTGGTTATGTCACCATCTTTATAACTTCTATTTAGAGTGTTGTGATGTCACCACGTGTATAATACCTGAAGAGCAGTGATGTCACTGCTTTATAACTTAACTTTGGAGACTGAAATCTCACTGTTATATAATATACAGTAACTTATATCTGGAGAGCAGTGATGTCACAGCTGTATAATATAACTTACCGTAATATCTGGAGATGTAAGTGCTGTAGAGTGTAACTTATAGATTTGGAGAGCATTGATGTCGCCTCCCATATAATATAACTTATCTGGAGAGCGATGATGTCACTACTGTAGATTATAACATATCTGGAGAGTGGTGACGTCACTGCTGTGGAATATAACTTACTGGAATATCTGGAGAGCAGTGATGTCACTGCTGCATAATATAACTTGTATCTGGAGAGTGGTGAGGTCACTGTTGTACAGTTTAGTATAACACATCTGGAGAGCAATAATGTCACTGCTGTGGAATATAACATATCTGGAGAGCGGTGATGTCACTGCCGTACAGTATAATATAACATTTCTGGAGAGTGGTGAGGTCACTGCTTTACAGTATAATATAACTTGTATCTGGAGAGCAGTGATGTCACTGCTGCATAATATAACTTGTATCTGGAGAGTGGTGAGGTCACTGTTGTACAGTTTAGTATAACACATCTGGAGAGCAATAATGTCACTGCTGTGGAATATAACATATCTGGAGAGCGGTGATGTCACTGCCGTACAGTATAATATAACATTTCTGGAGAGTGGTGAGGTCACTGCTTTACAGTATAATATAACTTGTATCTGGAGAGCAGTGATGTCACTGCTGCATAATATAACTTGTATCTGGAGAGTGGTGAGGTCACTGTTGTACAGTTTAGTATAACACATCTGGAGAGCAATAATGTCACTGCTGTGGAATATAACATATCTGGAGAGCGGTGATGTCACTGCCGTACAATATAATATAACATATCTGGAGAGCAGTGATGTCACTGCCGTACAATATAATATAACATTTCTGGAGAGTGGTGAGGTCACTGCTTTACAGTATAATATAACTTGTATCTGGAGAGTGGTGAGGTCACTGCTTTACAGTATAATATAACTTGTATCTGGAGAGTGGTGAGGTCACTGTTGTACAGTTTAGTATAACACATCTGGAGAGCAATAATGTCACTGCTGTGGAATATAACATATCTGGAGAGCGGTGATGTCACTGCCGTACAGTATAATATAACATTTCTGGAGGGTGGTGCTGTCACCTTTTGTAGAATATAACATCTGGAGAGTGATGATGTCACTTCTGTGGAATATAACATCTGGAGATTGGTGATGTCACTACTGTAGAACATAATATATGGAGAGTGGTGCCGTCCTTTCTGTAGAATATAACATCTGTAGAGGTTATGTCACTGCTGTACAGTATATATCTGGAGAGTGGTGATGTCACTGTTGTAGAATATAATATATCTGGAGAGGTGATGTCGCTGCTGTACAGTAAAATATAACCTGGAGAGCGGTGATGTTGCATCCTTTATAATACAACTTGTATCTGGACTAGTGATGTCACCTTCTGTAGAATATAAATTACATCTGGAGAAAGTTGATGTCTTTGCTGCATAACACAACTTATATCTGAAGAGCAGTGATGTCACCACCTGTATAATATTATATATCTGCAGAATGGTGATGTTGTCTCCTTTATAATAAATAGAACATGTCAAAATAAATAAAAATATGGATAAAATATCACAACATAAAAAGTCACCTATAGAGAGGCTGCTGAGTTCTCCTTTTGAACAAGTTCATTCATATCATCATTATTTGCATCATTTTAGTGTATCCGTGGTCTTCAGCCTTAAGCCAACTCTTTGTGAATGATGACCTGTCCTCTGGATAGGTTATCAGCATCTGATCGGTGGGAGTCCCACACCCGGGACCCCTGCTGATCAGCTGTTTTGAGAGGGCACTGGTGCTCCTGTGAGTGCTGTGGCATTCTTGCTGCTTACCCTAGGCCACCGACATCATGACCTTCAGTCACGTGGCCTAGGTACAGCTCAGCCCCATTCACTTGAATGTGGGGCTCAGCTGCCTCGGCCCCTTCTCAAACAGCTGATCGGCGGGATATATTACTGATGCCATTGGTGACAGGCTGTGTAATCAGCACCTCTTTTTATGTGACTTTTTAATGTGATGTGTTATCTATGTCACTGTATGAGTGGTGATGTCACTGCTTGTATAATACAACTTATATCTGAAGAGCAGTGATGCCCGCTGTTGTGTAACTATATCTGAAGTTATTTCACATTTCATATAATGGATATCTGAAAAAGCATGCTGCATAATATAACTTGCGTCCGGAGAGCAGTGATGTCATGTCCTGTATAATAAACCATACATACCATGTAATGTAGTATATGATATCCTATATACGGGGTAGTATAATATTTCCTGGATACTGTATATGGGTCACTGGACAGCACTATACCCCCCTATATAACCTGTATAGTGAAGCAGCTATATATATATATATATATTTCCCATCCCATAGTTTCTTAGGACATCTTGTGGACTCTGTATCCCTGCAGTGATAATCTCTAAAGTGGTCCTGTACCCCTCGTCTCCTGGCTCTTGTGTATGTATGGCGCTTGCGGTCAGGTTGATGAGAATACCTTGTGTTTCTACAGCTCGCCTTTGCTGCTGAGAGAAGGTCAGTGCCGGCAGGATTGTCTGTACAGCCCATTACACCACAGGGTCTTCAAGGCAAAACTGTGAGTGGTGCATTTATCTGTAATAGCAGCGTTTACTCCCAGCTCCGCTACCATACACAATCTGCCCTGACTCCTGGAAATAATACAAGCATGACAGCTGGTCTGGGGGCCATGTATTTGGGTAGCTGCTCCAGAGTAATGACCTGCACCTCAGATACACAAAGGGGACACCACCAGATGTACATTTCCCAGATAAATGGGAGGGGGAGTACAAGCTTTATACACAGCCCCAATATAGGGAACTAGGGGTACATCTTCCAGAGAATCAGTGGGGGAACATCCCTTGATACACAGCCTCCCCAGATATAGAGCTAGAGGGTACATCTCTCAGTTAACCAGCTGGGGGTAATTCCCCATACACATCTCCCAGTCAAACAGTGTAGTCGAGAGGGGGGACATTACCAATACATAGCTTCCCAGATAAGAGAACTACCTCTCTGAGGTTCATTCCCAATACACAGCCCCAGATAGAGAACTAGGGGGTACATGCCCCAGATAAACAGCCCCAGGTAGAGAACTAGGGGGTACATGCCCCAGATAAACAGCCCCAGGTAGAGAACTAGGGGGTACATGCCCCAGATATATAGCCCCAGATAGAGAACTAGGGGGTACATGTCCCAGATAGAGAACTAGGGGGTACATGTCCCAGATATATAGCCCCAGGTAGAGAACTAGGGGGTACATGTCCCAGATAGAGAACTAGGGGGTACATGTCCCAGATAAACAGCCCCAGATAAAGAACTTGAGGTATATCTTCAAAATAAAGGTGAGGGTCATTCCAAATATACAACTCCCCAGATAAGAGAACTTAGGCGGTATATCTCTCTGATAAGCTCCTGGGAGATCTGTTGAATTCCTCCAGGACATGATCACTTGTAAGAATAAAATGTCTTGTCTTGTTGTTGGAAACGGTGATCAGGATCTGCAGGTGTTTTGTAGGAGGAGAGCATGGACACATCTGCTGCACTTCACACCTAGTGCGTCCTGAGGGACGCTAGTACTTGGTGTCACATGGTTGGGAAGAGGCGCTCTACGTAGCTCCGCCAGTTTCTGCTCCAGTTGTAGCATCTAGATGGTTGTATTTCTCTTCAGTGATGCATTTTTCTTCTGAGCTGTGTGGGAGATGTCGTACACTGAGATTAACATCTCTTCCCTTCTTTATGCTGCACTCCAGCCTGAGGAGCTGACAATCTTATTAATCAAACTGCGGAGACAGCAAGCGGAGCTGAGCAGTATCCGGGAACACACCTTAACCCAGCTCTTGCATTTAAAGCAGGCTTGCAGCCCAAAGGTCAGCATTAACAATGGCAGCTCCACACGTTCCACCATCCTGCATGAAGTGACTCGATATTCTAGTGTGTCATCTGCGAGATGGGGGAAGGGGGAGTATGCCCTGGATTGTGACTGTGTGATGCACCCCCTGCACTGGACTCCTGGGGGACATGTTTTGTGGTTTCTTGCAGCTCATATACAGGACTGTGCAGACGTTTTGTTCATTTAAAGAGTAGTCCACCTCTGAGCCAGTCACTTGGGGCTGCTGGAAACCTTAGACCTAAACTTTTATTGCCTGCTGTTATGGACACATCAATTACATTGACATCATGAGTTCAGTGGTTGACCATGTAATTCATGGCATGCCTTCTAATGGGGGGGCGGAGGGGGGGCAGAGCTTTTTCCTAGTCAGATCATCCATTACAAGGTAATACAGAATCAGAAGAAAGCCCCCCTGACTATTGGGCAAGATGTGGTAAGACACCAGAACAGTGTCCATCAGTTCAAAGGGACTGACGGTGGTGTCTCTGGGAGATCCAAGGAGATCAGCTCTAGGTGTCTCTGTCCATTGTGGGGAAGACAACTTCATGATAGGTGTGGAAGTCTTCTCCATAAAGCCTCGTTCACATGTCAGTGTCTCACGGACGTGTTCTGTACGTATTCTCCACAGATAGCACCCATTCATTTTAAAGTGTGTATTCAGACATCAGTGTTTTAGCACGGTCCGTGGGTCAGTGTTTTTAGCACAGATGCATGCTCTATTTTGTCCGTGTTCACGGATCCATCACGTCCATTGTAGTCTATGGGTCCATGAAAACCAGGGATGCAACACGGGTGCCATCCGTGTTGCAACCGTGTATCACGGATCATTAGGAAGAGATGCTTTGAATTATTTTTTTTCCAGCTGTTTAGTATCAGTGAAACACGGATGCAACACGGACAGCAAAAAAACGGACACCCAGACCCAACACAGATCCTTCACGGATGCATCTCTGACCACCTGCTCACGGATTTGAGCACAGACATGTGAATGAGGCTCAAGGCTGGAGTGATCAGGCGTTTTTCACAACTTTAGCATTTTTGTTTTAACGGGTGTCTTGCACACGGTTGGAGCGTTTTATTGATTCACCTAAATTGGGAAACGGAAGACACATGCTTTTTTTTCTAGTGCCATTTTTATTCCCCAGTTTGTGTGTGTTTTTGGCTATGTCCTTCCTTTTTTTTTCTTTTTTAACCGCTTGCTGACTATCCATTAACTATATTCGTCTGGGCGGTCGGCACTTATCTCTGCAAGGGATTTTCTGAACTTCCTTGTAGAGTTCACACCTGCACACTAATTGTACAGCTGCAGGAGTGGGGAGTCTCCTCTAAGTGACAGAGAAGCCATGGATACTTTGTATACAGATCAGAAAGTGGCAATGCAGCTTTCTGCTCCAGTCCTAGCAAATATGTGATCGCCAGAGGTTGGGTGGCTGCACGAGCTGCTGGGTCTTAAGGGGGTTATCCGGACATACCCTTATTTTCATCTCGTGCTCCGATGCGCTCCCTTGCTCTGTGCTAAATCGCGCAGGGCACGGGCTCTTTTGTTTATCATAACACCGCCTCTGATAGGCGGGCTTTAGCGCTGCTCAAGCTGTTTTACTTTACTAAATCCCGCCCATCAGTGCCGGGGACATCATCTGGCTTCCTGGCAGCCCCATGGAGAGCCCCGGTACGATCTGCAAAAAATGCCTTTGCCCTGCGCGATTTAGCGCAGTAAAAATGGAGGGATGTCCGGGTTCAGCTCTGAACCCGGACACTCCCTTTAACAGACCCAGATCAGCCCTGCAGTGAGACTGTACAGCATAGTATTCTGCTGTACAGCCTCTCTGGGGGCTGTATTCCCCCTGTAACTGGGGCTACTATGTCAGCCCTAGTTACAGGCGAAATCAGCAGTAATGTCCCCCAAAAATCTTGTATGATCTTAGGGGGAGGCACAAATTGTAAAATAAATCATTAAAATTGAAAAACAACCCATATCTCCCCTATATCAAAATGGCTATTATGGAAAGGGGACATACATAAACAAGTATTTTCATACTAAAGGGTTTTTAATTTTTTTTTTATACTGATGACCTATTCTCTGGATAAGGTCATCATTATCTGATCATGGGGGGTCTGACAAACTGGGACTCCCACTTAACAGCTGGTTGAGGAAGCCGCAGCTGCCACCAGAGCTCCTTTGAGTACTGCAGCCTCCTTCCAGCTTACCAAGCAGAGCATTGTACAGTAGCTGTGCCTGGTATCGTAGCTCAGCCCCGATTACTTGAATGAGACTGAGCTGCGCCTAGGCCTAGGAAAGGTTGAGAGAAGGTCGTGGCCTAGGAAAGGTTGAGAGAAGGCCGTGGCTCTCATCAAATAGTTGATCAGCAGGGATCTCAGATGTCTACGTTAAAGTCAGAAAACCTGGGTATGAAAAAAAAAAAAAGACAAGCTAAAATAAATACAATATAAAAATAAAGCTCCAGAAGCAAAAATTATTTACATAACCGAACAGAAACAAAAAAGTAATTGCTTTCAAAGACCATGCATCGTATGTCACGTGAAGGTGATGATACTATGTATGATGTCTTAGGGGGTTGATATTATGTTTGTGTCATGTGTGATAGTATGTGTGATTCGTCATGTAGAAGTTACTATGCATGCTCATACTAGGTATTGGTTTTCCTGCTGATGTCTAGTCTTGATATAAACTTGCTCTGTCCTTTCTCTACTCTTTAATGCTCCCTCCGTTGCTGCTAGAATGAGATTCTCTCACATCATCTTCAAAGGAACCTCGTCTATATGGATCACCAGGTGGGATTTGGGTGGTTTTTCTTTGTATTTGTGAAGTTTAGATTCCGTTCTGTGACCTGGAGCTGAACCATGTCTGTGCCTGAGCAGAATTCTGATATCATTAATTCTGTTCTGTAGATTCAGCTTTTTATCTGTTTTTTTTATTCGCTTATTAATTAGCGACCTGTAAGCCTAGTGGTGCGTGCTCTAACTTGGTGCAGTCATTAAAGAGAAGATAAGACTCTCAGGGTAGATTCAGGAGGGGAGGATCTAGAGGCTCTGCATGCGGACATGGTTAATAAGTGTAAGGGGACCTACTAGCTAGTGTGCCTTTTCATGACTGTCCTGGTCATCAACTCAGTTCTCATGGTCATCACCTCAGACCTCCCGGTCATCACCTCAGACCTCCCGGTCATCACCTCAGACCTCCCGGTCATCACCTCAGACCTCCCGGTCATCACCTCAGACCTCCCGGTCATCACCTCAGACCTCCCGGTCATCACCTCAGACCTCCCGGTCATCACCTCAGACCTCCCGGTCATCACCTCAGACCTCCCGGTCATCACCTCAGACCTCCCGGTCATCACCTCAGACCTCCCGGTCATCACCTCAGACCTCCCGGTCATCACGCGGTAGTAAGACACACTTGGGGCATTATACCTGGCGCTCCTCCAGCCCTTGTGTCAGCTGTGATATAATACAAAATTCCTTGATTTTGTTCTATCACTGGTAGTGTAACATCAGCCCAGGGTTCCTAGTGTTTCGCAGTGCATTGTCCTTCCAGGGTTGACGTGGACTCTATAAGGAGTAATGATGGTGTCCCCCTAGGGTGGTGAAGCAACAGCTGATGCTTTTGGGGGTTGAATGGTTTACGTAGCTGTGATTGTCATCTTTCAGCTGCAGCTGTCTACTAAACCTTGTGCTCCTCCGTGTTTGACATAGATGAAAGACAATGAGCCGTTAATCAGCATGGTTCACACTATGATTGAGAACTTGGCGCTTAGACCACAGCTATACCAGCAAGTAAGCCACAGGACAACGTCCTCATCTGCAATTGTCACCCTGGCCACATCATATGCAGAGTCTGCACCCGCTTACGACATCATATGTGAAGTGATCCTCCCACAGTGACATCATATGCAAAGTGCTCCTTCCCCTGCAATATCATATGTAAAGTGTTCCTCCCTTAGTGGCTTCATATGCAAAGTGCTCTTCCCCCTGCAACATCGTATGCGAGCCTCACTGTGCTTCTTTGTGTTTTGGGCTGTCCATGATCACTACCCTTCCTCTATGTATCTGCTCCAGTACTGGATGGAGACCCTGCACTGTGTACTAGTTGTGTGTGACCACTGATTTATCGTCTGCTCCTTCTGTAGACCACCAGGGTTAGGGTCATAGCTCTTACCCCAGACTTCTGATGACAGCTGAACCAAGTGGCATATCTTGAAACCCCAAGTCGTTTGTCATCAGTGGCCAGTCTTCTGAAAGAGATTGGGTGGGTGATCAAGATCACAATTTTTGGGTTCCAGCAGGAATGCAGCATGACATGGTTTAAATGCTTTTTGTGCTGATTCTGAAGGGATTGGACATGAACGCAGAACATGGGTTTGCTGAATACCGTAGGACAAGATTCAGCACAGTCCCTCCAGCTGCATAAGAAGGATCTGACTTAAAAGGAACCTGTCACATTGAACTTGGTGTCTCATCTGCAGGTTATAGAGCTGTAGGAGCTGAGCAGGCTGATATATTGTCTATATTCAGTATAACTTCTCATTTTTCAATTTTAATTCCTAATCTTTCTATGCTTAAAGGGGTTGTCCGACGTCCGCAAATGACATTTATCATTTAGAGAATGTTACTACAAAGCACTTCCTAATGTATTGTTATTGTCCATATTGCCTCCTTTGCTGGCTTGATTCATTTTTCCATCACATCTTACACTGCTCGTTTCCATTGTTACGACCACCCTGCAATCCGTCAGTGGTGGCCGTGCTTGCACACTATAAGAACCAATCCAGCCCCCCAACATCCCGCCCACTAGAGAAGCTAGCGCCTTTTCCTATAGTGTACAAGCATGTCCACCGCAGTGTGTAATGTGATTGAAAAATGAATCCAGCCAGCAAAGGAGGCAATATGGACAATCACAATACATTAGTAAGTGGGTTATATTAACTTTCTCTACATGATAAATGCCATTTGCTGAAGTGAGACAACCCCTTTATACAAGGAAGGTTATCAGTCAGTGAATAGGAACTACCACTGGGCTCCTAAGCATAGGAAGAGTAGGAATCAACATGGGAAATAACTTCTAGAAACTACATATCAATCTGCTCAGCTCATTTTGCTATAAGATGCTGCCTGCGGAAGAGCTGTCATGTCCTTCATAGTTACAGGCCTCCTAGGCTTTGTGTTTTGTGCCCATGATAACACCTTCCTGAGCCTGTGCCCTGGCAGATCAGGGGGCCTCCTAATGATCAATCTGTATCCTCTATTACCTGTGCTGAAATAAATGATAAACTGTGGATTGAGTGCCACGAGCACCAGTGCCCCTATGATGATGCTAGAACATTGGAGCAGAAAGTGTTGTCACGTGGACCGAGACAGGGAAGACTGGAGCGTCAGGAACCGCTCATACGCCACTATGGGATCTTCTGCTGGTTATTGGGTCAGTGTGTATCTCTGTGCATGGTCCCAGTCCATGCGTCTGTCATACTGCACATACAGCTAGCCTCTGCATGACGTGGCGGCACTGTGTGTCCTGGTTGCACACCCTCCTCTGTGTAATTGCTTCATTTATTGGATATGTGCATGGAAATGTGGAATGTCTACATTTATGACAGTTCTCTATAGACCGAAGGGGGCTTCCCAGGTCAGCATACCCTGAAGACTGGAGATAAGGTGGAAGCTGAACTTCCCTGCCATTAGATATAGGACACATTCCCATCATGCATCTGTCAGGATTCTCCTAATACAGGTTGATTATAATGGAGTGAGTTAAAAGAAGACCTTCAGTGTCCGGCACCGTCCTATACATGTAATGCAGCCGTCCCTGTCCAGGGTTATGACAATCTCCACAACGTCGCTCTGTGCTGTGGATCGTTCTATACGAAGAGTGGATGCAGGTGTCGGGAGGGGAGCATTGATGGACTGTGGGGGTTATGAGCCGCTCCTCTGGGCTCCAGGGGTTGTCTCTCGTTGCCACCAACCGCCATTTTCACACCATCAGCCTGGACATAATTATGTGTGGTGTAACTGTGTCGTTTCCTTCTTAGATGACTCAGGATGACTGCAGAACGACGGTGTACAAACACCGGACTGAAGAGCTGGACATTGATGTGAGTACACAAGCTGCTGTCCGTATGGAGGAAAGTGCCGCCGCCCCCCCCCCCCCCCTTCCCCTTTCCCGCCCTAAAAGTAAAAACTCTGCACCATCATCTTCCAGGCTATGGGAACGAAACCCGAAAAATACAGTTTCTAAATGCATTATATGGGAACTCGTTCCACAAAAAAACTATCCCTCATATGTTGACAGAAAAATAAAAAAGTTATGGTTCTTTGAAGGTGGGACAAAAAAATTAAAACATCACTGACAAAATGAGGTTGATCTTTAAAGGCCTGTCACCCCACTAAAGTATTTTTATTTATTTTTTTGGCTACTTATAATCCCTATACTGCGATATATCAATATATAATGCTATTACTCATTTTGGTTCAGTAGTTAATTCAAAAAACATACTTTTATAATATGCAAATTACCTGTCTACCAGCAAGTAGGGCGGCTGCTTGCTGGTAGCAGCCACATCCTCCTTTCATAATGACGCCCCCTCCTCATGTTGATTGACAGGGCCAGCGAACGCGCTCGTCCTCTGTTGGCCCTGTCTGCATTCAAAATCTGGCGCCTGCAACTTACCTGTCTTCAGTTGGTGCAGGCGCACTGAGAGGAGGACGCTCGCTCAGCCGCTCCTTCCTCGGTGCGCCTGCGCCGGGTGTAGATGTGACAGCAGCCCTTTAAAGGGAATCTGTCACATTGAAAATGCTAATTAGAGCTAGAAGAGCTGAGCAGATTGATATAGTTTTATGGGAAAAGTCAGTGTATATCATTCATTTAAATTCCTGCAGATTCTTGGCTTTGGAGTCAAGGAGGCGTCTTTTCAGCCATTGACAGCTCTCTCTGTATACACAGTCATAGATGGAAAGCTCTCAATCACTGATAGGACACCTCCTTGACTTCATAGCTCAGAACGAACAGGAATTTAAATGTATAAATTACAGGTTTTACTGAATCTTTTCCTATAAAACTATATATCTATCTGCTCAGCTCCTCCTGCTCTATAACTTACTGCCTGCAGCTCAGACACCATGTTCAAGTTCCAGCTTCCTGACTCTCACTGTTCTTCCAGTTTCCATCTGTCCAACCTAACTTCTGCAAGCACAGGGTCCTGTGCGCTACTGCAGCCATGCCTTTTGGCTTCTGCTCTGCTCAGAGATGATTTGTCCCCTATATGATGCAGTGATTTGCAATACGCTCTGTGCTATCCTCATTGCTGACAGTCTCTCTCTCTCTCCATCTCCCCCAGGCCAAGCTGAGCAGATTATGTGAGCAAGACAAAGCGGTGCAGGCCTTGGAGCAGAAGCTGCAGCAGCTGCACAAGGAGAAGGTAAGATCACCCCCTTCCCCTCAGTGGCAGTCCTCCTCTCCACAACCTGCCTGTCCATCTGAATCGCTGACTTGTTTTGTCCCTGTAGTACACCCTGGAACAAGCTCTGCTCTCCGCCAGTCAGGAGATAGAGATGAATACAGACAATCCAGCCACTGTTCAGAGTGTAGTGCTACAGAGGGATGAGCTGCAGAGCGGGCTGCTCAGTACCTGTCGAGAAGTGTCCCGGGCCACGGCGGTAAGGACTTCTAAGGATCAGTGATCATTTTCTTAAAAATAATATACCTCCCTGCAGGTTTTCCTGCTGCCACCACTATTTGTCACTTCTGTACAGGTGTATCACCCCCTAGTGGTGGCAGCAGCTGTATGTCAAAAGCAGCAGGGCATCGGTGCAGTGTACAAGGAGGCAGGAAAATGTTATGGATTCCTGCTGCAGGTTTATTCAGATATCATGTAGATTGTAAGCCCTCTCTCCTTCTGTACCAGTTTGTAACTCGTCTTGTTTGATTAGTGCAATTGTCTGTATTATGTATGTATATCTGTTCTCATATGTACAGCGCTGAGGAATGAATGGCGCTTTAATAATAAATAATAATAATATTGTCGCCATAAATCACATTTTAGTGCATAGTTCATTGCTGGAACATACTCTTGTTGTTCCCTTTAATGCAGGAATTAGAAAGATCCTGGAGAGAGTACGACAAGTTAGAGAGAGATGTCACCACAGCAAGAAACCAGATGCGGGAGCGTTTAGAAAGACTGGGGGAGGTCCAGGTAAGATGTGCAGCCGTCACATTCACTGTTTCTCTACAGGGTCATCATCCTCAACTCAAAAAAAAAAGATATCAGCCACCCCAGAATCAGGCACTGCTGGCTGGATCCATAGAACTGCAGAGCGATAATTTATCACTGAATAGCTTTGCAGCATGACTGTCACTTGCAGTCCCTAATGTCACAGCCCATTTGGTGCAGGGCACATGCATAGTGTGCCGTTCAGTGCCACAAGGCCAGATTCTCATATTGTCTTCTGTATGTTCAGACGGAGTCGGCCGGAATCCAGCGGGCACAAATGCAGAAAGAGATCTGGAGGATTCAAGATGTGGTGGAAGGACTTAGTAAACACAAGCAGCAGAGGCCACAGACAGGTGAGATATGGTGTGACCAGTGGCTGCACTGAACAGAATGTGATGACCACAATGTAACCTCATTAATGCCCCTCCACTTATTCTATATACCATATATACTTCATGATCTACTGTATTCTCACTGGGGATTTAGTATCTTGTTTATAAGCATGTGAAGGAAATTCCGCTCATGGCTGTGTGCTAATGGAGACTACTTAAAGGGGTTGTCTCATCATAGACAAAGGGGGCATATCACTAGGATATGCCCCATTGTCTTATAGGTGTGGGTCCCACCACTGGGACCCGCACCTATAAAGAGAACGGAGCCCCGAAAGTGAAGGAGGGCGCACTGTGCATACGCAGCCGCACTCCATTCATTTTCTATGGGGCCGGCGAAAATAGCCAAGCGCTGGCCTGGCTATTTCCGTTGAGCCCATAGAAGTGAATGGGAGCGGTGCCCGGTCATGAGCGGTGCGCAGCCATTCACTTCTATGGGGAGCCGGCTTGGTGGTGGCCGGACCGGAGTCCTCCAGACACCACCTTGTGGGGCTCCGTTCCCGATATAGGTGCTGGGACCTGCACCTGTAAGACAATGGGGGCATATCCTAGCGATATGCCCCCATTGTCTGTGATGAGACAACCCCTTTAAGGGCCCTTTACAAAAGCCAAGAATCGTACAGATTTATTACTAACGAGCGCTCATAGTAACGCTCGTTAGCCATGATCAGTTGGTGTAAAGGTGCCGCCGATCGTTTACGCGCATGCAAAAATGATCATTTACCGGCAGCAGATTGTGCTGTGTAAACAGCATCTCTTGCCCGCAAACAACTAGTCAGTATGGGGAAGAACGATATCATTAGCGATCACTGCTCCCCGTACTCTGGAGGAGATCGCTGCATGTAAATGCAGAGGTCTCCTCCACCAGCGATCAGCAGATTGTCGGGAAGGAAGGAACGCTTCCCTCCTTACTATCTGCTGTAATATCGGCCTGTGTAAAGGGACCTTGAAGCTTGGGAAAGGACATATTAGAAGCTTAAGTCACTGATGAAACAGGAGTTGGGTTTCAGACCATGTCAGACCCTAAAGGCTCTTTAACACGAGCAAGTTTTCCATCTGCATGCAATGCTTGTTGTGAACGCATAGCATCCGGACTGAATCCTGACCCATTCATTGCAGTAGGTCTGTGTACATGAGTTTTTCACATATCATCTTTGCATTCAGGCAAACCGCCAGCATGTTCTATATTAGTTTTTGACAGCTCTGGCTCCATACAAGTGAATGGGGCTTGCATGAAAAACGGAAGGCATCCGGATGCAATGCGTTTTTCACTAGTGGTTGCTGGGAGATGTAGATTGTTATTTTTCAATTTTACTTCACATGTGTGAAAAACGCATGCAGTCAGGAAGGCTCACACTGAACGTAATTGCAGAAAATACGGATTGAACTTGTGCGCAAAACCACCAGTTTTTTTCCTGCACAGATCCTGACACATTCCGTATTGCTTGTGTGAAAGAGGCCTAACAGACAATGTAGCTGAGCTGGAGTCACTTATTACAGATGTGCCCTAATGGAGCATAGCTGTGTTGTAAAGTATGGAGAAGTGCTTATGCCTCTAGCAAGGCAGGATGTAGATTTGCAACTAGCGCTGATTCCAACAGACAATGCAGCTGAGCTGGAGTCACTGACAATGGCTATGTCCTGGTGGAGCAGAGATAAACAGACTGAAGATGAAACTGGAGAATCCAGAATGTAGAAGAATGTCATCACATGTCATTTATATTCTGGTTTTCAGATAACTCTGACCCCAAGCTGCTGTCTTCAGGAATGAGCCCGGGTGAGGTGAGTGATGTCTGCACTTCGTCCATGTCTTTTAGTCCTGATAACGGGAGGTTTCCATCCTGCTTCAGAGCATGATTCTGCAGGAGCCACACTGGGGGATGGCCGGGCAGGATGAACCCTTCTCCTCATGGTACATGCTGGGAAATGTCATCCCCTTGTGCATTAGAAATGTCATTCATGCAGCAGAGACCATATAATGGTTATGTCTCTGACCCCGGACACTTCTTATTGATCCGGTTCTGCACAATACTGGCTGCCATTGCGGGCTCTTGTCTGTCTTGTTATCCCCCTTTCAGCGCTTGAGACAGATGGAAACCAGAGATATGATCTGTCTTGAAACATCAGAGCTTTGTGATAATTTGGGGGTTTGTGGGAACATCATTGTAGACATTTATTAGGGTTCTCCAGGTTCGGATTTCTTTATTATTGAGGTTGAGAAGTTACTGACATGCCACATATATTTGTAGTGCAGCATTCTGGATAATGATGACACTGTATGGTATGGGAGCAAATTCTGACATCAGCGGTTACATGCTATGATCATATGACTGACTGCTCTATGGTCTCTGCAGGCGCTAATGGGAATGATATCTGAAGTTTGGACTTATTTAGATACAAAAGAAATAATGTTCAGCAGAGCACATAGAAATATAAGAACCTGTAGGACCCATGTTGTAGATTCTGACCAGTCCGGTGGATGCAGCATTTAAGATGAATGTATGACGCCTCCATGCGTTTCTGTAATCTCCAGGAAGAGGAGCTAGTTCCTCCGCGTCCTCCGCTCCCTCGCTCCTATGACATTGCTGATGCAGCTCCCTCTCTTCCCCATTTACCAAGTGATAGCAGCTCGTCCTTGCTGTGTTACAGCAGGGGCCCCGTCCACCTTCCTGACGACAAGAGCACCCATCACGTCCAGATCTATCAAAGAAACGGATCTTATTCTGTAAGGGAGAGTGCTGACCTTCATCCTTGTCTGTCTCATCATTTGCATTTCATCACCCCACTCTGGGGGTTGTGGTTATGTAGCAAAGGTTGTGACCTAACATTCAGTTGGGAAGACCACACGGGCTGCAGGGCTTCAAGGACTTAAGTGGGATGAACCCCAGTTGATGATAACCTCAGGAGGATCTGTGGGTTGAATGTAATTCACCATACTCCTGTGATTGTGGATCAGTTGTTGGGGGTTCTTGCCCTCTGCAGGCATTTTGAGGGTCTGGGTCATTAGATTACTGCTTCATCTTGCTCATTTCTAGTGTAACATCTCCTTCCATGTCCTGGTTCCTCACGAGTTTCTTTTTATAATCCTCCTTATCATTACTGTGTTTCAGGGACCCGATTACAGATTGTACAAGAGCGAGCCCGAGCTGACCACCGTGGCTGAGGTGGATGAGTCCAATGGTGAAGACAAGGCTGAATTGATGCTGGACATGGGGGCTGCAGCCAACAAAGGTTTCTGCATCTCTCATATAGGGACTGCATGGTGGCTGCTTATAGTGTAGATCCTATAGAGTAGAGTACAATGTATGGTAATTGTCCCTCTGTGATGTTCTTCAGGTTCAAACTTTCCGGTGGGAGTTGTACCCCCAAGGACCAAATCTCCACAAATGGAATCCAGTACTATTGCATCCTATGTCACCTTACGCAAGAACAAGAAGCTGGACACCAAATCGGTACATGAGCTTTGTATCTCATGGCCATGAGCTGGGGACGAGATCTTTACTTTGGGGCCAGTTTTGGGGTCCTGGTTCTGTCCAGTGGAGCTCATTCACTGCACCTTTACATGGGGTCTGTGATACTTGGATCTTTAGACAGTTGTGCTAATTCCAATTTATTCCTTCCTCTGGTTGTAAGGAGCGGCCACGGAGTGCTGTGGAACATCTCTGCTTAACTGAAAGCCCACGACCACGCATGACACTGGAGGAGCAGTTGGAGAGGATGCGCAGACATCAGGCTGCATGTCTGAAGGAAAAGAAGAAAGGGTTTAGTTTCCTGGGTTCCTCAGACCAATCTCCGTCAAGGAGTCCCTCCTTCTCCGGGGAAAATTCTGTAAAACTGGTGCAGGTACAGGGGTTAAAAATATTCTTAGCCCGACGCTGTTCCTGCTGACCCCAGCTAACACAGCTCTGCTATTTCCAGCTCCAGAAGAAGGAGGAAAAAATCTTCAGTAACATCAAAGATATGGAGAATGTTGTGCAGGAAAGAAACACTGAATCATCAGCTCAAGACGTCTCAAGACTGAAGGAGGTGACTGAATTACAGAGCTCTCCAGCAATCTGTGATAAAGAAGTGAGTGCCTCAGGAAAGGGAGATGGGTGGAGTAAGGGAAGTAATCTGTGATGGCGAGGGGTGGAAATCCATGGGAAGGAGTTGGGTGCCTCAGGAAAGGATAGTGGAGGGGCAGATTTAGGGGGAGGAGTGGAGTGATTAATGATAAAGAAATGAGTATCTTGGGAAAGGATGGAGGCAGGCATTGTCATACTGAAGGATGGAGTAATGAGTAACGGAGAGGTCCAAGGGGCATGGCAATTAGTGAAAGAGTGGAGTGGAGCAATCAGTGATAGGTGTCGCTGGTTAATGGTTAGTGATATATAGGTGACAAACATCAATAAGCGACCGAGCAGGGTACAGTGAGGAAGGCGGTTGACTGCTGGACACCATGCTGTACAGTTCTTGTCCTCTCTCTTTGCAGTCAGGAGATGTGGTCACTACTGAGAAGTCTCCTGCACATGAAGCCAAAGATGATAGAGCAGAAACTTCAAATACAACGCCAGAAACCCTCGGAAACTGGTGAGCACAGGACTGGAGAACCTGCAGTGACAACCCTCCGAGATTCCACAGTATGGCTGCCACATAGGTGGGGGGTCAGTGCACTGCTATCTGGTATGGAGGCAGAGAGCTATATAACTCACATGCATTGCACACATAAACACAACCAGGATGCACAAGGGAGTGATGTGTTCAAATGTGCATAAAAGGGAACTTTTCAGGCTTTTTTAAGGGCATTCATAGCAAAGCTTGGGGGGGCTTAAAGGAAATCTTTCACCACGATTCTTGAAAGAAAGGGATGTAAATGAGCTCTTTGCAAGCTCTGCCTCTAATGCCACCAAATGTAAGGCAGCTATCCTAAAAGTCAATACTCTTTAAAGAAGCCTTGAGACATGACTGGAATATTAAATAAGGCAGCACCTCATCTGCAGACAGCTGTTTTGGGGTGATTGCCCCTCATCCGTGCAGAGCAGAGAGTACTGGCTTAACTGGGTGAGAGGCCTGACAGGATTTGGGGGCTACTATCTCTCCTTAGAGAGAGAGCGCCTTAATCGGCATGAGGAGACTTGTAGGACATTCATGCTCCTCTGGAATTCTGGGAAGAAAAGGATGCAAATGAGCTCTTCACAAGCTCTGCCTCTAATGCCACCAGATGTAAGGCAGCTATCCTATAAGTCAATGATCAGCTCTTTAAATAAGCTCTCCCCCCAAATCCTGTCAGGCCTCTCACCCAGTTAAGCCAGTACTCTCTGCTCTGCGCTCATGAGGGGCAATCACCCCGAAACAGCTGTCTGCAGGTGAGACGCTGGCTCCAAGTCATGTCTCAAGGCTTATTTAAAGAGCTGAATATTGACTTCTAGGATAGCTGCCTTACATCTGGTGGCATTAGAGGCAGAGCTTGTTAAGAGCTCATTTGCATCCCTTCTCTCCCAGAATTCCAGAGGAGCATGAATGGCCTATAAGTCTCCTCACGCCGATTAAGGCGCTCGCTCTCCCCAAGGAGAGAGAGTACCCCCCAAACCACGATTCTTGGCTATTATCTGTAGTAATACATGAGTAGTACTGAAGATAAGGAGTCAAGATCACCACTTTTTATTTTCCTACTGCTCCTTGTTCCTCTGCAGTCAGCTTTCAAAGCTGCACTGAAATACATGGTCTGGACTTCTGTGCTCAGCTAACATAATGGAGAGGACTCATGTGCACATGCTAAGCAATCCTAACAATGTATTTCAGTGCAGCTTTAAAAGCTGACTGCAGAGGAACAGGAGGCAGTAGGAAAATCTGGACTCCAATATCTGCAGTACTACTACTCATGTATTACTGTGATAATAGTCCAAGATCGCAGTGACAGATTCCCTTTAAAAGGTTCATTGAGAATTTTAGTATTGACCTATCTTTAGGATAGGCCACCAATATCATTTTTGAGAGAACTTATAACAAGTAACTCCAAAGCCAGAGCTACACAGCTCCGTCCTCTAAATAGTCGAAGGCACTGAAAACTGAAGCTGTCCCCACATTTACTTCATTGGGAGCACTGCTGCAGTTACCTGCTCCAGAGCCAGTCTAAAACAGCTGATCAGTAGATCTGTGAAGTTGTCAGACTCCTGCCCTTGTGATATTGATGGACTGTACTGAGGATAGGTCATCAAAATCCTGGAATATCTCTTTAAAATTTCTGGGTGGTTAATGTATGGATATATAAAGTGCATTTATATCAGCCTCGTGCAAAAATAATAATATAAACATTTTTTAATTTTTCCTCTTTATTCTGCACTCAATACCCCAGAATTACAAAATGAAAACAAAATTTTCAAAATACAGTGAAGGAGTTTAAGCATGCATGGGTTAGGCATAAGGCCACCCTTCATATAAGATAGGGCCAAGGGCTATTCATAGTATTCAGTATATTGGGCAGACTAGATGGGCCAAATGGTTCTTATCTGCCGACACATTCTATGTTTCTAAAATCTTTGCTAATTTATTGAAAAGGAAAAACTAAAATCTTGCATTGGCATAATTATTCAGACCCTTTATTCAGTATTTAGTTGAAGCATCTTTGGCAACAATTGCAGCCTCCAGTCTTCTTAGGTATGATGCCACAAGGTTTGGACATCTGGATTTTGGGATTTTCTGCCATTCTTCTCTGCAGATCCTCTCAAGCTTTGTCAGTTGGATGGGGACCATCGGTGGACAGCCATTTTCAGGTCACTCCAGAAATATTTTATTGGGTTGAAGTCAGGGCTCTGGCTGGGCCACCCAAAGACAATCACAGAGTTACACACTAAGCCATTTATTTTTGTGTTGTTTTGGCTGTGTGCTTAGGATCGTTGTCTTATTGGAAAGTAAACCTTTTGGCCCAGTCTGAGGTCCAGAGCACTCTGGATCAGGTACAGTATTTATTAAGAATATCTCTGTACTTTGCTCCATTCAGCCTTCCTTCAACTCTGACCAGTCTCCCTGTCCCAGCCGCTGAACACCCCCACAACATGATGCTGCCACCACCATGCTTCGCTGTATCAATGTTATTGGGCAGTGCCTGGTTTCCCCCAAACATGATGCCTAGAATTGAAGCTAAAAAGTTAAATCTTGGTTTCATCAGACCAGGGAATCATGTTTCTTATAGTCCGAGAGTCATTTAGGTGTTTTGTTTTTTTTGCAAACTTTAATGTGTCTTTTACTGAGGAGAGGCTTCTTTCTGTCCACTCTGCCATAAAGCCCAGATTGGTGGAGTGCTGCAGTGATGGTTGACCTTGTAGAAGTTTCTGCACACAGAATCTTTGGAGCTCAGCTAGAGTGGCCATTGGGTTCTTGTTTACCTCTCATACCAAGGCCCTTACCCCACCCCCTCTTACTATGAACTTTTAGAGCAACAGAAATTTGTCTCCTTCTCTAGATCCGTGCCTCCAAACAATCCTGTCTCTGAGCTCTACAGGCAGTTCTTTCCTCTCATGGCTTGATTTTTGCTCTATGTATTGTCAGCTGTGAGACCTGATATAGACAGGAGTGTTCCTTTCCAAATCATGTCCAATCAACTGAATTTACCACAGGAAGACTCCAGTCAAGATGTTGAAACGTCTCCTAGATGATCAAGAGAAATGTTTATTTTAGTACAAGGCCCCAACATAACAAAATGTGAAAAAAGCAAAAGGGTCTGAAGACTTTCTGAATGCACTGAAAATACTTAATACTGGGAGTCAGCGCAGTACATAAAACGTGGAAAGTCCTTTAGATTTAGGGTATGGCCACATGGGTTGCATACACTTCTTTTCTGCTGTGGAATTGCAGGCAGGAAATCTGCAGTGTTTTAGAGAACCAGCAAAGTGGATGAAAGTTAAACAATGGTGCAAAAGAAAAATAAAAGTGGAAATTGACCTGCAATGCAGATTTTCCCTCTAAGCCGTCACAGACAGGGTCCAGGCTTATAGTACTTTGTCTATTGGGTATCTAGAGCCCTTTTCATATGTTCACAAATTAAAGGAATGGCAATAATGGAATAAAATAATTATCTTAAATCCGCAGCATATTAATTTATGGAGATTTCCTCTGCAGATTTCACAATGCATAAAGGGAAATCCGCAGGAAAATCTGCCTGTAACTGCAAAGCTTTTCTGCTGCAAAATACTTTCCCTTGAGGACATACTATGAGTTTGTGCTTC
The DNA here is from genome assembly GCF_905171765.1 of Bufo bufo. Lineage (NCBI taxonomy): Eukaryota > Metazoa > Chordata > Amphibia > Anura > Bufonidae > Bufo > Bufo bufo. Next base: position 219,519,162 of record NC_053389.1, read on the forward strand.
TGTTCTTCTTCTCCAAAAATTCTGCTGTCCGTAAACAGAGAAATTGCCAGTTTACATCACACCTATCCTGTCCTAATACTTCACACAGCTGTGGGTTCGTTATAATGTACCCGTGTAGACAAACCCCTATGAGCTGAAGAAAAGTCCATGGAGTCCATGTTGAATGCTCAGCTGGGGGACCAGGACCAGGTCAGGACAGGTTTTCTTGTTGGAGGCCATGGGGGATACTTTTTTTGTATAGTCAGGAGGCCTTCTCATTGGCAGTATTCTTGCCCTGAATGATAGAAGTTTCTGTTTCTTAGTTTACAAGTTTTGGCCTCTGTTCCAAAACACAAATCTGAGAGCGGTGAGAGCGTCAGCAGCACGGCGAGAGAGGCGGAGTGCAGCGGCATCCTCTTCTCCTACGACTTCTCTGCGGATACTCTGAGGAGACAGACTGTGTTAGACGGTAGGTGCGGCTCAGACACATCCGTAATAATCGTATATCTGATAAGCCAGCTCCTAGTGATGGCAGATTACGGCACTTTTACGCTTAATTACGGGATTTCTCTCATCTTTCAGCTGGAAATCTTCCTTCCCTTCCTGAAGCGCAGGAGTTACCGGTGCAGCCACAGCTGACAGAAGGCTCGCACTTTATGTGTGTGTAGCTAGAGCAGAGTCTTCTCTGGTGAGTGTTTCTGTTCCTGCGTCAGGATATAATGAAGGTACCTACCCCAGTATTCTAGATCCCAAAGAGGGCATCCCAGATTAGTTTTTACATGTGAGACCAGGAGGCGCCAAACCAGATGCAGATAAAGGGCCAGCGCAGTCTCCATTGTATACAGATTCATCGGTGTCATGTCAAGTTCTGAAACGTTCATCCCCCTCGCCATCTTCTGTTTGCGCCAGTGAATAGAAATAGTGATTACATTCTTTAGAAGCTAAAAACTCACCCTGAGCTTGTCTGGCTTACCCAACATAGGGTTTGTTACAGTGTTATCAGTATAGGCAATCCTCTGTGAGCTGAAAACAGCAGCAGCACAAATCTCTGTCCTGGAGTCTAAGCTGAATCGCTCTCCGCTGTATTAACAAGTAGATTTTATACCCATGACGATGGAATAGTTAGCAGTTCGTTAGCGGTTCAGAAGTGCTCACATTGTACAAAGCAATGGTTGCTCTAGTAATGTGTAATTCAATCATAAGCTCGCTAACTGTTTGTCAATGCATATATTACACAGAAAGAAAGCGGGTGACGACTTATTACACACTCAGATATGCATTCGATGAACGAGAATTTTTAAGCATCCTAAAAGATCACGATCATCGAGAATCTACCGATTTTGCGATTGCAGGAAAATGTCACAGTGCGAAGATCGCTCTTTTGCGAACGATGTTATGATTTTCATTCAATTCTCACAATGTCTAAGGCTACTTTCACACTAGCGTTTTTGCTGGGTCCGGCAGGGTTCAGCAAAAACGCTTCCGTTACTGATAATACAGCCATCTGCATCCGTTATGAAAGGATCCGGTTGTATTATCTTTAACATAGCCAAGACGGATCCGTCATGAACTCCATTGAAAATCAATGGGGGATGGATCTGTTTTCTATTGTGGCAGAGAAAACGGATCCGTCCCTATTGACTTGCATTGTAGGTCATGACGGATCCATCTTGCTCTGCACCTCATGACTGAAAGAAAACCACAGCATGCTGCGGTTTGCTCTCCGGTATGGGAACGCAACCAAACGGAACGGAATGCGTTTCGGAGCATTTCGTTCTGTTCAGTTACGTTTTGTCCCTATTGACAATGAATGGGGACAAAACGGAAGCGTTTTTTTTCCCCGGTATTTAGACCCCATGACTGATCTCAGTACTGGAAAGTATTAATGCTAGTGTAAAAGTAGCCTAATACAGGCTTAAGTCAAGAATGTATCTCCATTCACTGACAGCAAACACAGCGTGAAAAGCAGGAAACAAAATTTGAGTGGAAGAACTTGCCTTTATAATTTGCTGCAGAACTAGTTGGGACTGGATGCCGCTTAGGGCTCATTCACACAACTCATTTCAGTGTGATCGCAAAAGATGCTCCATTCTTTGGCCCAGCAAAAAAGATGGAACATGTCCTATTCTTGTCCGTGTTGCGGACAAAAATAAGTATTTCTATAATGGGCCGCTCGTTCCGTTCCGCAAATTGAGGAACCCACACAGGCGGCATCGATGTTTTGTGGACTGCAAAATACGGCTCTGTCGTGTGAATGTGCCCTTACACTCAGTGTTGCCCTCTGTTTTCTTGTCCTGTAGGATGGAGGATGGTCGTTACTGTACAGTTTATAACCAAATCCGGAATGGCGCTCCTGTGTGACTTGGATTCCCGCTTGCTGCTACATTCTACTTGCACATAAAGAGGTAGAGTGGAGGGGTAGAAGGAGGTTCCTGCCGCACATCCCCCACTCTTCTCTGCACTCTCACCCTCGCCGCCATGTTTTCTGCGATTCTTCCAGGGGCGTCCAGCAATAACGAGCTGTATAAATGTAATTATGTTCATTGTATATTCAGGAGACGGCCGGAGCTCATGCCTTTTATAACATGTCAAATAAATGTCAATGTTGTTTAACCCTGCCTATGTCTTTGAGGGAGGGATGATATCACCCCTAAGCAATCTTTCCCATGTTCGCTCATTAACTTTGTGAGGATGACTATGTAAATAGAACCTACAGTCTGCTCCTAAAATCGGAGCAAGTCCGACCAGTGTAAACTATTAGTTTGCCGTTTCACGTCTGATAGTCTGGAATTTCCAAACAGGAGATTATCAGATAATGAAGAATTCCATTTCTGCTGAAGAGACAGGATCCAGCAGATGTAACATTCTCTACCTTTATACTGAACACGTGTTAAGGGGGTATTCTGGTTATCTCATTTTATCCCCTGCCACAAAGGAAAGATCATTATTTACATGGCAGATAGCATGCCACCTCTCTTGTTCACCTGGCTGCAGCAGTGACATGACGTCGACGACCTGTAATAACTGCAGCGGTCTCATGTTGTTGATGTGACATCCCCTCTGCAGCTGGTTAAACAGATTCCGTCCGGGAGAATTGGAGAAGCAGTGCGGGCCCTGCCAGGTGAGTAATGATCACTTTATAGCGGGAGGATTCCGTTTAAGTGTCAGTTTAAAGTTTTCTTTGTGTTTAACGTGTTAAATGGGTTTTCTCACAATCAGTGCTCCAGACTAAAAAAAATACCTAGTAGCCATTGGCTCCTGAACTGAAAAATTTAGGAGCCAAATTAAATTTTTAGTCGCCAAATCGAAACCGAATCAAAATTTTGGTATCGTGACAACGCTACGCCGCTCAGATCGGCGTAGGGTTGTTTCGATACCTAAATTTTGATTCGCTTTCGTCACCAAAAAAAAGTACGATACTCAATACCACAAGAAAAAAAAAACACCAAAAAAAGCTGCGTGCATTTCGCATTTTATGAAACGTTCGGCCCATAATAGAACAGTCATATCCTATTTTTTGGGATGACAAGGTGACTAAAAAATGGCGAATCGCATGGTATTTATTTATTTTTTTCTGTTACGGCGCTCACCGCATAGGAGATATTTTTTAATAGTTTGGACTTTTCGGACGCAGCGCTATGTAATATGTTTATTTATTGTTTATATATTTTATATGTAAAATTGGGAAAGGGGGGATTTAAACTTAATATTTTAGGGTACTTTCACACTAGCGTTTTTCATTTCCGGCATAGAGTTCAGTCACAGGGGCTCTATACCGGAAAAGAACTGATCAGGTATATCCCCATGCATTCTGAATGGAGAGTAATCAGTTCAGTTTGCATCAGGATGTCTTCAGTTCAGTCATTTTGACTGATTAGGCAAAAGAGAAAACCGTAGCATGCTACGGTTTTATCTCCGACGAAAAAAAACTGAAGACTTGCCTGAATGCCGAATCCAGCATTTTTCCCCATAGGAATGTATTAGTGCCAGATCCGGCATTCAAAATATCAGAATGCCGGATCTGTCCTTCCGGTCTGCACATGCGCAGACCGGTAAATATGTGTAAAAAGATACAAGACTGATCCGTCTGTCCGTATGACAAGCAGAGAGATGGATTCGTTCTTGCAATGCATTTGTGAGATGGATCCGCATCCGGATGCGTCTCACAAATGCTTTCAGTCACATCCAGATAGGCGGATCACACTGCCACAAGTGTGAAAGTAGCCTTATGTGTTTTTTTTGTTTTTTTTTACTTACTATTAGCCCCCTTAGGGGCTGGAACCCTTGTCCTATTCACCCTTAGGCCCCTTTCACACGGGCGAGATTTCCGTGCGGGTGCAATGCGTGAGGTGAACGCATTGCACCCGCACTGAATCTGGACCCATTCACTTCTATGGGGCTGTGCACATGAGCGATGATTTTCACGCATCACTTGTGCGTTGCGTGAAAATCGCAGCATGCTCTATGTTGTGCGTTTTTCACGCAACGCAAGCCCCATAGAAGTTAATGGGACTGCGTGAAAATCGCAAGCAAGTGCGGATGCGGTGCGATTTTCACGCATGGTTGCTAGGATGAAAGTCTATTCACTGTATTATTTTACCTTATAACATGGTTATAAGGGAAAATAATAGCATTCTTTAATACAGAATGCTTAGTAGAAGGTCAATTGAGGGTTAAAAAAAAATAAAAAATTAACTCACCTCCTCCAATTGATCGCGTAGCTGCCGGTCTCCTGTTCTTTCTTCAGGACCTGTCAAGGGACCTGTGGTGACATCACTGTGCTCATCACATGGTACATCACATGGACCATGTGATGAGCTCAGTGACGTCACCACAGGTCCTTTGACAGGTCCTGAAGAAAGAACAGGAGACCGGCAGCTACGCGATCAATTGGAGGAGGTGAGTTAATTTTTTATTTTATTTTTTTAACCCTCATTGGCACTGCACCACCAATGTTTATTATACTGGGGTGTTGGGGAAGGGGGGGGTGCGGCGCACTGTGCCCCCTATGTTTATTAAACTTGGGGGGGCACGCACTGCGCCACCAATGTTTATTATACTGGGGGGGGGGGGGTTCTGCGCACTGATGAAGATAACTGACCTGTTAATACAAATACAGTTAACCCCTCAGGTACCGCACCTAAGGGGTTAACTGCCGCTGATCGCAGCTCCCTGTCATAGAGGTCGGGTGCCGGCTATTTGATTCCGGCACCTTCCTCCTGTATTTGTATTAACGGGTCAGTTATCTTCATTGGTGGTGCAGTGGCCCCTCCCCTCCTCCTCCCGTCTCTCTTCTTATTGGCGGCAGCAGCAGCACAGGGGGGAGGGAGAGACTTCTTCTCCACAGCACTGTTGAGAAGAACGTCTGAGGCGGGGAAGAGAACTATCATCTCCTGTGCCCCGCCGCTGTATTCAACTGCAGAACTGCGGGTCTAGTCGCAAATGGCGACAAGACTAAAAGTCTTGTCGCCATTTGTAAATTCTAAGTCGCATTGGCGACCATTTTGGTCGCCATTTGGAGCCCTGACAATACAAACTTACATAGAAAAGAGAGGTCTCAGAAGCAATGGAGATCCTTTTAAAAGCTTCTTCTTTATTTCTCATACAAACAGCAGACACAGCCACATGGTACACGGAATGCAATGCGTTGACGCGTTTCGGGTACTAGACCCTTAGTCGTAACGGTGCTTCATAGTGAGACCCCACATTTTATAGGAGTATATTGTCCAGCCCTCCAAATTTTCAGAGACAGGGCAACCAACTCCATTGGATGTTTCACTATGCGTCACACCTTTCTTACAACCTGCTAATCACATGTTAAATGAGTTGCACACTGTGCGGGAGCGCTCCCTCCAATTAACCCTTAGGGAACCAAATCCCATATTCCAAACACATACAAGGAACAGACAGAAACCGCACAGTGTGAACAGCATACTTCATATAGCAACTTGTAAAAACATAAATTGCAAAGCCCATATGGCCCTATACATTGCCGCGGGCTGCAGATCTGGAAGATTACATATGTATTCTATTTTTAATTGTTACATAATAATATATAAGCAAGAAATGAAAAACACTAGTTTGTAGCGAATTAGTTCATATTATTAGTGAATGGCCATCAGTTAATTACATGCATAGTGTGTGATACACGGCGTGCGGGAATCCCAACTGGATTGCGCCCTTAGGAACCGCAATCCCGGCCTCCCAAGCCAAGGCAGGGAAAGGGGAAAACCGCCCAGTGTGGATGGCGCACTACATATAGACAATGGAAACATAAATATGAAAAATGTAAAAGTGAGCGCAAAATATAGATAACAAAACCAGCATCACCACATAACTCTCCAATAGTTGGAGGGATTACATATATTACATAACAGATGATTACTGCAATGCTACCAGTGGTCACTTTGATTTTGACATCTGCTCTCATCACTGATATAAATACATTAGTTCTTTTTTCAGATTCAAACCATTTGGAACTCTGGTATTGAGTCTGAAAATCCAGAAAGCTTCTCGTAGGCGGAGTTTTTTACGATGATCTCCCCCTCTCCTAGGTGCAAAGACCCTCTCTATTGCAAAGGCTTTGAATGTTTTGACCTGGCGAGCATGCATTAGTATGAAGTGTCTCGCTGCATTGGAGATGTTCAGAGCGTTCGGGTTGTGGATGTAATTCAAATGCTCCAGGAGTCGGTTCTTAAATTTACGAATCGTACTCCCGACATACATCAGATCACAGTCAGTGCACCGTATAATGTAGACCACCCCTTCAGTGTTGCAATTAATGTAACTTTGGATGGGAAAACTGAAGGAATGGCCTGACTTATCAAAGGACTTCAAGGGGATCACATAGCTGCAACTTTTACATGGGTTACTCCCACATGTGGAGAAACCCCTGTAATTGAGCCAGCTAGGATTAATGTTGGCTCCCTTTTTGTTGGTAGTGAAGAGGGATGGAGACAGGGAGCAGGACAACGTAGTCGCCCTCCTAGGAACAATTCTACAGCCTGATTTCAAGGCATTGTATAGAATCTCATCATCATACAAGATAGGGAGGCATCGCTTAATTGTAGCGCTGATTTCATTAAATTCCCTGCTGTATGTAAGAGATAACGTAGGGGTGTTGTCCTGGTCACTGTCTCCATGTACCCTCACACTCGCTGCAGCCGTGTTGGATTCCCTGCGGTCCTTGGCTTTTCCAAAAAGCATTTCCCGTCTATTTTTATGTAGTGCAATACCTCTGCCTCTTTGAATCATCCAGTCAGGATAATTTCGGGCCTTTAGCCTTTTATCTACCTTGCTAAATTCCTCTTACAATAATTCTGGTGAACTGCAATTTCTTGCGGTCCGTATATATTCCCCCACGGGAATCGCCCTGATGGTATGCAAAGGATGATGACTCCTGGCATTCAGGATCGAGTTACCAGCTGTATCTTTTCTATAGATACAAACTTACCCTCCATCCAAAGTATAGGGAATAAGAATCTGATAGTTGTCAGAACCCCCAAGCTGTGACTCCCACCAATCATGAGACCGCTCCATTCACTGTCTATTGGGACTTTGGACATAGCGGAGTACAGCGCTACAGTGCATGCTTGACCTACTGCTCCATTCATTTGGGGGAACAAGACAGCCTCCCACAGTGACAGTCCCAGCAGTCAGACCCTCACCAATCAGATACTTATCCTGTAGACCAGTGGTGGCGAACCTATGGCACGGGTGCCAGACGGGGCACTCGGAGCCCTCTCTGTGGGCACCCGCACCCTGGAAAAAGTCTATGGTGTACCAATATACCTTAGACTTTACCTGCCATTTATCAACGCAGGACGGACTATGAACAGCACAGGCAGCACATTGAATGTAGGCCGGCCATCCTAGCTAAATGATAAAGTACATAGAAGATATACCAGACCTCCCAAGTGCCCCACTTTTGAAGGGGCAGTCCCTTTTTTTTTTTTTTTACCCAAGTCCCTCTTTCCCCCTTAAATGTCCCTCTTTTTGATCTGAGGTATATATTTTGATATTACATGTACAATATTGATCCAGAAAGTGTTTATCTGGTCCTTATCTATATATTAGACCCTGCCTTGGATTTTAGAAATTTCTATACGAAGATAATTTTTGCGCTATTGTGCGCTAAGAAAACTATTAAAGTGTATAATTATGCAGGAAAAATGGATCTTTCACATAATGAACCATGTGTACGTCTTTGACCATCCGTATGGGTATACTACACTGCTCAAAAAAATAAAGGGAACACAAAAATAACACATCCTAGATCTGAATTAATTAAATATTCTTCTGAAATACTTTGTTCTATACATAATTGAATGTGCTGACAACAAAATCGCACAAAAATTAAAAAATGGAAATCAAATTTTTCAACCCATGGAGGTCTGGATTTGGAGTCACACTCAAAATTTAAAGTGGAAAAACACACTACAGGCTGATCCAACTTTAATGTAATGTCCTTAAAACAAGTCAAAATGAGGCTCAGTAGTGTGTGTGGCCTCCACGTGCCTGTATGACCTCCCTACAACGCCTGTGCATGCTCCTGATGAGGTGGCGGACGGTCTCCTGAGGGATCTCATCCCAGACCTGGACTAAAGCATCTGCCAACTCCTGGACAGTCTGTGGTGCAACGTGACGTTGGTGGATAGAGCGAGACATGATGTCCCAGATGTGCTCAATTGGATTCAGGTCTGGGGAATGGGCGGGCCAGTCCATAGCATCAATGACTTCGTCTTGCAGGAACTGCTGACACACTCCAGCCACATGAGGTCTAGCATTGTCTTGCATTAGGAGGAACCCAGGGCCAACCTCACCAGCATATGGTCTCACAAGGGGTCTGAGGATCTCATCTCGGTACCTAATGGCAGTCAGGCTACCTCTGGCGAGCACATGGAGGGCTGTGCAGCCTTCCAAAGAAATGCCACCCCACACCATTACTGACCCAATGCCAAACCGGTAATGCTGGAGGATGTTGCAGGCAGCAGAACGTTCTCCACGGCGTCTCAAGACTCTGTCACGTCTGTCACATGTGCTCAGTGTGAACCTGCTTTCATCTGTGAAGAGCACAGGGCGCCAGTGGCGAATTTGCCAATCTTGGTGTTCTCTGGCAATTGCCAAACGTCCTGCACGGTGTTGGGCTGTAAGCACAACCCCAACCTGTGGACGTCGGGCCCTCATATCACCCTCATGGAATCTGTTTCTGACCGTTTGAGCAGACACATGCACATTTGTGGCCCGCTGGAGGTCATTTTGCAGGGCTCTGGCAGTGCTCCTCCTGTTCCTCCTTGCACAAAGGCGGATGTAGCGGTCCTGCTGCTGGGTTGTTGCCCTCCTACGGCCTCCTCCACGTCTCGTGATGTACTGGCCTGTCTCCTGGTAGTGCCTCCATGCGCTGGACACTACGCTGACAGACACAGCAAACCTTCTTGCCACAGTTCGCTTTGATGTGCTATCCTGGATAAGCTGCACTACCTGAGCCACTTGTGTGGGTTATAGACTCCGTCTCTTGCTACCACTAGAGTGAAAGCACCGCCAGCATTCAAAAGTGACCAAAACATCAGCCAGGAAGCATAGGAACTGCAAAGTGGTCTGTGGTCACCACATGCAGAACCACTCCTTTATTGGGGGTGTCTTGCTAATTGCCTATAATTTCCACCTGTTGTCTATCCCATTTGCACAACAGCATGTGAAATTGATTGTCACTCAGAGTTGCTTCCTAAGTGGACAGTTTGATTTCACAGAAGTGTGATTGACTTGGAGTTACATTGTGTTGTTTAAGTGTTCCCTTTATTTTTTTGAGCAGTATATATTGGTATTCTGGTTAAGTTGCCGTGTTAGCATTTTGCGATAAATAAGTGGGTTTTAGGTTGCAGTTTGGGAACTCTGTCTGTAACAGATTGTGGATAGGGAATATGTTTGTATTATGGTAAAACCCCTATAAGTGTGTAAGTTAAAGCTTGCTACATCTGCAGCCTCTGCACCAGGGGGTCCCTATTCCCAGGACCTGTGGGAGCCCCAGTGACGGATGCATATCAATTACGTGTGTTTGTTGTACACTGCTCAAAAAAATAAAGGGAACACTTAAACAACACAATGTAACTCCAAGTCAATCACACTTCTGTGAAATCAAACTGTCTACTTAGGAAGCAACACTGAGTGTGGAGTGTGGAGGCGTTTGTGGGAAGAGGTGATAAGAGGATAGGAGAGAAGGAGGTCTTGTGAGGATCGGAGATTGCGTGTGGGGATGTATCAGGAAAGTAGCTCAGAGATGTAGGGAGGGGACAGGTTGTGGACAGCCTTGTATGTATTTGTTGGTATTTTGAACTGAAGTCGTTTGGGCAATGGAGAGCCAGTGAAGGGATTGGCGGAGGGAAGAGGCAGAGGAGTAACAGGGTGAGAGGTGGATTAGTTGTGCAGCAGAGTTGAGGATAGATTGGAGGGGTGTGAGAGTGCTAGATGGAAGGCCACAGAGGAGAATGTTGCGGTAGTCTAGGCGGGAGATGATGAGAGCATGTGCAATTAGTTTCGCAGACTCAAAGTTGAGGAAAGCGTGGATGCGGGAGATGCTTTTGAGTTGGAGGCGGCAGGTGGTGGAAAGGGCTTGGATGTGTGGTCGGAAGGAGAGGGCAGAATCCAAGGTCACTCCAAGGCAGCGGACTTGGTTGACCGGGGAGAGTGTGCAGTCATTAATTGTGATAGGTCTGTTGGAGGGGTTCAGCAGGATGGGGGAAAGATGATGAATTCAATTTTATCTATGTTAAGTTTTAGAAAGCGAGAGGAGAAGGAGGATATGGAAGATGGGCATTGTGGGATTCTGTATAGTAGGGTGGTGATGTCTGGGCCAGAGAGGTAGATTTGTATGTCGTCAGCATAAGAGTGATAATGAAAGCCATGGGACTCTATGAGCTGTCCCAGGCCAAAAGTGTAGATAGAGAAGAGCAGGGGTCATAGGACAGAGCCTTGTGGGACACCAACAGAGAGGGAATGAGACGAGGAGGTGGTGTGAGAGTGTGAGACGCTAAATGTCCGCTCTGTGAGGTATGATCCAGGAGAGGGCCAGGTCAGTGATGCCAAGAGATGAGAGTTTGTAACAGAAGGAAGTGGTCGACAGTGTCAAAGGCAGAGGAAAGATCAAGGTGAAGAAGGACAGAGTAATGTTTTATGGTTTTAGCTGTTAGTAGGTCATTGGTGACTTTGGTAAGGGCAGTCTCAGTTGAGTGGTGGGGTCGGAAGCCAGTTTGTAGGCTGTCAAAGAGGGAGGAGAGGTGAGAGGACAGTTCAGAATGGACATGTTGCTCAAGTAGCTTTGAGGCAAATGGAAGCAGTGATATGGGGTGATAACTGGACAAAGCAGATGGGTCGAGTGAAGGCTTTTTGAGGATGGGATTGAGTGCTAATGAGTGTTTATAAGGTCAGCGATAAGGAGCCTGTCAGCTCCCTGCCTGATGGAAGAGAGAAAATACAGATCCTTCTAATAGAGCATCTCAGCTCTGTACAGAGAAAAGGAATCCATATTTTTAATAAAGACCAATTGAAGAAATTTTTACCTCATAATAAGTACAATGCAATAAGAAAAAATGCCCCCAAAGGTGTACATGGCCTTTTAAGTCTCTTTACATATCCCTCTTGTAAGTTAGAAATGTTGGTCATACGGTTAGGTATCCCTCTTTCTCAAGCTGTCACAGCCTTGTAGTCACATTAGGTACTCTTAGGTCTGTTTCACACGAGCATATCCAGTCCAGGAAACACGCTGTATTTGCCAGACTGAACATTGCTCTTCTGACCAAACACACAAGATAATAGTGATTTATTATGCTGTGTGTTCCTGCCTGTACTCACATAAAGCCGTGATTACGGTTCTGTAGACCCGTGGTGAGACGGGAACACACAGTGTCATAAATCATTATGATGCTGTGAGTTAAGTAAGAGGAGCAGAGTTAAAGCGGTTGTCCGGGATTGGTGATATTTGTTTACTAGCGCCAAAGTCACCTTAAGTGTATATATATCTGTGTGTTACCTTTTTTTCTATTGTGATCCCCCGATTCATCAGATCCAAATTGCTAGCCGGAAGTGAGGATTTTCTAAATGTGAGTGACGTACCAGGCTCCTTTTGTGGAGAGTGAAGCCTCTTCTTTCGCTTCGCAAGGTGCCTGGCGATGTCACAGGCACACAAGGGTGTTCTGCAGGGAGGGAGGTTAGTAGGCGGTAACTGGCAGCGCTAGGTAACGCCCCTCTGGGCCGGTGACGTCACCGGGCATTCAGGAGCGTTATCCTCTGAAAAAGGAGGCAGAGAACTATGCTATTTAGCATAGTCCACGCCTCCCATCTACATTACATATAAGTGGCAGGAGGCGAAATGGCAATGAGTGGGAGGGATACATTGAGTAGTGGAGACTGCTGTGACAAATAGCCTGGCAGCGGCGATGGGACCCACAAGGCAGTGCGGCCGGAAATTACATAACCCCGTTTCAGAAATGTAAACATTACGTGGGGGACTGTAGTAGCACTGGAGAAGTGCTGAAAATATTGAAAACCAACAGGGGGACATTGAAACTGCTAGACAAGGTGATATTGCATGTTTAAAAAAATGTGTTTTGTGTTTAATCCCGGACAACCCCTTTAATTCCTGAAATAAAGCCATCACACACAGCATGTTTCCTGGACTGGATATGATGGTGTGAAACTGGCCTTAGGGCTAAATCTTATGAGCAATGTAAAACCTGTTCATGTTCTGCCTGCTAAAAAACGGACTACTTTCCTTCCGTGTTTAAACAGGATTGTCTCCGCCTGTGTTTATCTTTTTTTTTCTATTTACATGGAATCTGTATGTCATCTGTTTTTCACATCCAGCAAAAAAAAATTGAAGAGCACACACCCGCACCCTGATGGCATCCCTGTGCTGTCAGCTATTTTTTCATAGATTGATTTGAATAGACTAATTTAGTGGGAAAAGAGAACCAGAATTTAGCATTCTGCGATTTTCTCTAAATGGACCAATGGTCTGTGAAACAGATTGACAGAAAATCACTTGCCTTAAGTGCATGCATGTGACCTCAACGAAGAGGGGAGTAAGCAGCTGCAAGACACCTCTGTCTCCTCCAGATACCTCTAGCGACAGCTTAACTCCCTCGACAAAGGATTGGGCATGCTAACATCAAACAGCCCCATATACATTAGACCATTGGCAGGTCCAGCTGTCATTCATCTACTATGTATTGCCAGCTACAGGGTACAGCTTTATGGAGTGTATTAGATGTGTTTCTGCTATAGATTTCAACCTATGCTTTCCAAAGGGTGAAACCTATGCTGGATATCTGTAAGATTAATTGACATGCTTTCGATTTGTTATTTTTTTTTTTTGTAGCGTGTAGATGAGATGACTTAAAATCAGGCCTTAATAATACAGACATAATTTACAGCTGTATGCAGTTGGATTCATTCATGCATGCACTGTTCTGATCAGAGTCTCTCGGAACACAAACCTGAAGACCACAGGTGACTGCATATTAACAATCATCCGTGTGCTGCGTATGCAACACAATAATTCCAGGACGTCCCCCGTTAGAGCACCACAGGAAGCTGCAGGGACAGGAAATGAGATTAAAAAGCCCCTCTCCAGTGTTCCTCCTATCCCTACAGAGGACAGTTGCAGAGAGTCCATGCATGAGATAAAGGATACCACTTGGGGGTTTTGCATCAGGCCGGGGCTGTGTTTGGCCCCTCCTCCCAGCTCCTTAAGGTCCTAGCTAGAACCTCTCTGTTAAGATGTTTCCTTCTATGGCCTTCTCTTTTTGTAGGTGCGGTCTCTGGGCGCTGATAATGCTTCCCCTCCAGGGGTTTTGGGCTACGCGGTTCCATCATATTCCTCATGCAAAGGTTCTGGAGCAGTGACGTGACTTGCGGTACAACAGTGGGATGCTGGAAGTGCCTGTATCGGCATCCATAGTTAAGTGTGACCAACAGTGGTGATTTTGCAGTCCTGGGATGGAGGACTCGCATTGTGGGGTTGACTCTCCTATAAGCGATAGCGTTCTCTTAGGCATGGAGGAGAAGCGTGGCAATAAAAGTAAGCCCTATTTAAGGGGAAAAGGTGTGTGAGCTGGTGTTTGTCCACTGACATGATGGAGGTCCAGATTCCTCGTACACCTGAGTGTAACCGAGACACTACCCGCCCAGCAGTTAAGGTCATGTAAGTCTGTATATCATTGACCCTGCTTCAGCCTTTTTTTTTTTTTTTTTTTGGTAATATGTTTGAATGGTAGTTCTCTCTTATTTTTATACCATTAGGTGAAAATCCCACAAAGCCAAAGAAAAAGGGTTCAAAATGTGCAGCCTCAGTCTCTGATCCAACTAGTCCGAAGTAAAGATGGACTCAGAAGAAGACATAATGGGTCGTTATGTCTCGGAGGATGAATAAGAGGAAAAAGTATTCCCTTTTACCTCATCTGAAGAGACTACAAAATATCAGTTCTCTGTATACAATATAGATTCCTTATTGACAGCAGTATTCTCCCCAAAATAAACCATCATGTCCGAAAAATGATCCATCTTGCTCAGTATCCCATGACACACACACAGTGCTGCTTGCATTCTTAGCAGTTACATCTGTGGAGCCAGTTTTGCTTCTAGGAATGGGGCCCTTTCAAACATAGCCAGGAAAGCCTTGTGGCTCAAGACCTGGTCAGGTGATATTGCTTCAAAGAATAAATTATGTTCTATCCCCTTTTCAGGATATGTATTTGGGCCAGTATTAGATAAAATTCTTGAGAGCAGCAGCTGATAAAAAGAAAAGGTTCCCAGTCGGCAGAGGAAAGGGAGCCATCCTATAGGAGGGAAAGGAAGATGGTTCCTCCTTAACCCTAACTAACGATCCTAAGCAATGACTCAAAAAAAGTGGGCGAAAGACTGCAGGAATGGACAAAAATTGCAAGAAATCCTTGGATACTTCAAATAATTGAGACAGGATACAAATTAGATTTCCAGTCTTTCTCCCCTCAAAGGTTCCAGTTAACAGAGTTTGTCACCATGTTTATAGGCCCTGCTCGTGGAGAAGCTTTGTCATCTGGAAACCATTGTTTCAGTTCTTCGCCTTCAGGAATTCACAGGCCAATTCAAAGCTATTTCAGATTTTTTTTTAAAAGCCAAATAGGGCCTACAGGACCATCATAAACGTGAAATACATTGATCAAATATTGCCGGTTTAAAATAGTCAATCAGGACGACAACAACCCCTCATACCTCCTGCAGTGACAATGTGTAGAATAGATTAGAAATGTGAGTATTATCATATCCCAGTTTATCTATGGCATCAGCAATTTGTGAGGTTTGGCAGTAAAAGTAGGAGAAAAGATTCATCATTATCAATTTGTGTCTCGATTTGGAATCTCCTCAGCACATCGAGGGTCTACCAAACTAGTGGTGGAAATAATGGCCTTTTTAAGGAAAATCCATGTAATAGTGCCGTACTTAGACGACTTTCTCCTAGTAGAAAAATTAGACCAGCTGCTCCAGAATTATTTAGAAATAACTTTGTCACTCATTTTGATTGCCAATTACATAAAAATAGGATTTCCAAATCTCCTCCCAAGTACCAGGAAGGTTTTTCTAGGTACCCTTCTCGATTCAGAGAATGAGATGTTATTCCTCCCACCTGCCGAACAGGAGAAGATTCTGACATGTCCAGAAAGAAGAGAGTAGCAATGCGCATACTGCATAATGACCTTGTGCATTCTAATCATCCCATAGGCTCAATTCCATTCCCATAAATTACAAAGAATAATTCTAGCTCAGCGATAATGCTTTTGATTACATCACCATGGCCAAACAGAAGCTGGTTTCCCGACCTGAAGTCCTAATTTCTGGAGAATCCAATAATACTACCTCGGAGAGAGGACCTTCTTCTCCAGGAACCTCTCAGACATCCAGAAGTTGTATTTAACTGCCTGGATCCTGAAAGCAAATCCTAAGAAGGCAAGGTCTTTCAGAATATCTACTTTACAGTGTAGCCACAAACCAGTTACTTTGCTATTTACTTTATGAGAAAATCTGGAAAAAAATTCAGTACCTAGATTAAATATAAACATCCAGATCATCCTTTCCCAGGTATTGCAGATATTCTGGATTTTCTCCAGATGGGGTTGAACAAAGGACTAATACAGTACTTTGAACGTGCGGATTTCAGCTCTGAGTCATTTTAGACTTCCCATTAGCCTTGCATAGGTGAATCAAAAGATTCTCCAATACAGTATTGTGAGTGAGACCAACTATAAAACAAATAGCTCCTTCTTGGAATCTCACTTTAAGGTACATTTACACAGCCCGAGAATGGGGCAGATTATCGGGAACGACCGATGTGAACGGTCATTCCCGATAATCTGGCCATGTAAATGTGCTACTGATCATGCGATGAATGAGTTAAGCTCTCGTTCATCAGGTGATCCTGTCGTTCATGCAGGCACCACCAATCATGGTTTGTGGGCAGCAGATCGTGCTGTCTAAACAGCGATCTGCTGCTCAGAAACAATGATTCTGTATGAGGACCAGGGATCACAATAGCTATCCCTCATCATCATACAGCTATCACTCATCATCATACAGTCTCCTTCACCGAGCAAGTTGCCGACTGTCTGGAAGGAAAGCTTCCTTCCCGACAATCGGCCACTTAGTAGGCCCGTGTAAATCCAGCTTTAGTCCTAAATTGCTCCTTGTAATCCCCACTTTGAAACTTTATAAAAATATCTTTAAAATACTTGTCCCTAAAAACTAATTTTGGGTGGCTTTTACACGCCTTTTCAATTAAGGAACCTTACACCTGAGAATCCTAGAGGACAGAATTGTTCCAAGAATTGATCCATCATTTCTACCAAAAGTAGCTTCCTCTTTTCATCAAGAACAGGAGATAATGCTACCTTCTTTTTGTGCTTCCTCCAGAAATCAGCAGGAGCAACTGTTTTACTATCTGTTTTACTGTAAGGAGAATTGTGTTGAAGTTTCTAAAAACTACAGAATCCTGGAGGAGACTCAAATCTCTTCATCAAATATGGAGGTAGAAACAAAGGGAAGTCTCTAAACAGATGCTGGCCAGATGGATTAACCCCTTGCCGACCTCCGCTGTACATGTACGGCTTAAGGTAGCGCCCGCTCACCATAGCCTCTGCATTTCTGCTGTTTAAAACAGCAGAGGCCCGCGGTGAATGTTTGCAATCAGCCATAAGGTTCATTGCATACATTTAACTCCTCAGATGCCATGGTCAAATGTAACCATGTCATCTGAGCGGTGCAGACGTGGGCTCCATGCCTGTAACAGCACTCCCCAGCTGAGAGAGGGGGAAGCTGTAATATCCCAGTGATGGCTCCTCGCCTTAAGCAGGCTCCTATACACATCACTGGTATATACCAATACAGGCCAGAAGGTGGCAGCACTCTACTGGTATTTAAAGGGCTTCTGTCACCCCACTAAACAGTTTTTTTTTTTTTTTTTTTTACTTTTAATCCCTATACTGCGATTTATGCATACATACTGTAATTAATCATTTTGGTTCAGCAGATTATGTTAAAAACGTACTTTTAAAATATGCAAATTACCTGTTTACCAGCAAGTAGGGCAGCTACTTGCTGGTAGCAGCCGCATCCTCCAATCCTAAAGACGCCCCCTCCGCATGTTGATTGACAGGGCCAGCGGACGGGATCTCTCTCTGCTGGCCCTGTCTGCTATCAAGATCTCGCGCCTGCGCTGTACCTGTGTTCAGTCGGCGCAGGCGCACTGAGAGGCGGACGCTCGCTCGGCCGATCCATCCTCAATGCGCCTGCACCGATGATGTCACATCTACACCAGGCGCATTGAACAAGGAGCGCCGAGCGAGCGTCCCCCTTCTCAATGCGCCTGCGCCAGGTGTAGATGTGACGTCATCGGCGCAGGCGCATTGAGGATGGAGTGGCCGAGCGAGCGTCCGCCTCTCAGTGCGCCTGCGCCGACTGAAGACAGGTACGGGGCAGGCGCCAGATTTTAAATGCAAACAGGGCCAGCAGAGAGAGATCCCGTCCGCTGGCCCTGTCAATCAACATGCGGAGGGGGCGTCTTTAGGATAGGAGGATGCGGCTGCTACCAGCAAGTAGCCGCCCTACTTGCTGGTAGCAAGGTAATTTGCATATTTTAAAAGTACGTTTTTAACATAATCTGCTGAACCAAAATGATGAATTACAGTATGTATGCATAAATCGCAGTATAGGGATTAAAAGTAACAAAAAAAAAAAAAACTGTTTAGTGGGGTGACAGAAGCCCTTTAATAAATTGTGTGTTCTGTGATGGATGGATGGATATCTGATTGCCAATTATAGTTACCAAGGGTGACAAAAAAGTAAACATTTTAAAAAAAATATTAAAAAAATAAAAATTCAAATCCCCCTTTCCTTAAAAACAAAATAAGCAATAATAAAAAAAATTGCAGACATCGCCACAAAAATGCCCATACTATTAAAATATAGCAATACTGCAAACTGCGTATTGTAAAAAAAAAAAAAGTTCAAAGTGGCATTCGACATTTTTTGTCACTTTACCACCCCCAAAACAAAATAAACTTAATAAAAAGTGATGAAAAAGTCACACACACTTCAAAATGGCATCAATGAAAAGCACAGATCACGCTGCAAAATATGAGCACTCTATACAGATAACTACAAAAAAGTTATAGGTGTCAGAATATGGCGATGAGAAGAAAAATAAATTTTTAAAGGGGTTTCTTTCTAGGGAAACTGGCAGAATTGCATTAGTTTTTTTTTTCCAATTCCACCCCATTTGGATTTTTTTTTTCCAGCTTCCCACTACATGATATGGAACATTAAACCGTGCCATTAGAAAATACAACTTGTCCCCCCAAAAAAAAAACCCATCATAAGGCTATGTGAACAGAAAAATAAAAAAGTTAGGCTACCTTCACTCCAGAAGTAGCAACAGTCCGGCAGGCTGTTTAAGCAGGCAAGCGGAGGATCGGCCTGACAAAAACAGCAGCATACATCGGTTTGTGTCTGGCGGGTTCTCCACTCGCTAGCCAGATGCAGACAGAATGTCCGGCAGACTCCATTATACTTAATGGGGTTGGCGGACATTCTGTCTGTATCCGGCAGCGCCAGGTCCGATGAATTCCGGCAGGCTGTGAATATCGCAAGTTGCTCTATGGGTTAAAGAAACAATCAAGGAGGCCTACAGTCTGCAAGCGGTATTCCCATCTCAGACATTGGGGGCAAAGCGCCAGGATATGCCCTCAATGTCTAATAAGTGCGTGTTCCTCCTCTGGGACCCGCACCTATACTTCGAATGGAGCCTGCAGTCCCGGAGGACGCACTGTGCTTGCCCGGCCGCCCTTCATTCATTCCTATGGGAAAGCCAAAAAATAGCTGAGCACTGGCTTAGCCATTTCTGTCAGCCTCATATGAGTGAATGGAGCGGTGGCTGCGCTTGGGCGGTGCACCTCCCTATCATTTCAATGGGACTTCCGAAAATAGCCATAGGAATGAACGGAGGGCACATGAGCGGTGCGCCAGTTCTACTAGTATTCTGACTCAGATTGTTGTAATAGCGATTTATCCCTAGTGAGACCTCTATGCCTGGCCTGTATAAGCAGATATAATCACTGCGGACAATCCTGATCAGATAGCTTGAACTCACCAACACTGAGTTTATCCGTGTAAGTTGCTTTATTCTATAAGCCAGATAACAGAGTACAGCAGAACAGATAGATTCCGATATTGTGCGGTCAAAAGATGATGCTTTTGCAAGCTTGCATGAGAATACATGTGTACCTGTTGAATCCCTGGAGCAGAATGAATATACAGGAAGTGATGTACACAGAAGAAGGAGTGGAGCAATGAAATGAATGACATATATCACAGATATAACAGAAAAACAAATGCAATACCAAAAACGACCACTAGATGGGAGCATATGACCAAATATAGAATATATAAATGGTTCAACAAATTAAACTATATAAATTTTAACTGCGTAGCAGCACACTCCCCGTCTGGCATTGAAAATGTCACTATTTAAACCATAACGGTAGTTATATAATTGCAAATAAACAGTGCAATTTGCTTGATGTTCGAGGACCTGAAAAACATAAGAGAACAGGCATATCATGCAACAACTAAATGTAAGGCCTAAGTGTATCAAGTAAAGTTCAAAAACTTCTTCCTTGAAGTTTCAAGTAGGATTCAGCAGCCTAGGCAATAAGTTCATTCTCCAAAGGGCAAGAGCAGAATAAGTTCCGTGATAGGCCTGATGAAAGTCTTTACAGTCCCTTGCCTTGCAATGTTAAACTCCACCTTGCGTACCTTACCATCATCACTAGGAACGCTCTTCAGAATAAGTCCCATAGGCCACTCAATTCTTTCGGCTTGCTGGTCCTTGAGCAGAACGAGATCTCCAACTTGTATGTTAGGGTACTGTCGGGATTCGAACCAGTGACCAGCCATGTCCCAGGCAGTAGCTCTAGCCACTAGACTACCAACCCTTCTGGATATTTCCTTCTACTGAACTCTTTGATCTACCTTGTTCCAGCCTTGCCTTGTTAATCTCTGTGATTCCTTGCACCTGCTACTTCCTCTTTATAAGCCCAGCCTCTTGCACCAGATCCCTGCTGGTTATTGTTCTTCTGGACTTGATCCTGCTGCATCTACTGCTGTTCCTCTGCTGCTACTGCTACCAACTTGACTGCTGCCGACCTTGGAATTGTCCCCGACTACTCTTCTGCTTGTCCCTACCAACTGACCTGCTTCCACCGTTCCTGATCCGGATTGTCTGACCACGCTCACTGCTGCCTGCCCTGAACCACCGCCTGCTAACCGATTACGCCTCTGTCTGACTACGCTGCAACTACAACCTGCCTGCGGTCCTTGCCACTGGGCTCCACCTCCAGCCAGCTATCCTCTGACTCAGGTGAGCCTGTAGGATTGTAACAGGTACTGTCGTTGCCATTTCCTGCGTCCTTGCAGAGTGGAAAGATACTCCATCTTCCAACGATTCCAGAAGCGGTTGGCAAGGTTTTGTACTCGTAGATAGCAAAAGCAAAGAAGGGGCACACTCAAAAGGGCGCACTTGAAAGAACAAAGATGCACAATTTATTCAACCTAAAAACATATACTCCCCTAAAAATAGATATACATAAAATGCAGGCTCTATACGGATTTATGACCTCTAAGTAGATAGGAATGAGTCCCGTATATCAATGCGCCAGTCCCAGGGTGATTCCTTTAGAATGTATGCCAGCTGTATACAGATGAAATGAAGCCCGTGCTGATGAATAGAAAAGATGGTACATATATGCCGGCTATATAGCACTGGGAATGTAGCACGTGCGTCATTATACCGCAGCCAGATATATGTCAATGGAAATACAACACGTGTACAGGTGTAATGGTGAAGGCTGTGTAGCGCTTAATACCAATGACTTCTGGTCGTTCCCAGTTAAAGTCCAATTAATATATGCGGCAATATTCACAGTAGGTAACAGTATCACTTCCAAAAGTCACCTGGTAAGTTCACAATACCATAATGGGTTCTCCCCAGGAACTGGGTCTTACCCGTCTTCACTGCCTCTTTGCAGCGCTGATTCCAGCCAGCCGCACACCAGCGGCGTCCCACGTGGTGTGCTAGACCTCAGTGTGGCGTCCCACGTGACCTGGTTGCTTAGGAGACCGGGTAAAGCTGAGATGACGTCACAAATAGGCGACCGCTTGCTCAGGATCTGGACAAAGCTGATTCTCCTTTATCTACTTTTCTTATTGCAGATATTCTCATGTAGGATTAGTAAGTGCAACGCTCACTCCTCATGCCAGACGCGTTTTGAGGTGCTGTACCTCTTCCTCAGTGGCCAGGAACCCTCCGAAAATGGAGATGCTGAAATGGAGGTCTTTGGTTTTCTGTGAGGAGTGGGGGGGTTGCCCGGTGGTGATGGGACATTGGAGTCTGGTCGTCTATCGACACTCCGATCTCCCCTCCCTGTTGGACAGCTCTCCCCTTTACATCATTCTCTTCTGGGGACCGGGGATCTCCATTTTCGGAGGGTTCCTGACAAACAACGTATATGTCTGGATCCTATTCTACTTTGTGGTTCATATACTGACATGCTGGTTGAATATTGATGTGTCCTCCCAGAGTCTACAGGATAGCTACCTTCATAGGGCAACATTAGTTTACATACACACCCCTTTTGAAATCTGAGAAAAAGGATTAAATGCACAAGAAACGCGGGTTTATGCCTATGTGTTTGTGGTGTGTTTTTTTTGGCAGGTTACTGTGCGACCTTGCGCATTTCTCCAGATCCTATTTTAGTTGATGTATATTGTTGAATATAGCATCGTATGTTTTATACACAATTTTATATATGTTTGATTATTTATTTTTTATATGTTTTACTTATGGAGGCATGGAAATGTATGAGGTTTTTTTTGTATAAGATGATGGCAGCAGTATGGGCTGACTCTATACTAGGTTTTTAGGGAGTAGGATAGGAAGAAGGAATATGACCCTGGTCCATTCCGGATTTTAGTAAATACATGATAATGTGAAGCATTATGGGAGTAGTTGAACATATATGAGTGAGGATACATTCACTCAGTTGGCCACTGAGGAAGAGGTACATTACCTCGAAACGCGTCTGACATGATGAGTGAGCGTTGCACTTACTAATCCTACAAGAGAATATCTGCAATAAGAAAAGAAGATAAAGGAGAATCAGTGTAACGGACCGTTTCAGCAGACAAGGGGTTAAAATCCGTTTAGGCAATATGCCCCTTTCTGAGAGACAGGCACAGCTACTGCAGAACACCCAACTCCCGAACTGGATACAAATTAGCACTCCAAACTGGAACCCCACGAATAGCTGCTAGCAGACGAACAGGAATCAGCTTACACTCCTGGCAATCAGTCTCTAACAGCATACAGCGGATCCCCCCAATAACGAGACAAGGCTCCGTGTTGAGGGTCAAGCAGTGGTCTGAGGTGCTGGCACACCCAGCCTGTTTTTTTATTACAGTTGTTGCAATTACAGGTCCGCCCACAGGGAGGTATAAAACAACCAAGCCCATCTGGTGTACACGCCCCTAGGGGACCAGAATGAAGACTTGTGACATAGGACAGATATGTAGCACTGCAGGATACACAGAGACAATACATCCCCACAATGCATCATGGTTTCCTTCTCTCTGCCCTGGAGACACCCGAGGCGTAATCCAATTATCTCTCAAGACAAAGAGAAGTCACCAATACACATGTGCAGACAACAGAACAGAAATCACCCTTTAAACACACAATGGGACAATGGCACAATAGAAACACACCCAGCATTTTCCTCCCAAGCTGACAAGTTACACTTATTATAAATTGTTACAACTTTGTGAGTTTACATTGGCCATACATATAACTTACATCAATTTAAACAGTATAACTTGGGGACAAACCTATCCAAAATTCACTTGAATAGGTTCAGGGGTTTAAAAGTTAGTATGGGCCATAATCCTGAGGCAAGAGGCTGATAAACAGGCCTCTCCAAAACCCAGTGGCGAGGTTGGTTTCGCCACAATCAGCTTTGTCCGGATCCTGAGCAAGCGGTCGCCTATTTGTGAAGTCATCTCAGCTTTACCCGGTCTCCTAAGCAACCAGGTCACGTGGGACGCCACGCTGAGGTCTAGCACACCACGTGGGACGCCGCTGGTGTGCGGCCGCCTGGAATCAGCACTGCAAAGAGGCAGTGAAGACGGGTAAGACCCAGTTCCTGGGGAGCACCCATTATGGTATTGTGAACTTACCAGGTGACTTTTGGAAGTGATGCTGTGTTACCAACTGTGAATATTGCCGCATATATGAATTGGACTTTAACTGGGAACGACCAGAAGTCATTGATATTAAGCGCTACACAGCCTTCACCATTACACCTGTACACGTGTTGTATTTCCATTGACATATATCTGGCTGCGCTATACTGACTAGTGATGAGCGGGAGGTGCCATATTCGATTTCGACGAAATTCGCAAATATTCGCTAGAATATTTGTTTCATATTCGTCTAAATCGAATATTCGTCATTTTTCTAGTTATCGCGATTAATATGCGATTTAAATAATCGCGTATTGCGATTGTAACTTAAGGCTACTTTCCTATTGGTTTGATATCTAGAATTAGCGAAGATGACGAATGTATTCGTCATATTCCTCAAAACGAAGATAACAAAGTATTCTCCATCTTCGTTTTAGCTCCATATTCGTCAACTTCGCTGATTCTAGCAATCAAATAGGAAAGTTGACTATAGAGACAGCTAAGTTTAATTCGCTATGCGATTATATTACTTTGCTTTTTTTTTTATAAATAGAATCATTATAATAATCAAGTATTTAACTATTCAATAAAAAATTTTTTTAATATAATCGCATAGCGAATTAAACTTAGCTGTCTCTATAGTCAACTTTCCTATTTGATTGCTAGAATTAGCGAAGTTGACGAATATGGAGCTAAAACGAAGATGGAGAATACTTTGTTATCTTCGTTTTGAGGAATATGACGAATACATTCGTCATATTCGCTAATTCTACCAAGCCAACCATAGTAAACCAGGTCCAAGTTGAAATCGCAACGCGATTAATTCAAGTTATATTAATCGCATTGCGATTACAACTTAGCACTGCTATATTCCATATTAGGCTATAATTAACGAATATGGAATATAGCAGTGCTAAGTTGAAATCGCAATTCGATTATTATAACTTGAATTAATCGAATTGCGATTTCAACGTAATTCTTAAATCCGACAGTACATTCTAGTATGGAGACGTTCGCATGTTGATGGGGACACTTCATGAGCACGGAAGTCGTCAGAAGCGGCAACGGGCACTGACTGGAGAAGCCAGGAAGCCAGGAATCCTAAGGACAGGTAAGAACTACTTTTGGGAAGTGGGAAAGAAAAAAATATAACAATAAAAAAAAAAAAAAAACAATATTCGAAATATCGAATTTATAGCACTATATTCGAAATAGTCGCGAATTAGCGAAGTGCCGATATTCGTAAAAAAATCGAATATTCGCGCTCAACACTAATACTTACGCACGTGCTACATTCCCAGTGCTATATAGCCGGCATATACAGTGGGGGAAATAATTATTTGACCCCTCACTGATTTTGTAAGTTTGTCCAATGACAAAGAAATGAAAAGTCTCAGAACAGTATCATTTCAATGGTAGGTTTATTGTAACAGTGGCAGATAGCACATCAAAAGGAAAATCGAAAAAATAACTTTAAATAAAAGATAGCAACTGATTTGCATTTCATTGAGTGAAATAAGTATTTGAACCCCTACCAACCATTAAGAGTTCTGGCTCCCACAGAGTGGTTAGACACTTCTACTCAATTAGTCACCCTCATTAAGGACACCTGTCTTAACTAGTCACCTGTATAAAAGACACCTGTCCACAGAATCAATCAATCAAGCAGACTCCAAACTCTCCAACATGGGAAAGACCAAAGAGCTGTCCAAGGATGTCAGAGACAAAATTGTAGACCTGCACAAGGCTGGAATGGGCTACAAAACCATTAGCAAGAAGCTGGGAGAGAAGGTGACAACTGTTGGTGCGATTGTTCGAAAATGGAAGGAGCACAAAATGACCATCAATCGACCTCGCTCTGGGGCTCCACGCAAGATCTCACCTCGTGGGGTGTCAATGGTTCTGAGAAAGGTGAAAAAGCATCCTAGAACTACACGGGAGGAGTTAGTTAATGACCTCAAATTAGCAGGGACCACAGTCACCAAGAAAACCATTGGAAACACATTACACCGCAATGGATTAAAATCCTGCAGGGCTCGCAAGGTCCCCCTGCTCAGGAAGGCACATGTGCAGGCCCGTCTGAAGTTTGCCAATGAACACCTGAATGATTCAGAGAGTGACTGGGAGAAGGTGCTGTGGTCTGATGAGACCAAAATAGAGCTCTTTGGCATTAACTCAACTCGCTGTGTTTGGAGGAAGAAAAATGCTGCCTATGACCCCCAAAACACCGTCCCCACCGTCAAGCATGGGGGTGGAAACATTTTGCTTTGGGGGTGTTTTTCTGCTAAGGGCACAGGACAACTTATTCGCATAAACGGGAAAATGGACGGAGCCATGTATCGTGAAATCCTGAGCGACAACCTCCTTCCCTCTGCCAGGAAACTGAAAATGGGTCGTGGATGGGTGTTCCAGCACGACAATGACCCAAAACATACAGCAAAGGCAACAAAGGAGTGGCTCAAGAAGAAGCACATTAAGGTCATGGAGTGGCCTAGTCAGTCTCCGGACCTTAATCCAATCGAAAACCTATGGAGGGAGCTCAAGCTCAGAGTTGCACAGAGACAGCCTCGAAACCTTAGGGATTTAGAGATGATCTGCAAAGAGGAGTGGACCAACATTCCTCCTAAAATGTGCGCAAACTTGGTCATCAATTACAAGAAACGTTTGACCTCTGTGCTTGCAAACAAGGGTTTTTCCACCAAGTATTAAGTCTTTTTTTGTTAGAGGGTTCAAATACTTATTTCACTCAATGAAATGCAAATCAGTTGCTATCTTTTATTTAAAGTTATTTTTTCGATTTTCCTTTTGATGTGCTATCTGCCACTGTTACAATAAACCTACCATTGAAATGATACTGTTCTGAGACTTTTCATTTCTTTGTCATTGGACAAACTTACAAAATCAGTGAGGGGTCAAATAATTATTTCCCCCACTGTATGTACCATCTTTTCTATTCATCAGCAAGGGCTTCATTTCAACTGTATACAGCTGGCATACATGCTATAGGAATCACCCTGGGACTGGCGCATTGATATACGGGACTCATTCCTATCTACTTAGAGGTCATAAATCCGTATAGAGCCTGCATTTTATGTATATCTATTTTTAGGGGAGTATATGTTTTTAGGTTGAATAAATTGTGCATCTTTGTTCTTTCAAGTGTGCCCTTTTGAGTGTGCCCCTTCTTTGCTTTTTCTATCTATGTTTTCACTTTGGTCCTTAGGGTGGGACTTGTAGGTGAGCACCTTTTCCATACGGTGAGAGGTTGAGCCACTGAGTTTTCCATATAAGGTTTTGTACTCGCTTCCATTGATCATAGCACAGATTTCCGTCTTTAAAGTTTCCAGGTGGAGCAGGAACGGACCCAAGCTTCTGGGTAAGCAGGGTAGCTGGGGTAAGGATAGTTGGGGTCTCTGGATCTTTGTCAGGTTCTAGAAGACCGAAGATGTCAGCAGTGGTCTCTTCTGTGTGATCCAGCAGGAATTCCGGACCTGTTAACCAGGAAGAATTTGCATATACACTTGCAGACATTGGCCTAGTAGCATGATCTGAAGGATTGATTTCAGATGGGACATAATGCAATTGTTCAAATTTAGATGATTTCCTGATTCTTTCTACACCGTTGCTGACGTAGACATAGAAACGTTTAGTCTGGTTGTATATGGAGCCCAGAACAACCTTACTGTCTGTGTAGAATTTGGTGTCATCTATCTGAATGTCTAGCTTGCGTAATATGAAATCTGCGATTTCTACAGCTAGCACAGTCCCACAAAGTTCAAGCCTAGGAATTGTGTGCTCAGGCTTAGGTGCTAACTTAGCTTTCCCAAACAGAAACCCTATGTGGGATTGATTAGAAGAGTCTCTCACCTTGAAGTAGGCAACAGCCGCAATGACATCAGTAGACGCGGCTGAGAAGATGTGAAGCTCTTTTCTCCGGGTCGTAGCAAGGGAAGCTGAGGTGTAGCAGCGTGGTATATGGATTCCATCTAAGGCGTGTAGATATTGCTTCCAGGACTCCCACTTTCAAAGCTTGTCAGATGGCAGTGGAGCATCCCAATCTTTAATAGACTCTGAGAGCTGTCTAAGTAAGGCTTTACCTTGTATGGTGATGGGAGCCACAAATCCCATTGGATCGTATAGGTTGTTTACCACTGACAGAACACCACGATTGGTAAATGGCTTGTCTGTAGAGCTGACTTGAAAGCTGAAAGTGTCCTTTATTAAGTTCCACCGTAGGCCCAGACTTCTTTGTATAGGTGGCATGTCCATTCCCTGATTTAAGTCCTTAAACCCTGTGGCATGATCGCCAGGTTGAAAGGCTTTCATAACAGCAACACTATTTGAGGCAATTTTATGTAGTCTGAGGTTAGCCTCAGAAAGCATACCTTGTGTCCTTTGGAGCAGGTCTATGGCTTCTTCATCTGTAGGTAAAGACTTAAGTCCATCGTCAACATAAGTCTCTCTCAACGAATTGTCGAGCATCCGTGTAATAGTCCTTTTCTCCATCAATGGCAGTCCTTCGTAAACCGTATGTTGCAACAGCGGGTGAGGGACTATTTCCAAAAACATGTACTTTCATGCGGTATTCAATAATCTCATTGTCCATGTTATCACGGTGCCACAGAAACCTTAGGAAGTTCCTATGGTCTTCACGTACAATGAAGCAATGAAACATCTGTTCAATATCAGCAGTTATGGCAACTGGTTCTTTTCTAAATCTTATAAGTACGCCTACAAGGTTGTTGGTTAGATTTGAGCCAGTGAGAACATCGTTTAGGGATACACCTTGATGCTTGGCACTGGAATCAAATACTATCCTGATTTGTTTTGGCTTATGTGAATGATACACTCCGAAGAAAGGCAGATACCAGCACTCATCGTATCTTTAAAGTGGTGGCGCTGGTTCGGCGTGATCATTGTCAAAGATCCTTTTCATAAAGGCGATGAAATGGTCCTTTAATTCAGGCCTGTTCCTTAGTGTTCGTTGAAGTAAGTTGAATCTGGATAAAGCCTGTTCACAATTGGTTGGGAGTTTGGCCCTTGTAGCACGAAGAGGTAATGGTGCAACCAAACTGTTAGACTCATCCTGAAAGAATTCCTTATCCATTATTTTGATGAATTCTCTGTCTTCAACTGACAAGGCTATTTTGTTGTCCTCATTTGTACAAACCACTGTGGTACCTAGGTTGTCATCACAAAGGACAGGAGTAACATCAGGTACTTGGATGATGTCAAGAAGCTTCTCCTTTACTTCATAATGGTGAGGGCACTGTTTGAAGTGCGATGCACGTCCGTTTCCCAACACGTACAGTAGGTGAACCCGATTTTGTGTCAATCTCGCTGTATTTCTCGGCGAGATTGAGCACATACGAGCCCCATCGCGGGAGCCAGCGCCGAGCTGGCTTGCCGCGATGGAGACAGAGCCGTCATAGAAGCGACGGGAGATCCGACTTGGATTCCCGCCAATTCTACACGTGTGCGGCGTTTGTTATGAATCCTGAGGGGGAAGTCCCCGCCGGATTTTAAATAAAAATCCGGCCTGGGTCCCGCCCTCAGGAGCATACCGGGCCCTTAGGTCTGTTATGGGTTGTAAGGAGAGCCCCCCCTACGCCGAAAAAAAACGGCGTAGGGGGTCCCCCTACAATCCATACCAGACCCGTATCCAAAGCACGCTACCCGGCCAGCCAGGAAGGGAGTGGGGACGAGCGAGCGCCCCCCCCCCCCTCCTGAGCCGTACCAGGCTGCATGCCCTCAACATGGGGGGTTGGGTGCTCTGGGGCAGGGGGCGCACTGCGGCCCCCCCACCTCAGAGCACCCTGTCCCCATGTTGATGAGGACAGGGCCCCTTCCCGACAACCCTGGCCGTTGGTTGTCGGGGTATGCGGGCGGGAGGCTTATCGGAATCTGGGAGCCCCCTTTAATAAGGGGGCCCCCAGATACCGGCCCCCCACCCTAAGTGAATGAGTATGGGGTACATCGTACCCCTACCCATTCACCTGCAAGAAAAGTGGTAAAAACACAAATAAACCACACAGTGTATTAAAATATTTTATTTTTCTGCTCCGGAGGCCGCCCCCTGTCTTCTTTATTAGCTCTTTTACCAGGGGGGGGCTCTTCTTCTTCCGATATCCCGACGGGTCTTCTCCGCTATCCGGGGGGGTCTTCTCAACTCTCCGGGGTTCTCCTTCTGTCTTCTCCTTCTGTCTTGTTGTCTCCTTCTGTCTCCGGGGTTCTCCTTCTGTCTTCTCCTTCTGTCTTGTTGTCTCCTTCTGTCTTCTGTCTCCGGGGTTCTCCTTCTGTCTTCTCCGCTATCCGGGGGGGTCTTCTCAACTCTCCGGGGTTCTCCTTCTGTCTTCTCCTTCTGTCTTGTTGTCTCCTTCTGTCTTCTCCTTCTGTCTTGTTGTCTCCTTCTGTCTTCTGTCTCCGGGGTTCTCCTTCTGTTTTCGCCTCTCTCTGTTGTTGACTCGGCGCACCCCGGTTCTTCGTCTCGCGAGACTCGGCGCACCCCGATTCTTCGTCTCGCGAGACGAAGAACCGGGGTGCGCCGAGTCAACAACAGAGAGAGGCGAAAACAGAAGGAGAACCCCGGAGACAGAAGACAGAAGGAGACAACAAGACAGAAGGAGACAACAAGACAGAAGGAGAAGACAGAAGGAGAACCCCGGAGAGTTGAGAAGACCCCCCCGGATAGCGGAGAAGACCCGTCGGGATATCAGAAGAAGAAGAGCCCCCCCCTGGTAAAAGAGCTAATAAAGAAGACAGGGGGCGGCCTCCGGAGCAGAAAAATAAAATATTTTAATACACTGTGTGGTTTATTTGTGTTTTTACCACTTTTCTTGCAGGTGAATGGGTAGGGGTACGATGTACCCCATACTCATTCACTTAGGGTGGGGGGCCGGTATCTGGGGGCCCCCTTATTAAAGGGGGCTCCCAGATTCCGATAAGCCTCCCGCCCGCATACCCCGACAACCAACGGCCAGGGTTGTCGGGAAGGGGCCCTGTCCTCATCAACATGGGGACAGGGTGCTCTGAGGTGGGGGGGCCGCAGTGCGCCCCCTGCCCCAGAGCACCCAACCCCCCATGTTGAGGGCATGCAGCCTGGTACGGCTCAGGAGGGGGGGGGGGGCGCTCGCTCGTCCCCACTCCCTTCCTGGCTGGCCGGGTAGCGTGCTTTGGATACGGGTCTGG
Source organism: Bufo bufo (assembly GCF_905171765.1). NCBI lineage: Eukaryota > Metazoa > Chordata > Amphibia > Anura > Bufonidae > Bufo > Bufo bufo. The sequence continues at coordinate 219,550,146 of NC_053389.1, forward strand.
TATGGATTGTAGGGGGACCCCCTACGCCGTTTTTTTCGGCGTAGGGGGGGCTCTCCTTACAACCCATAACAGACCTAAGGGCCCGGTATGCTCCTGAGGGCGGGACCCAGGCCGGATTTTTATTTAAAATCCGGCGGGGACTTCCCCCTCAGGATTCATAACAAACGCCGCACACGTGTAGAATTGGCGGGAATCCAAGTCGGATCTCCCGTCGCTTCTATGACGCGCTTGCTGGGATGTGCTGTCACTATCCCAGTGAGTGCGAGATCTCGGCACCATGTTGCCGAGTATCAGCGCGACGCTGTCGTGCTAAAAACACAATGTCAGAAACACCTACTGTAAGTCTTGAAGGAGTGGATCTCAGATGGCGTACACATCCTGTCCAAGCATACAGTACAGACCAAAAGTTTGGACACACCTTCTCATTCAAAGAGTTTTCTTTATTTTCATGACTATGAAAATTGTAGATTCACACTGAAGGCATCAAAACTATGAATTAACACATGTGGAATTATATACATAACAAACAAGTGTGAAACAACTGAAAATATGTCATATTTTTCTAGGTTCTTCAAAGTAGCCACCTTTTGCTTTGATTACTGCTTTGCACACTCTTGGCATTCTCTTGATGAGATTCAAGAGGTAGTCCCCTGAAATGGTTTTCACTTCACAGGTGTGCCCTTTCAGGTTTAATAAGTGGGATTTCTTGCCTTATAAATGGGGATGGGACCATCAGTTGCGTTGAAGAGAAGTCAGGTGGATACACAGCTGATAGTCCTACTGAATAGACTGTTAGAATTTGTATTATGGCAAGAAAAAAGCAGCTAAGTAAAGAAAAACGAGTGGCCATCATTACTTTAAGAAATGAAGGTCAGTCAGTCAGCCGAAAAATTGGGAAAACTTTGAAAGTAAGGGCTATTTGACCATGAAGGAGAGTGATGGGGTGCTGCGCCAGATGACCTGGCCTCCACATTCACCGGACCTGAACCTAATCGAGATGGTTTGGGGTGAGCTGGACCGCAGAGTGAAGGCAAAAGGGCCAACAAGTGCTAAGCATTTCTGGGAACTCCTTCAAGACTGTTGGAAGACCATTTCAGGGGACTACTTCTTGAAGCTCATCAAGAGAATGCCAAGAGTGTGCAAAGCAAAAGGTGGCTACTTTGAAGAACCTAGAATATGACATATTTTCAGTTGTTTCACACTTGTTTGTTATGTATATAATTCCACATGTGTTAATTCATAGTTTTGATGCCTTCATAGTCATGAAAATAAAGAAAACTCTTTGAATGAGAAGGTGTGTCCAAACTTTTGGTCTGTACTGTACATCACTCACTATTACGCAGCCTAGGTCAAGTCTTTGTGCATAAGGGGCGTTGTCAGGCCCATCGCACTGGTCGCATACTTTACGTACTCTGAGAATGTCCCTTCCTAACAGGACTAAGATTTCAGAACTCTTGTCCATTGCAGGAATCTCATCAACAAGGCGCCCTAAATGAAGATGTTGATACGCAGCTTCTGGAGTAGGAATCTCTTCCCTTTCATCTGGTATCTGGTCGCACTCGACTAACGTTGGTAGGGGTATGCCCTCTTCCTCATTGACATGAGAGATCATGAATCTATCAACCCTTCTGCCGAAGGTCTCTACACGACCAGAACAGGTTCTGAGAGTATATGGTGTTGCGTGAGCTTCTATGGCAAAGATCTCAAATAATTTAGGCTTAACTAGGGATCTGTAGCTCTGTTCATCTATTATGGCATACATCCTAGCAGCTTTCTTAGGATGATCCCTTGGGTATATCTTAACTAGGCATATCTTGGCAAGGCATTTGTGGTCCTTGCCTTCTCCACAGACTTCTGTACATGAAGAAGAGACATTATCTTTGGTTGGAGCATGACCTTGTTGCTCCCCGCCATGATTTGAGACGGGAGTGGAGGTAGGAAGTTGTGGGTTGTCTGGAAGTGGCGTAGGATGCATGACCATGCACTTAATGACAACTTTACAGTCTTTATCAAAATGGCTATAAGAAGCACAGCACTTGTAGCACATGCCAAGTTTCTGGAGAATCTCCCTGCGCTCTTGTAAAGGCTTTGCCCTAAGCCCACGACATTTAAGAGGGTGAGGCTTCTTCTTCTTGTTGACATGAGTTGATCCGGTTTGCAGCATAGATGTACTTGCTGTCACGGGGTTCCGAAGGTGCACTCGGTCCCCCATTGCCCGCAGAACTGTTGCTTAGATTTTGGAATGAGGTTCTGTGTTTAACCTCATTCCCAGGGCGGCTTTACTAGCTGGGTGGCTCCTGCTCCTAGTCTGCCTTGAGCGCCGAGCTGATCACTCGGTGCTCGACTGGTTGGTCTGTCGGTCATGTGACGCTGGCCACGTCACATGACCCTCACTCCCCACTATAAATACAGGCAGCCTGCTGGCTACAGGTTGCCTGTTAATTTCTAGGTTCCTGGCTATTTGTTGGACTGCTGAATACTTACCTGATCCTGTTCCCTGACCATCCTTTTGCCTGCTCCTCCTGTACTGCGCTTCCGTCCCGTATTGTGACCTCGGCTCCCACCTGACTACTCTCTTAGGACTCCTCTTGTACTTCTCTGCTCTCCTGGTATTTATGACCCCGGCTTCTCCTGACAATTCTCTGCTTGCTCCATTTGTACTTTGCAGCTTTCCTGGTATTGACTCGGTCCGTTCACGTCCTGTTGTTTGTCTGTCTGTCATCCCTGCACTTACTCCAAGTTAGGGATTGCCGTCCAGTTGTCCCCTGTCATTAGGACTTGCGAGGCAAGTAGGCAGGGCCAGGGGTAAGGGTGGAGCGCAGTGGTCACTTCCCTCCCCCCTGTGTGTGTGTGTACGCGACCGTTACAGATTAACAGGCCCAATAACCACTGTATTATGAATCCTCTGGTGACCCTGACTGACCATGTCTCTAATCTGACGCAAAGGGTGCAGGAGTTAGGGGAAAAACTCAGTTCTTTTGAGTTAGGGCAAGGTTCTTTCACTCCTCAGGCCTCCAGTCCGCATTTTGAGCCCCAGATTAAGCTCCCAGAACCCTTTTCTGGAGACCAGAGAAAGTTTCTCTCTTTTAAGGAGAGTTGCAAACTTTACTTCCGTTTGCGCCCCGTGTCCTCTGGCTCAGAGAGTCAACTCGTGGGCATTATCATTTCCCGATTACAGGGTGATCCCCAGGACTGGGCGTTCTCTTTACCTGCTGGCACCAGTTGTTTATATTCTGTGGAGGGGTTCTTTCAGGCCTTGGGTACCCTCTATGATGAACCAGACAGGGCTCTAGTAGCCGAGACGGCTCTAAAGGCACTGGTTCAGGGCAATTTACCAGCAGAGGATTATTGCACCCAATTCAGAAGGTGGTGTGTCCCCTCAGGATGGAACGAACCAGCCCTGAAGAGTCAGTTCAGGTCAGGTCTGTCTGATAAATTAAAGGATCTTCTGGTCAGTTATCAACTTCCAGAGACCTTAGAGGAGATGATGACCCTTGTTGTCCGACTTGACCGACGGGTTAGAGAGAGACGACAGGAACAACAGTTCTCTTCCCAGATGGTGGTCCAGCCAGAGGCCTATCCCAGAGACAATGCTGAGGTCTCCACCGAGGAACCCATGCAGGTTGGCATGACCCGAGGGAATCTTCGCCGCAGACGTGGAGAATGCTTTTACTGTGGAGATCCTGACCATTGGATCAACCAGTGTCCTAAGAAGTTCCTCTCTGTCAAGTCTCCTAAGACAAGTCAACCTAAAGACCAGGTACACCCTGAATTTTCTAAATGTAAGCTTTCGGTACCCATTACGATTTCTCTGGGAGTAGATAAATGGCCGGGTAAGGCCTTTATTGATTCTGGCTCAGCGGCTAGCTTTATTGACTCTGGGTATGCTGTAAGATTGGGTATTCCTATGTTTGCCTTACCAACTCCTATCCATGTCATGGCTATTGATGCTACTCCTCTTATTGGTGGTATGGTGAGCTTATGTACCTCGGAGATTTCTCTAACCGTGGGTGTGTGCCACTCAGAGAGATGTTCGCTTCTAGTCCTGGAGAACCTACCTGCTGAGGTGGTACTAGGGTTGCCTTGGCTCCGACTACATAACCCCACTATAGATTGGTCCAATGGGGAGTTGGTGAGATGGGGGCCTAAGTGTGACTCGTGCTTGTCCGTGGTACAGGCTGGGGTCTCAGTAAAGTCTGATACTTTACCCTCTGTTGTTAGAGAATATTCTAATGTATTCTCATCACCAACCCCGGATGTTCTACCCCCCCATAGACCTTATGATTGTACCATAGAGCTTGTAGAGGGGGCCAAGTTTCCTAAAGGACGAATTTATAATCTTTCTAAGCCCGAACGCAAGGCCATGGAAGATTATATTAAGGAGAGCCTTGGTAAAGGGCATATTAGACCTTCTGTCTCTCCTATGGGGGCGGGGTTTTTCTTCGTTAAGAAAAAAGATGGTGGTCTTAGGCCATGTATCGATTACCGGAGATTAAATAAAATCACTGTCCAGAATAGATACTCCCTCCCATTGATTCCGGATTTATTTAACCAGGTTCTGGGGGCAACCTGGTTTTCCAAAATTGACCTGAAAGGTGCATACAATCTAATCCGAATCAAGGAGGGAGACGAATGGAAGACGGCGTTCAATACTCCGGTAGGACACTTTGAATATCAAGTGATGCCTTTTGGACTCAGCAATGCCCCAGCTGTGTTCCAAAACTTCATGAATGACATTCTTAGGGAGTACTTAGGTAAATTTGTTATTGTCTATCTTGACGACATTTTGATATTCTCTCCTGACTTCGAATCCCATGTGTCTCATGTTAAACAAGTATTAGAGGTATTGAGGGAGAATCAGCTATCCGCTAAACAAGAGAAATGTGTCTTTGGTGTACAGGAGATTCTGTTTCTAGGGCATGTTCTGACTCCTTACGCCTTCAAGATGGATCCTGGTAAGGTACTAGCAATTAAGGAATGGGTAAGACCTTCATCCTTAAAGGCCTTACAACGGTTCTTAGGTTTCGCCAATTAATATCGTAAATTTATTATGAATTTTTCCGTAATTGCTAAACCGTTGACCGACCTTACTAAGAAAGGGGCGGATTTGGAGAATTGGTCTACTGAGGCCATTTCTTCATTTGAAAAATTAAAAAAGGCATTTAGTAGCGCTCCCATTCTGATCCAGCCTGATCAGGAGAAACCTTTTATTGTGGAGGTGGATGCGTCCAAGGACGGCGTAGGAGCAGTCCTTTCACAAGGTCCTGCTAGCCTCACTAATCTGAGACCATGTGCCTTCTTCTCCAGGAAATTCTCTCCCACAGAGAGAAACTACGACATAGGGAATAGGGAGCTGCTGGCCATTAAATGGGCATTTGAGGAGTGGAGGCATTTCCTGGAGGGGGCAAGACATTGTGTAACTGTTGTCACTGACCATAAAAACCTTATGTTTCTCGAGTCTGCTAAGAGGTTGAATCCCCGTCAAGCCAGATGGGCTCTGTTTTTTACTCGTTTTGATTTTTCCATCACGTTCAGGCCGGGAAGTAAAAATGTGAAGGCGGACGCATTATCTAGGAGCTTCCAGGCTTTTCAACCTACTGAGGTACCACCTGAATCCATCCTACCAGCAAAAATCTTCTTAGCAGCTCTTACCCAGGATATCTCGGCTCGCATTAGGTCTGAACAACATCTGGCACCGGTATCCACCCCAACAGATAAGTTGTTTGTTCCCGTACAATTTCGTCTCCAGCTGTTGGGTGAGTGTCACGATTCTGCCTTTTGTGGACATCCGGGTGTTGAGGGCACTAAGGATCTGGTTTCTAGATCTTATTGGTGGCCCACTCTAACTAGGAATGTCAAGTCCTACGTGTCAGCCTGTGAGGTTTGTGCCAGGTCCAAGACACCTAGGACTCGCCCTGCTGGTAACCTACGACCCCTACCCATTCCCAGTAGACCCTGGTCCCATATCTCAATGGACTTTATAACTGACCTACCGCTGGCGGAGGGTAAGACTGTGGTTTGGGTAGTGGTCGATAGGTTTAGCAAGATGGTTCATTTCATTCCCCTGTCTAAACTTCCGAATGCTAAAACCCTGGCGTCTATTTTTGTGAGAGAGATTGTTAGTTTACATGGCATCCCGGAAAATATTGTTTCTGACAGGGGTGTGCAGTTTGTGTCCAAATTCTGGAGGGCCTTCTGTCAAAGATGTAAAATTTCATTGTCTTTTTCTTCCGCCTACCATCCTGAGAGTAATGGGCAGACTGAACGCCTTAATCAGTCTGTGGAACAATTCTTGAGGTTGTATGTTGCTGATGACCAGCAATTATGGGTCAAATTCCTTCCTTTGGCTGAATTTGCTTTGAATAACCGTGTCAATTCTTCTGCTGGGGTCTCCCCTTTCTTTAGTAACCATGGTTTTCATCCCCGTTTTCATTCTGGGTCGTCCGTCTCCTCCTCTAACCCTGAAGCGGATAAACTCTCCTCCGAACTGTGCACAGTTTGGGCCCGGGTTCAATCGAACCTAGAAAAGGCTCAATGTTCTCAAAAACTCAAGGCCGATAGGAGACGTTCAAGGGGGGTAAACTTTCAGGTTGGGGATAAAGTATGGTTGTCCTCTAAGAATCTATCTCTCAAGGTAACTTCTAAAACATTTGCTCCTCGTTTTATTGGACCATATAAGATCACGGAAGTGATTAACCCGGTATCTTTTAGGTTGGAGCTGCCTGAGTCATTCCACATTCATAATGTGTTCCATAAATCTCTGCTTAAAAAATATTTTGAACTGGTAGTACCATCAAAAGCCTCGCCTCCGCCGCTTCTTGTTAATGATGCTGTCGGGTATGTGGTGTCTAAAATAGTGGATGTCAGGAAGGTGCGTAATTCATTGCAGCACCTAATTCACTGGAAGGGGTATGGACCTGAAGAGAGATCTTGGGTACCTGCCAGGGAGGTTCATGCTCCTAGACTTGTTCGTAAATATCATTTAGAACACCCTGAAAAGCCATCGCCTGAAGTCTTGGGTTCGGTGGCCCCTCGTAAAAGGGGGGGTACTGTCACGGGGTTCCGAAGGTGCACTCGGTCCCCCATTGCCCGCAGAACTGTTGCTTAGATTTTGGAATGAGGTTCTGTGTTTGACCTCATTCCCAGGGCGGCTTTACTAGCTGGGTGGCTCCCTGCTCCTAGTCTGCCTTGAGCGCCGAGCTGATCACTCAGTGCTCGACTGGTTGGTCTGTCGGTCATGTGACGCTGGCCACGTCACATGACCCTCACTCCCCACTATAAATACAGGCAGCCTGCTGGCTACAGGTTGCCTGTTATTTTCTCAGGTTCCTGGCTATTTGTTGGACTGCTGAATACTTACCTGATCCTGTTCCCTGACCATCCTTTTGCCTGCTCCTCCTGTACTGCGCTTCCGTCCTGGTATTGTGACCTCGGCTCCCACCTGACTACTCTCTTAGGACTCCTCTTGTACTTCTCTGCTCTTCTGGTATTTATGACCCCGGCTTCTCCTGACAATTCTCTGCTTGCTCCATTTGTACTTTGCAGCTTTCCTGGTATTGACTCGGTCCGTTCACGTCCTGTTGTTTCTCTGTCTGTCATCCCTGCACTTACTCCAAGTTAGGGATTGCCGTCCAGTTGTCCCCTGTCATTAGGACTCGCGAGGCAAGTAGGCAGGGCCAGGGGTAAGGGTGGAGCGCAGTGGTCACTTCCCTCCCCCCTGTGTGTGTGTGTACGCGACCGTTACACTTGCGTTGTAGACTTGAAGAGGCTCAGACATATAGAGCTGAGAGGTCTCTGCGTTGGGAGTCAGAACAGTGTTGTTAGTAGGAGGTACAGGAGATGACTCGCATTCACTGGTGCGTTCAGCTGGATCTTCCAGTTCTACTGGGATAAGGCAGTCTGAATTAGTACTTTGTCCCATTGCTTGTTCAAGGACTTTCAGCCTTGCTATGGAAGCTGCTTCCTCCCCTTCCATTTGCAGAATCTTTATTTGTGAATCTGCCTCTGCTTGGAGAGCTTTGCTTTGAGCTTCCATCTTGGCTTGATGAGCTGCCATCTCTGCTTGACAAGCTGCCACCTCGGCTTGGCAAGCTGCCATCTCGGCTTGTTGATCTGCCATTTGAGCTTCCATCTCTGCTTGCTTTCTGGTAAAGGCGCTTTGCGCCTTTTTTGATTCGGCATCAGCGCGGGCCTCTATTAACTTGTCGCTTAATATTGATCTTCTGGAACCAGAGGATCTAGAAGAAAGTGCAGTGCGCTTGGTTGTGGTGGATCTGTGAGATCTGGTCTCCTGCAGTTGAGTAATGCGGAGTTCTGCCTTAAGCTTAGCATTTTGCACTGCGAGATCCCTTTGTTGGTTCAGTGCATCAGTTCCGGTCAATTCTGCTGAAGAATCCTCTATATTAGAGTCCTGCAAGAAGGCTGAGTATTTTGCAGACAGCTGCTGGTTGCGTACATACACAGCAAATAGGGGATTTATAGAGTCTCTTATTTCAGCTGGTTGATCATTAGCGTGTGACAAAACGGACATGCAGTGTGAGGTTCTGTCCCAGAGGTCTGACAGATTACTGGAGAATTCATCTCTAGTGGCTTGATAGTTTTCTCTGAGTTTCTGTGTTGGTTTTATTGTACGTTTGGTTCTTACACTCTGATCAGTAATATATGCAGAATCTGTTTCCTGTACGTCTGCCGGTTCAGAGGCATGATGTATCTGCGTTGGTTCAGCCATAAAAGAGTGTTCAGAGCCTTATCTAGACATTTTTTACGGTTTTGCGAAAAATGGTACTGTCTCTTTAGGAAGACAAACAGCAGCTTAGACAGGTTTGGTAACTCAGTGCAATGTAGAGAAACCGTTTTGAACATTCACTTGAAGTGCAGTAAGCTTGTGCGACCATGTGCTTTCACAAGATGGCGGATGGCACTGAGCTTGATTGCAGACTAGGCACACACATATACACAGCAGGCTGTAGTAATTCTATGCATCTTTTGACTATTCTGACTCAGATTGTTGTAATAGCGATTTATCCCTAGTGAGACCTCTATGCCTGGCCTGTATAAGCAGATATAATCACTGCGCACAATCCTTATCAGATAGTTTGAACTCGCTAACACCGAGTTTATCCGTGTAAGTTGCTTTATTCTGTAAGCCAGATAACAGAGTACAGCAGAACAGATAGATTCCGGTGTTGTGCGGTCAAAAGATGATGCTTTTGTAAGCTTGCATGAGTACCTGTTGAATCCCTGGAGCAGAATGAATATACAGGAAGTGATGTACACAGAAGAAGGAGTGGAGCAATGAAATGAATGACATATATCACAGATAGATGGGAGCATATGACCAAATATAGAATATATGAATGGTTCAACGAATTAAACTATATTAATTTTAACTGCGTAGCAGCACAACTAGGGCTATGGTTGCTTCATTGGTAAAAAGTGCCAATGCCATTATTGACCAGACGATTTAGACAAGTTACAAAAGATTTTGCAGACATTATAGATTAGGCGTAGGGCTCATGTACACGAACGTGCACTGGCACCGACTGTGGGCCCACCGTCTTTGAACGCAGACCCATTCTCTTGAATGGGGTCTACGATCCGCATCCGACAGTCCACACCGCAAGAAAGTAGTGCATGCACTACTTTTTTTGCGGTGTGAAGGCACGGACAGAAACCCCACTGAATCCATCCATAGTGCTTCCGTGCCTCTGCTCCCAACCTTCCAGATTGCAGACCCATTCAAGTGAATGGGTCCTTATCCTTGATGCGGTGCACAAGCCGCCGGTGCCTGTATATTGTGGACGCGGTTTTCAGGATGCAATACGGGTACTGGCCAACGGTCCAGTGCATGAGCCCTTACTTAGGACTCCTGAAGAAGCAGTGAGCGAAACGCATTGAGGGGTTGGGGACTGATAGGAATCTCAAAGTCCCACTTGGTACCCCTGGCACCAAACTTCTAGTATTGGCTTGGTTTGAGTCCTTTTCTGACGTCAGGAGAGCGCTTCACTCAGTAGGTAATAAAAGACAGAACAGTGATGTACTGAATGAACACTCTGAGGTTTATTTTTAATGCACACAGGTTACATAGAGGGGGCTTTACCCCCCTTATTAGCATATCATCGTAAGTTATGTATTCAACCTATCATATTAACACGCTCTATTCTACAGACACAAAAAGAGAAACAAAAACGGAACTTCAATATTAGGAATATTGTCCGGGAGTAGTGCCAAAGAGATAAAATCCAGGGTTACAGAGAATAGAAACTTTACAGCAATTAGTTTCACAGCAATCAGAGTTAGTTCCGAACAGAGAAACGAAACTTCAGCAAAAAGCAGAATTGGTTTTGACATAAAAAAGAACATGGATTCCTTTCAAATCTGATTTTTCTGATGTTAATTTGTGGCTGGAGTGGATGAAGTATAGTGCAGCCTCTGTGAATAAAAGTAACTGTTAGATATGCGGTGCTGCCAAGCCACACCTAGGTACCGTACCCCTAGTGTTACCAGAAAGTGTTGAAGAATGTTTTTTTTTTTACTCTTTTTGTTAATATGTCTTATAACCACAGTGCATGTACAGAATGGAAATCAAAATACCCTCTGTTGTTAAAAAATCCTCGCCATGGGGCAGGTATCCAGGTATATCCAGGTAACTACACATGTTACAAAGGGAGTACACATGGGAGGAATGTACAGAATTTCACCAAAGGTTATTGTCACAAATACAGCAATTTGAACATATCCCTCACTCAGAACCAAGTATACTCCATAGGAGATGTGTACTGGATCTGTGGAGATGGAAAAATAAGATCCAGATTGGAAAGTGCCTGGAAAGGTGAATGTGCGCTTGCCAAAGTTATAATGAACATGCACATTTTTACTGAATCAGATATTATAGAAAAAGGGGTGCTAAAGATAAACAAAAGAAGCAGCCCCCTTTCAAGTTTTGATCCCCATGTGTATATAGATGCAATAGGTGTTCCAAGAGGGGTCCCAGATGAGTTCAAAGCTAGAGATCAAGTAGCCGCCGGATTTGAATCAATATTTCCCATCATTACTGTGAATAAAAATGTGGATTGGATAAATTACATATACTACAATCAGCAAAGGTTTGTAAACTATACCAGAGATGCATTACAAGGGGTAGCAGAAGAACTACAAGCAGACTCAATCATGACATTCCAGAATCGAATGGTGTTGGATATGATTCTCGCAGAGAAGGGCGGAGTGTGCCGAGTATTGACTGATCCAACCTCCTGTTGCACATACATACCAAATAATACTGGCCCCACTGGTAAGGTCACAATAGCTATAAAAAAGCTTGAAGATCTGTCAATAGAACTGAAAAAGAACTCAGGTATAAATAATCCATGGGATCAATACTTTGGGTGGTTCACAAGTTGGAAACAAGGTCTCATGCAACTAGGGATTGTCATACTAATAGTAATTGTAGTAATAGGTGCAGTAGCATTATGTGTTATTCCTTGTGTGAGACGAATGCTAGAAAAAGGGCTCTCTAATATGTCATTATATCAGACTACTCTACCCCAGGAAGATCGAAGCCCAGATGGGTATAAGAATTACCTAATATCATATAGAGAAAAAGGACAAGAAAGAAAAGAACCATGTAGTGTGATACACTAAAGGTTCTAAGAGGGGATTTGAAAGAAATCCATATTCTTTTTTATGTCAAAGCAAATTCTGCTTTTTGCTGAAGTTTCGTTTCTCTGTTAGGAACTAACTCTGATTGCTGTGAAACTAATTGCTGTAAAGTTTCTATTCTCTGTAACCCTGGATTTTATCTCTTTGGCACTACTCCCGGACAATATTCCTAATATGGAAGTTCCGTTTTTGTTTCTCTTTTTGTGTCTGTAGAATAGAACATGTTAATATGATAGGTTGAATACATAACTTACGATGATATGCTAATAAAGGGGGTAAAGCCCCCTCTATATAACCTGTGTACATTAAAAATAAACCTCAGCCAATACTTACAATTGAGACATGCCATGCAGACCCAGGAACGGAAGACTCCTCCTTTGACTGTGCACTCCATGCCGGTGATTGATTCAGTGGTGCAGGCCAGATTATCGCGCACGATTATCTCCATGGCTTATGCCAGTCTACTAGATAAAGTAGTATGTGATCCATTAACCAGTCTTGAGGCTAAGTGGGAGAGGGATGTTGGAGAACTGTCGGAGGAAAAATGGAGGGATGTTTTGGGGGCAGTACCCACGATATCTATGAGTGTGGCACATAGGCGATCGCAATTATTCCTTATTCATAGGGTATACAAGACGCCACGGCTCCTGTTTAACCTCCTGCCGCCTCGCTAACGCCAAAAGGCGTGATTGCTGCGGCGCTCCCAGGTCACACTAACGCCAATAGGCGTCATCTCGCGTGAGCCGAGATTTCCTGTGAACGCGCGCACACAGGCGCGCGCGTTCACAGGATCGGAAGGTGAGCGAGTGGATCTACAGCCTGCCATCGGCGATCGTTCGCTGGCAGGCTGTAGATGCGATTTTTTTAACCCCTAACAGGTATATTAGACGCTGTTTTGATAACAGCGTCTAATATACCTGCTACCTGGTCCTCTGGTGGTCCCTTTTGCTTGAATCGACCACCAGAGGACACAGGCAGCTCAGTAATAAGTAGCACCAAACACCACTACACTACACCCCCCCCCTGTCACTTATTAACCCCTGATCACCCCATATAGACTCCCTGATCACCGCCCTGTCATTGATCACCCCCCTGTAAGGCTCCATTCAGACGTTCCTTTGGTTTTTACGGATCCACGGATACATGGATCTGATCCGCAAAACACATACGGACGTCTGAATGGAGCCTTACAGGGGGGTGATCACCCCATATAGACTCCCTGATCACCCCCCTGTCATTGATCACCCCCTTGTAAGGCTGGCTCCATTCAGAGGTCCGTATGTGTTTTGCGGATCCACGGATCCATGGATCGGATCCGCAAAACACATACGGATGTCTGAATGGAGCCTTACTGGGGGGTGATCCCCCCATATAGACTCCCTGATCACCCTCCTGTCATTGATCACCCCCCTGTAAGGCTCCATTCAGACGTCCATATGTTTTTTACGGATCCACGGATACATGGATCGGATCCGCAAAACACATACGGACGTCTGAATGGAGCCTTACAGGGGGGTGATCAATGACAGGGGGGGTGATCACCCCCCTGTCATTGATCACACCCCTGTCATTGATCACACCCCTGTAAGGCTCCATTCAGACGTCCGTTTGTGTTTTGCGGATCCGATCCATGTATCCGTGGATCCGTAAAAAACATATGGACGTCTGAATAGAGCCTTTTTTAGGGGGATGATCAATGACACCCCATATACACTCCCTGATCACCCCCCTGTCATTGATCACCCCCTGTAAGGCTCCATTCAGACATTTTTTTGGCCCAAGTTAGCAGAATTTTTTTATTTTATTTTTTTCTTACAAAGTCTCATATTCCACTAACTTGTGTCAAAAAATTAAATCTCACATGAACTCACCATACCCCTCACGGAATCCAAATGCGTAAAATTTTTTAGACATTTATATTCCAGACTTCTTCTGACGCTTTAGGGCCCCTAAAATGCCAGGGCAGTATAAATACCCCACATGTGACCCCATTTCGGAAAGAAGACACCCCAAGGTATTCCGTGAGGGGCATATTGAGTCCATGAAAGATTGAAATTTTTGTCCCAAGTTAGCGGAAAGGGAGACTTTGTGAGAAAAAACAAAAAAATCAATTTCCGCTAACTTGTGCCAAAAAAAAATTAAATTCTATGAACTCGCCATGCCCCTCATTGAATACCTTGGGGTGTCTTCTTTCCAAAATGGGGTCACATGTGGGGTATTTATACTGCCCTGGCATTTTAGGGGCCCTAAAGCGTCAGAAGAAGTCTGGAATATAAATGTCTAAAAATGCCCTTCTAAAAGGAATTTGGGCCCCTTTGTGCATCTAGGCTGCAAAAAATTGTCACACATCTGGTATCACAGTACTCAGGAGAAGTTGGGCAATGTGTTTTGGGGTGTCATTTTACATATACCCATGCTGGGTGTGATAAATATCTTGGTCAAATGCCAACTTACCCTAAGGTATTCCGTGAGGGGCATGGCGAGTTCCTAGAATTTTTTATTTTTTGTCACAAGTTAGCGGAAAATTATGATTTTTTTTTTTCTTACAAAGTCTCATATTCCACTAACTTGTGACAAAAAATAAAAACTTCCATGAACTCACTATGCCCATCACGAAATACCTTAGGGTGTCTTCTTTCCAAAATGGGGTCACTTGTGGGGTAGTTATACTGCCCTGGCAATTTAGGGGCCCTAATGTGTGGGAAGTAGTTTGAAATCAAAATGTGTAAAAAATGACCTGTGAAATCCTAAAGGTGCTCTTTGGAATCTGGGCCCCTTTGCCCACCTAGGCTGCAAAAAAGTGTCACAAATCTGGTATTGCCGTACTCAGGAGAAGTTGGGCAATGTGTTTTGGGGTGTCATTTTACATATACCCATGCTGGGTGAGATAAATATCTTGGCAAAAGACAACTTTTCCCATTTTTTTATACAAAGTTGGCATTTGACCGAGCCATCTGATGTCAGCTAGCAAGGGAGAAAGCCCCCAGGGGTCCAGGCTTCAAGGAGGCCCCAGGTGGATAAAGTCACACCTCAACCAGCCAGGTTGGAGGCAAGCTAATCCTGCAGGAAAACCCCCAGCAGGAAGTCTCAGCTCTTGCCCAGTATCAATGATACCTCCCAGAAAGGTTGGCAACTACATTTCATAAGGAATTATGAATCGTCTGTCCATCCCAGGCATAATTCGGTTATCTTTTTGCGATCCTGGGGCAAAGCCAAACATCCACGTGGTTCTGGCTTAAAGCTAGGATGCCCGGGAGGGGAGATATAACTATCTCCCCACAGAAACCACATAGGGGAGCGGCCGGTTACAGGTCATAAGCCCATGCAAGCCAGCGGGCGGTGTCTTTTCCGAAGGGGGTCACATTGTGCCAATGTGTTTGGAGAGACCGGGAACCAGCTGACCTTACTGCCACGTGACTGCAGCCAAGGACTATTCCACCATTATAACCCAAAGGAACTTTCATCTTACCCGGTAACTGACTCTTGCTCTGCTTAACCCTGTTGTACCTACAGTACAGACCAAAAGTTTGGACACACCTTCTCATTCAAAGCGTTTTCTTTATTTTCATGACTATGAAAATTGTAGAATCACACTGAAGGCATCAAAACTATGAATTAACACATGTGGAATTATATACAACTGAAAATATGTCATATTCTAGGTTCTTCAAAGTAGCCACCTTTTGCTTTGATTACTGCTTTGCACACTCTTGGCATTCTCTTGATGAGCTTCAAGAGGTAGTCCCCTGAAATGGTTTTCACTTCACAGGTGTGCCCTGTCAGGTTTAATAAGTGGGATTTCTTGCCTTATAAATGGGGTTGGGACCATGAGTGGCGCTGAGGAGAAGTCGGGTGGATACACAGCTGATAGTCCTACTGAATAGACTGTTAGAATTTGTATTATGGCAAGAAAAAAGCAGCTAAATAAAGAAAAACGAGTGACCATCATTACTTTAAGAAATGAAGGTCAGTCAGTCAGCCGAAAAATTGGGAAAACTTTGAAAGTAAGGGCTATTTGACCATGAAGGAGAGTGATGGGGTGCTGCGCCAGATGACCTGGCCTCCACAGTCACTGGACCTGAACCCAATCGAGATGGTTTGGGGTGAGCTGGACCGCAGAGTGAAGGCAAAAGGGCCAACAAGTGCTAAGCATCTCTGGGAACTCCTTCAAGACTGTTGG
Organism: Bufo bufo; assembly: GCF_905171765.1. Taxonomy (NCBI): domain Eukaryota; kingdom Metazoa; phylum Chordata; class Amphibia; order Anura; family Bufonidae; genus Bufo; species Bufo bufo. The sequence goes on from NC_053389.1 coordinate 219,565,984, forward strand.
AAGACCATTTCAGGGGACTACCTCTTGAAGCTCATCAAGAGAATGCCAAGAGTGTGCAAAGCAGTAATCAAAGCAAAATGTGGCTACTTTGAAGAACCTAGAATATGACATTTTTCAGTTGTTTCACACTTGTTTGTTATGTATATAATTCCACATGTGGTAATTCATAGTTTTGATGCCTTTATTGTCATGAAAATAAAGAAAACTCTTTGAATGAGAAGGTGTGTCCAAACTTTTGGTCTGTATTGTATATCACATCCGTGTTTCGGCCCAGTTATAAGCTACCGCGGGTTGGTTTCTCACCCTATATAATCCCGTTAGCGGACCGGGCTTATATCAAACGAGAAGCTGGTGGCAGATTTCCCGGGCTGAGAAGACGCTGTTTCACGGTGGCAGTGAAAAGGCTCTCAGCTTGTTGCCTCTCTGTGCCCGCGTGGACAGGAGGTGTCCGTGTAAACTGTACCAAGCTGACCTTACCTGCTCCTCTGGAGGGCGTAACATCTAGCTTTTGGTAATAACTGACCATACTGCGTCTCGTGTGCTTGACGTAGGTGACGTAAAGGGGGCCGAGGCGTGGTATTCGTTACATATTGGTGGCAGCAAAGTGGTATACTAGTGTGTGTGAGTGTGAGACCCATACTCCCAGACACTAAAGACGACTAGCAGAAGCTTTTGCTGCTGGAGTCTTGAGATCAGCTTAACACTAGACAGTCTGACTGCAAATACAATAAGGTGTGTGTGCATCAGGTGGCAGTCTGTGTCAGGGACAATCCGTGGTAATGATGGCCAGTTAAACACAAAGCAAGGCTAAGGAGATGGCCGAGACTATGAATGATGGCGGGGAGGACGCAGTCCAGATAGGGGGCCGAGAGGAGGTAGTAGGCAACTTTATTCAAGGTGAGGGGGAGCACAGCCAAAGCTCCCCAAGGAGCCAGTTGCCGGAGGTGAGGTCCGCGGTTGGCCTCACTCCACCTGCCCAGCCTGGCAGGCTCGGCTGCTCTCCTACAAGCTGCCCTTGACGGTCTCCAGGCCGGAGACCAGACGGCCTCTGAGCTCCTCCTGGCGGCTGCAGAACGTCGGGAGAAAGCAGAAGCTGCAGAGCAAGAACGTCGTGAGCAAGCAGAGACTGCAGAACGTCGGGAGCAAGCAGCAGCTGCAGAACGTCGCGAGCATGGAGAGCGTGAGCACCAGCTACAAATGCTCCAGCTGAAGCTCCAATTCCAGCAGCCCTCCCCAGCCCAATGTTAGTCTCCAGAGGTCGGGATTCCCAAACTGCGGGTGGAGGACTTTCCCCTACTGGACAAGCATGGGGACCTGGACACCTTTTTGTTGGCATTTGAGACGGCCTGCCATCAGTACCAGCTGCCAGTGGGTCAGATTCCTCATGCCATGGCTCAGGGGAAAAGCCCTTGAAATCTTTGGGTACCTGCCCAGCGAGACCATCCTGAGCTATGAGGACATCAAACAGGCTCTGGTCAGGCAGTATAACTTAACCCCTGAGTCGTACCGGAAAAAGCTCAGGAATTTGCAGCAGGGTTCTACCCAGAGCTGGGCCGATCACATGCGGGCCTTGCTGAGATCGGTCGACCAATGGATCACAGGATTGGAGCTCACCACCATCCAGCAGCTAAAGGAGCTCATCGCCACAGAGCAGTTCTTGTGGAATTGCCTGGAGGATCTCCAGCAGTACTTCCATGACCGGAAGCCAAAGGGGGCCTCCGCAACAGCAGCCCTGGCCGATGAATACACCAACAACAGGACTTCAGAGGCCCAGAAACCTGTCGGCTGGAGAGGGGGTAAGACACACGCTGCCCCTGCCCCAAGTGGGCACCGGCCCCGGCTTCACTTTCCATGTCGGTGGGAGGTCCCTTGACAATGTTCAACCGATCGCCGTGGGCCAGGCCGTGGCCATGGGACTTAGAGACACCGGCGCTGAGATGACACTGGTACGGCCTGAACTGGTGGCACCCCATGATTTACTGCCCGGGGGATCCCTTACTGTCTCCGGGATTGGAGGAGTAGAACCGGCGATGCCCGTCGCCAAGGTCTATTTGGACTGGGGCGCCGGTCGAGGAGTAAGGGAGGTGGGGGTATCTGCAAATATCCCTGCCAGTGTTTTACTGGGGACGGACCTGGGGCGGCTTGTGTCTAAGTACGTGGCCGCTGACACCCCGAGGTCCAATTCCCCAGAATGTGATGTAATGTCCACCCCTGATGATACTGTGAATGTTCATAACATGCCTGTTGATGGGGATGTGGGAGTGGGGGATGTAATGTGTACCTCTCCCCTCAATGGGGAGGGTGTCATTCCTGCCCGCTGTGCTGAGGCCCCAGGGTGGGCCAGCAAGCCTGCTGGAACCTGTTGTCCTCCGGTGTGGTGACTAAGGAGACAAGCAGGGGGCAGAAAGGGGGGAGGAGGATGCAAAGGAGGTCAGGGCTGTCCCAGGAGAAGTAGGGCTGCCAGGTAACGCCTTAGTGCAGGGTTCCTCCACAACTGGGATGTCAGAGGGCCAGGTTAGTCCGTCTGGACTCACGACTTGGTCGGGAGCTAAGGTGAAGCAGGCATTACCCGCGGTGGCAGCGGCAATAGCTGCTGTCACACGCAGTGGGAGTGCTGGGGCCCCTCAGGGGTCTGATGGCTTTACCCCTTCCGACCAAGTGGCTGCCGAGTCAGATGGAGGCCAGGAGACAGGTCTCAGTGACCTAACAGAGGACGAGGCAGTCTCGTCTATTCTGACCACGTCCGGTCAGGGGTTTCAGGTGGCGTTAGTGGCCAACCCCAGCCTGGACGCTCCGAAGGAGAAGGCAGCACAGCCTCCCTTGGACTCAGACATCGAGTGGGTGGTCTGGGACCAAGGACGGCTGTACCGGGTCACGGTCCAGCAGGGCTCACAGGAGGACTGGCCTAGGGAGCGGCAGGTAGTAGCACTGACAGGGAACGAGCAGTCTCGTCTATTCTGACCACGTCCCACCAGGGGTTTCAGGTGGCGCTAGGGGCTAGCGCCAACTTGAAAGCTCTCACGGACAGGTGGCACGGACTCCCTTGGATTCAGACCTCCAGAGTGCGGTCCGGGACCAAGGACACTTGTGCCTGGAAATGGTCCAACAGGGCTCACCAGAGGCGTGGCCTAGGGACAGACAATTTGTGATACCCTATCCATTCATGATGGAATTTCTGTGGGCTGTGAATGAGATTCCGGTGATCAGATACCCAGGGGCCGCTAATACAGAGGCCTGGACGGGAGATGTAGCTACCCCTGGGGCGTCGGTTATCGAGTGTGTCATGCGCTTCCAGGAAAAGGTGCAGGCCTTGTCGCGGTTGGTGCATGACAGTATGGGGCAGGCCCAGAACGACCAGAAGCGGGGGTACAACCAGGAGGCTTGTAAGAGGACCCACAACGTGGGTCAGCCATCGTGGATACTGGTTCCCGTACCTCAGGACAAGCTTCAGGCGGCCTGGGAAGGCCCGTACCTCGCGCACCAGCGGCTCAATGCCAGGATGTACCTGGTCACCCTGGACCACTCCCGGGGAAGGCAGAAGGCCTTCCCGTAAAACCTGTTGCAGGCGCATCAGAGCGGGAGGCAGGTACCTTCCCGGAATGCCGCCCCTTCTGGGAAATGTTAACCAAAAAGGCCAGAAGGACGGAGTCCACTGAGATGCCCTTGGGCATGGAGTATGCCCCTGTCACTTCTAAGCGGATGGTCCACCTGCTTAAGGGACTCGAAGGGTACAAGGCCGCGTACCTAGAGATTGTTGCCTTCTTCGGTCCCACAGGGGAGGTGTCACACACACAGGGGCTGGGGAAGTGACCACTGAACTCCACCCGCACCCCTGTCCCTGCCTACTTGCCTCACAAGTCCTAGCGAGAAGGGACAACTGGTCGACAAACCCTTAGCTAGGAAAGTGCAAGGAAGACAAACAACACATGCAACAGCAAAGTCAAACAAGCCCCGTCACTAACCAAGAGAGCAGAAAGGTACCGGAGGAGAAAGCAGAGGATCGTCAGGAGAAGCCAAAGTCAAAACCAGGAGGGAAAACCAAGACCAAAGGATGAGACGGGCGGGAAATCAGAAGCCAAGCAGGAACAACAAACCAGGTAAGTATATCGCAGGAAGGACCTCAATAACAAGCAATCTGTGGCCAGCAGATTACCTGTTTAAATAGGGTGCTGGTGGAGTAATGTTACGTGGCCAGCGTCACATGACTCCTGAGTTCTAATGCAGCCGAGCGCCGAGTGAGCCGCTCGGTGCTCAGCCCCATTGTGGTTACCATGAGAGCAGGCTACGCTGGGCACGCTGATGACGCAAGAGCGCCCCGGCTGTCCCCGCTTCCGCACAGTGTGCATCGTGACGAGGGGCCACCGGACCCAATGCCCCAGGCGACAGCTTCTCAGGATGTTCCACATTACATTTTTTGAGAAGTCTAGCAGCATGAACATCCTTAGCTGGTACCCAGGACCTTTCCTCTGGTCCATAGCCTTTCTAGTGCACCAGGTATTGTAAGGAGTTACGGACTCACCTAGCATCCAAGATTTTGGAAACCACAAACTCCTCAGAATTATTAACCAGTACCGGCGGCGGAGCGTACTGTGAAGGAACAACAGGAGCAATATGTTTCTTCAGCAGAGATTTGTGGAAGACGTTAAGGATGTGGAAAGATTCAGGCAACTTCAATCTAAAAAACACTGGATTCATTACCTCCGTAATCTCGTACGGACCTATAAAGCGAGGTGCAAACTGTTTGGAGGCCACCTTAAGAGGTACATTTATAGAAGATAGCCACACCTTATCTCCAACCTGAATATCCATCCCCTTAGAAAGTCTCTTATTCGCTTTAATTTTTTTGATTGTTTTGAGCTTTTTCTAGGTTCGACTGAACCCAAGCCCAAACTGTGCACAGTTCTGACGAGACCTTATCCGCCTCAGGGTTAGATGAGGAGACGGATGACCCAGAATGAAAACGAGGATGGAAACCGTAATTGCAAAAGAATGGGGAGACACCAGCGGAGGAATTAACATGGTTTATCGCAAATTCTGCCAAAGCAAAGTACTTAACCCATAACTGTTGATCATCAAAAACATATGACCTGAGAAACTGTTCTACAGACTAGGTCGTTCCGTCTGCCCGTTACTCTCAGGATGATAGGCAGACGAGAAAGACAATAAGATTTGGCATCTCTGACAGAAGGCTCTCCAAAATCTAGACATGAACTGGACACCCTTATCAGACACAATGTTCTCAGGGACACCGTGTAAACGTACAATTTGCTCCACAAATACAGAGGCCAGAGTCTTAGCATTAGGAAGCTTAGCAAGGGGAACAAAATGTACAGGGTGGGCCATTTATATGGATACACCTTAATAAAATGGGAATGGTTGGTGATATTAACTTCCTGTTTGTGGCACATTAGTATATGTGAGGGGGGAAACTTTTCAAGATGGGTGGTGACCATGGCGGCCATTTTGAAGTCGGAAATTTTGAATCCAACTTTAGTTTTTTCAATAGGAAGAGGGTCATGTGACACATCAAACTTATTGGGAATTTCACAAGAAAAACAATGGTGTGCTTGGTTTTAACGTAACTTTATTCTTTCATGAGTTATTTACAAGTTTCTGACCACTTATAAAATGTGTTCAATGTGCTGCCCATTGTGTTGGATTGTCAATGCAACCCTCTTCTCCCACTCTTCACACACTGATAGCAACACCGCAGGAGAAATGCTAGCACAGGCTTCCAGTATCCGTAGTTTCAAGTGCTGCACATCTCGTATCTTCACAGCATAGACGATTGCCTTCAAATGATACGAGATGTGCAGCACCTGAAACTACGGATACTGGAAGCCTGTGCTAGCATTTCTCCTGCGGTGTTGCTATCAGTGTGTGAAGAGTGGGAGAAGAGGGTTGTAAATAACTCATGAAAGAATAAAGTTACGTTAAAGCCAAGCACACCATTGTTTTTCTTGTGAAATTCCCAATAAGTTTGATGTGTCACATGACCCTCTTCCTATTAAAAAAATTAAAGTTGGATTCAAAATGGCCGACTTCAAAATGGCCGCCATGGTCACCACCCATCTTGAAAAGTTTCCCCCCTCACATATACTAATGTGCCACAAACAGGAAGTTAATATCACCAACCATTCCCATTTTATTAAGGTGTATCTATATAAATGGCCCACCCTGTACTATCTTACTGAATCTGTCGACCACTACCCAAACCACAGTTTTACCCGCAGCAGGTGGCAGATCCGTGATAAAATCCATAGAAATATGAAACCAGGGTCTACTGGGAATGGGTAGGGGTCGACGGCTAACCAGCAGGGCGAGTTCTAGGGGTTTTAGACTTGGCACATACCTCGCAGGCCAACACATAGGACTTGACATCCTTGAATAGGGTGGGCCACCAGTGAGACCTAGATACCAGCTCTTTAGTACTCTTGATACCAGGATGTCCACACAAAACAGAGTCATGACACCCAACAGCCGGAGACGGAATTGTTCAGGAACAAACAACTTATCTGTTGGTGTGGGTGCCGGGGCCAGATGTTGTTCTGCCTTAATAAGAGCCGTAAGATCTTGGGACACGGCTGCTACAAAGACACTAGATGGCAATATAGTTTCAGTCAACACCAATAAATGACTCACAAAGGTGAGTGCCCGTTCACCACTCAGGTACTTATGCCATGGCTCCATTGTGGTCAGCTCAGTTGTAGTTATCCAGGTTCTATGTACGGTTGCACTTTGCACTTTATACTTTCTGTACCTTTTTGGATCTCCATTCTGGCTTGTTAACCGTGGCTTGGCCTCTATATATTTTTTAGGTATCTGGTTCATGTTATTTATTATGCTATTTACATGATTTAATTAGTCTAGATATTTCTAATTTTATGAAACATGTCCATATACTAGTGGTGCCGTGTATATATATATATATCTCTTCCAGTGTGTTTTATACCCACCACTTGTCACGGCTGTATGTGAGCAACAAGAGCATACACAGTTAATAGAGCTACTGACCGGACCCAAACTAGGGAGGATAAAGGGTGACCCCTGTCAGACCCTCAAAGCTCTCCCTATGCTGCTAAAGCACATGCCCGGATCCAAATGGCGGAACGAGGCATGCCCACGTACCTAAGTCTAATGACCACTGTAACCTCTACAATAGTGGAAGGGGCACGGCCACCGGTGCCCTGCTCAGTATATGGAGGGAACCGTGGCCACCTCAGATCCAGTCAGAAAATAACCAGGTACACAACAATGTCTGCACACTTAGCTGAAGGTGCTGCAGCCGCAGAGAAGACGGATCCAAGGACAGGTGACAATATCCGGAGTGCTTGCTGCAACAGAACACAGGTCCAGTGAACTGATAGCTAACAAGTGAAGATACTGAAGCAAGAGCTACAACTCAAATGAGAACTATAATCCACAGCCTAGAAAGGAGGAGGGGTGATTTAAACGCAGGGAAATCAAACGCAGGAGGAACAGCTGGGAGGACTCCTCCAAGCTCTAGTAGTGACATCATCACAGGGGTGGAGAAACAGAGCTGTGAGAACGTCTCAAAACTCTGGTAGTGACAGTACCCCCCCCCTCTACGGGTGGACTCCGGACACCCAGGACCCACCTTCTCAGGATGAGCCCTATGAAATGCCCTGATGAGGCGAGTGGCTTTAATGTCCGACACTGGAACCCACATCCTCTCCTGAGGACCATAACCCTTCCAATGAACGAGGTACTGAAGAGAACCGAGGACAATGCGAGAGTCCACAATTCTGGAAACCTCAAACTCCAGATTGCCATCAACCAAAATCGGAGGAGGAGGCAAAGAGGAGGGTACCGTGGGCTGGACATATGGTTTTAAGAGAGATCTGTGAAATACATTATGTATCTTCCAAACCCGTGGAAGATCAAGACGGAAGGCAACAGGATTGATGACTGACAAGATTTTATAAGGCCCAATAAACTTGGGACCCAATTTCCAGGAGGGAACCTTCAGTTTAATATTTCTTGTAGACAACCACACCAGATCACCCACATTCAGGTCCGGACCAGGCACACGTCTCTTATCAGCCACACGCTTATACTTCTCACTCATCTTTCTAAGATTACTCTGAATCTTTTGCCAAATGGTAGACAAAGACAAGGAAAATCTCTCCTCCTTAGGTAAACCAGAAAGAGCCCCTCCCGAGAATGTCCCAAACTGCGGATGGAACCCATATGCACCAAAGAATGGTGACTTATCAGAAGATTCCTGACGACGGTTGTTCAGAGCAAACTCAGCAAGAGGGAGAAATGAACACCAATCCTCCTGGTTCTCTGCCACAAAACAGCGCAAATATGTCTCCAGATTCTGATTGAGGCGCTCAGTCTGACCATTCGACTGCGGGTGAAAAGCAGAAGAGAAGGACAGCCGAACCCCCAGGCGAGAACAGAAAGCCTTCCAGAACCTGGACACAAACTGCGTGCCTCTATCGGAAACAATATCAGAGGGAATGCCGTGTAATTGAACAATATGGTCGACAAAAGCTTGCGCCAACGTTTTAGCATTAGGTAAACCAGGGAAAGGTACGAAATGAGCCATCTTGCTAAAACGGTCCACCACCACCAGGATCACCGACTTCCCTGAGGAACGAGGAAGATCCGTGATAAAGTCCATGGACAGGTGTGTCCAAGGACGGGAAGGTATGGGTAACGGGAGAAGGGAACCTGAAGGCCGTGAACGAGGGACCTTAGCGCGAGCGCACGTCTCACAAGCAGCCACAAAACCCTCCACCGACTTACGAAGAGCCGGCCACCAAAATCTCCAAGCAATGAGATCTACCGTGGCTCTACTCCCGGGGTGACCAGCAAGAACAGTATCATGATGCTCCTTGAAGAGTTTGTGACGTAGCTCAGGAGGCACAAACAACTTCCCAGAAGGACAACGGGCAGGTGCCTCAGTCTGGGCAGCCTGGACCTCGGCCTCCAAATCGGAATATAGAGCAGAAACAACTACCCCCTCCGCCAAAATGGGACCCGGGTCCTTGGAGTTTCCTCCTCCCGGAAAACAGCGAGAGAGAGCATCAGCCTTCACATATTTGATCCCAGGGCGGAATGTAACGACAAAATTGAATCTGGAGAAGAACAGAGACCATCTGGCCTGTCTCGGATTCATACGCCTGGCCGACTCCAAGTATGCCAGATTCTTATGGTCGGTAAAAATGGTGATAGGGTGCCTGGCCCCCTCCAACCAATGGCGCCATTCCTCGAAAGCCAACTTGATGGCCAACAACTCCCTATCTCCCACATCATAGTTTTTCTGCCGGGGAGAGTTTTTTAGAGAAAAAGGCACAGGGTCGCCATTTGGCAGGAGAAGGGCCCTGGGACAAAACCGCACCCACACCCACCTCGGAAGCATCCACCTCAACAATAAAAGGTAAGGAAACATCGGGATGGACTGGAGCAGACGCAAAACTCTCTTTAATCTTAGAAAAAGCTGCAAGCGCCTCCTCCGACCAAGAGGAAAAATCCGCCCCCTTTTTTGTCATGTCAGTAAGGGGTTTGACAACAGAGGAATAATTCAAAATGAACTTTCTGTAATAGTTCGCAAAACCCAGAAAGCGCATCAATGCCTTCTGATTCTCAGGAAGCTCCCACTCAAGTACAGCACGGACCTTCTCCGGATCCATGCGAAAACCAGAAGCAGAGAGGAGAAAACCCAGAAATTGAATCTCCGATACCATAAAAAGACATTTCTCCAGCTTGGCGTACAATTTATTTTCCCGCAGAATCTGCAGAACCTGAAAAAGATGATCCTGATGGGTCTGAACATCAGGAGAAAAAATCAAAATATCATCAAGATACACCAATACAAATTTCCCCATTAAATGGTAGAAAATACTATTAACAAAATGCTGAAAGACGGCCGGAGTATTCATCAGGCCGAAAGGCATAACGAGATTCTCGAAATGCCCGTTAGGAGTATTAAAGGCCGTTTTCCATTCATCCCCCTCTCTGACCCTGACCAGGTTGTACGCGCCTCTCAAATCCAATTTGGAAAAAACCTTGGCCCCAACAATTTGGTTGAAGAGGTCCGGGATCAGAGGAAGGGGATAGGGATCGCGAATCGTGATACGGTTCAGCTCCCTAAAATCTAGGCAAGGTCTCAGAGAGCCATCTTTTTTTTTAACAAAAAAAAACCCCGCGGCAACAGGTGATTTTGAGGGACGAATATGCCCCTTATTGAGACTCTCGGAGATATAGGTTCGCATTGCGATTCTTTCCGGTTGTGAGAGATTGTAGAGGCGTGCTTTTGGCAGCTTGGCGTCGGGAATGAGGTTAATGGGACAGTCAAACTCCCGGTGAGGAGGTAGCTCCTGAACACCGCTCTCGGAAAACACGTCCGAGAAATCAGAGAGAAATGATGGCACAGTTTTAGTAGACACCTCTGCAAAAGTCGCTGTGAGACAATTTTCTCTACAAAAGTCACTCCACTCATTTATTTGCCTTCCTTGCCAATCAATAGTGGGGTTATGTCTAGTGAGCCAGGGTAACCCCAAAACTAGAGGAGAAGGCAATCCGTTAAGGACAAAACAAGATATATCCTCCACATGAGTGTCACCTACAGCTAGCCGGATATTGTGAACAATGCCCTTCAGAGATCTCTGTGAGAGTGGAGCAGAGTCAATAGCAAAAACAGGTATATCCTTTTCTAATGTGCAAACCTGAAAACCATGCATGGCTACAAATTAAGGTGTCAATAAGATTGACGGCCGCTCCACTATCGACAAAAATCTCACAAGAAATGACTTTGCTCTCTAGCGCCACCCTGGCAGACAGGAGAAAACGGGAACTGCAGGTCAGAGGAAAAGCATCAATTCCTACATCAACTTTGCCCAAAGTAGCAGATGAAGCAGAATTTGATGATTTACCTTTTGAGGTATTTCTCTTATTATTGCTCTTAGTACAGTTCAAGAATCTCCTAGACGGACAAACATTTGCCAAATTAGCTATGCCCCCACAACAAAAACACACCATACTCTGAGGACTAAATCCTCTTTTATCAGGGGCAAGTCGACCTAGCTGCATGGGCTCCTCCTCAGAGGGGAGCGAGACAGGATGAGGCCCCTGCACACTGAATGAGTCCGCACCACTGCCCCTAGACTGACAATGGCTGGACAGAGAGGTCTCGTTTCTTTCTCTTAGACGCCTGTCAAGGCGTACCGCCAATGACATGGCAGACTCTAAGGACGTTGGTCTCTCATGGAAAGCAAATGCATCCTTCAATCTCTCTGAGAGACCATGACAGAACTGACTCCGGAGTGCAGCATCATTCCAACCTGAATCAGCTGCCCATCTCCGGAATTCAGAACAATAAAGCTCCGCAGACAGTTTGTTCTGGCATAAAACACGTAAGTTAGATTCGGCCAGAGCAACACGATCCGGGTCATCATATATCTGCCCCAGGGCCACAAAAAATCTTTCCACGGATCGAAGGGAGGAATCCCCTGATGGCAGCGAAAAAGCCCAAGTCTGAGCATTACCCCTGAGCAGGGAGATGACAATCCTCACCCTCTGCTCCTCCTTACCAGAGGAGTGGGGACACAAGCAAAAATGGAGTTTGCATGCCTCTCTGAAGCGAACAAAATTCTCACTGACCCCTGAGAACGTTTCCGGAAGTGAGACCTTTGGCTCGCAACAGAGTCCATGAGCCGGAGCAGAGCCCAATGCTTGAAGCTGAGACATAGATTGACGGAGATCCGCTACTTCCAAAGAAAGACCCTGCATGCGGTCAACCAGGCCAGAAAGCGGATCCATGTCAAAAAGGACGGTTTTGGTGGATTATAATGTCACGGCTGTATGTGAGCAACAAGAGCATACACAGTTAATAGAGCTACTGACCGGACCCAAACTAGGGAGAATAAAGGGTGACCCCTGTCAGACCCTCAAAGCTCTCCCTATGCTGCTAAAGCACATGCCCGGATCCAAATGGCGGAACGAGGCATGCCCACGTACCTAAGACTAATGACCACTGTAACCCCTACAATAGTGGAAGGGGCACGGCCACCGGTGCCCTGCTCAGTATATGGAGGGAACCGTGGCCACCTCAGATCCAGTCAGAAAATAACCAGGTACACAACAATGTCTGCACACTTAGCTGAAGGTGCTGCAGCCGCAGAGAAGATGGATCCAAGGACAGGTGGCAATATCCGGAGTGCTTGCTGCAGTAGAACACAGGTCCAGTGAACTGATAGCTAACAAGTGAAGATACTTAAGCAAGAGCTACAACTCAAATGAGAACTATAATCCACAGCCTAGAAAGGAGGAGGGGTGATTTAAAGGCAGGGAAATCAAACGCAGGAGGAACAGCTGGGAGGACTCCTCCAAGCTCTAGTAGTGACATCATCACAGGGGTGGAGAAACAGAGCTGTGAGAACGTCTCAAAACTCTGGTAGTGACACCACTATACCATCCTTTATCTGTATTTTATCTTATATTGTCTCGTGTTGAGACCTCAATAAAGTTTATATTTATTTATTCATTCATTTGTGCCAGCCTTTTCCCTTTTTTTGGTGTTCCAATATAGTTTCAGGCAGTGCGTCCGTCGGCTGAAACGCACAGAAACTCTGAGATAGAGCATATGCCTTCACGTTCTCACTTCCGGGCCTGAAAGTGATGGAGAAATTAAAACGTGTAAAAAACAATGCCCATCTGGCTTGATGGGGATTCAACCTCTTAGCAGACTCAAGAAACATCAGATTGTTGTGATCAGTAACCACGGTAACACAATGTTTAGCCCCCTCAAGAAAATGTCTCCACTCCTCAAACGCCCATTTAATAGCCAGCAATTCACGATTCCCCAAGTCATAATTTCTCTCGGTTGGAGAACACTTTCTGGAAAAGAAGGCACAAGGCCTTAAATTGGTAAGACTAGCGGGACCTTGAGAGAGGACCACCCCTACTCCGTCCTCGGAGGCATCCACCTCCACAATGAAAGGTCTGTCTTAATCCGGCTGATTCAAAACAGGGGCGCAACTTAAAGCCTTCTTAAGAGTTTCAAATGCTTCAGTAGCTTCAACAGACCAGTTATCCAGGTCCGCCCCTTTTTTGGTGAGGTCGGTCAAGAGCCTAGCAATTACCGAAAAATTCTTTATAAATCTACGGTAATAATTAGCAAATCCTAAAAAACGTTGTAAGGCCTTTAACCCCTTAAAGGGAACCTGTCACCGGGATTTTGTGTATAGAGCTGAGGACATGGATTGCTAGATGGCCGCTAGCACATCCGCAATACCCAGTCCCTATAGCTCTCTGAAAAAACTGATTTGATACATATGCAAATAACATAAAAGAGTCATATCTTACTTGTGTGACCAGAGAAGAGTCATATTTTCAAGCTCTGACTCATCTCAGGTTAATTTGCATATGTATCAAATCGGTTTTTATACACAATAAAAGCACACAGAGCTATGGGGACTGGGTATTGCGGATGTGCTAGCGGCCATCTAGCAGCCCATGTCCTCAGCTCTATACACAAAATTCCGGTGACAGGTTCCCTTTAAGGACTCGGCCCTATTTCACCTTCTGGACTTGGCCGTTTTTTGCAAATCTGACCAGTGTCACTTTAAGTGCTGATAACTTTAAAACGCTTTGACTTATCCAGGCCATTCTGAGATTGTTTGTTCTTATTGTACTTCATGACACTGGTAAAATGAAGCAAAAAAAAAATCATTTATATTTATAAAAAAAATACCAAAAAAATTTACCAAAAATTTGTAAAAAAATTGCACATTTCCAAGTTTCAATTTCTCTACTTCTATAATACATAAAAGATGCAAAACCTATAGAAGAAACGAAGCAGACTACGTACTATTATCAAATATCATAAATACTTTATTAGTTATAAAACATGATATATATCAAGTACATAATCATTAAAAGCCAAGTGGGCAGAGAAAAACACCATCCTGAAGGGACACAGGCTACAGGCAATGTTATCATAAATTAATGTATAAATAAGTTGATGTATAAATAAGTAATGAATAAGAAAATAACACAAAGGTAGGTCATATGTAATACCACAATGTATATATGGGGAGCCACAGGTGAACAGAATAATAACTGCCGGTCCAGAAAGAGGATCCAGAAATAATCACCCACTTCTGCCCATACAGCCTAACAGCATATAAGGACTATAAGAGAGAACCTACCAGGACAAGTGCCGTGTGTCAACCAGCAAGGATGGCGTTAGCCCTATACCCCTTCTATAATACATAGCAATACCTCCAAAAATAGTTATTACTTTACATTCCCCATATGTCTACTTCATGTTTGGATCATTTTGGGAATGATATTTTATTTTTGGGGGATGTTACAAGGCTTAGAAGTTTAGAAGCAAATCTTGAAATTTTTCAGAAATTTTCAAAAACCCAATTTTTAGGGACCAGTTCAGGTCTGAAGCCACTTTGCGAGGCTTACATAATAGAAACCACCCAAAAATGACCCCATTCTATAAACTACACCCCTCAAGGTATTCAAAACTGATTTTACAAACTTTGTTAACCCTTTAGGTGTTCCACAAGAATTAATGGAAAATAGAGATACAATTTCAAAATTTCCCTTTTTTGGCAGATTTTCCATTTTAATAATTTTTTTCCAGTTACAAAGCAAGGGTTAACAGCCAAACCAAACTCAATATTTATGGCCCTGATTCTGTAGTTTACAGAAACACCCCATATGTGGTCGTAAACTACTGTACGGGCACACGGCAGGACGCAGAAGGAAAGAAATGCCATACGGTTTTGGGAAGGCAGAGTTTGCTGGACTGGTTTTTTTGACACCATGTCCCATTTTAAGCCCCCCTGATGCACCCCTAGAGTAGAAACTCTATAAAAGTGACTCCATCTAAGAAACTACACCCCTCAAGGTATTCAAAACAGATTTTACAAACGTTGTTAACCCTTTAGGTGTTCCACAAGCGTTATTGGCAAATGGAGATGTAATTTCAGAATTTCAATTTTTTGGCAAATTTTTAATTTTAATCCATTTTTCCCAGTAACAAAGCAAGGGTTAACAGCCAAACAAAACTCAATATTTATGGCCCTGATTCTGTAGTTTACAGAAACACCCCATATGTGGTCGTAAACAGCTGTACGGGCACACGGCAGGGCACAGAAGGAAAGAAATGCCATACGGTTTTTGGAAGGCAGATTTTGCTGGACTGGTTTTTTTGACACCATGTCCCATTTGAAGCCCCCCTGATGAACCCCTAGAGTAGAAACTCCAAAAAAGTGGCCCCATTTTAGAAACTACGGGATAGGGTGGCAGCATAAAAAGGGTTACAGCCAGCTCACCTCAGCGTCCTGCACAGCGGTGCACGGAGCGGACTCAAGCCAGTCCCAGTTGCAAATGAAGAAAATAGAAGAAATGCTCCAGCACCACGATAAATAAAGTAAAAAATCCCGGTCTTTATTAGCACCAAAAAATTCAGGTGGATACAGCAGTCAAAGCATAACACTGGTGCCCCCCCGGAGTTACCCGGATCTACGCGTTTCGAACAGGTGTGTTCTTAGTCATGATCCTAAATGTCTCGTATGTTTCCAGCTGAAATACCAACCACCGGCCATCAGCCCCGCCCACTCAGGGAGGGGTATAATGGACTTAGGCGGGTAGTAAAATCAGCCAGGTCCATACGAGACACCTGTGCAAACCTCATTATAAATTACATAGTTTACATCCCATAGTGCTACATACAAAGTTCATAAAATACAAAGAAAAAATATACATGAACAAAATAGTGTTTCTTTAAATATATATATATAGCTAACATAAAATCCTTTATAATCTTGTCTCCCACAGATGATCCTTGCATTACTATTATTTCATACAGATTAAATTGTACAGTGACAATTAGAATGGTACAGAAAAAATGAGAAATAGTACATAAACAATATAACGGAACAGGTTTCATATTAATATATTCTTTTGTTTCTTATTTGCATCGTGATATTTTCATGGTTGCATATATCCATGGGCCAATCCCGACATCCATCCGGTATATCATTTTGCCGTAGTTGCATATCCCCATCACACTCGAAAATCGCATGGTGTGAACAGGGGCTAGAAAAAAAAAACCCCATTAAACACACCATGTTAAATAATTACTCCTGAGGTTGTACTGCACTATATTTGCTAAAACTATCCGGTCAGCAGATACATTCAAAAACATTAACCCATGATTGCTATTACGCATATTGCCTTGAGAATATACTCAAACCTAACACATATAGTATTCTTAAAGTCAGGATCCATGTACTCTCAATAGCCCATTCCTCCTCTAGGCAGAGGAAAAGAGGACATACTTGGCCGGTATAGTTTCAGCATATATGGTACACATGAATCTTCATATATTTATCCCTACCTTTCACAAAAAAATGGCATAAAATTTATTATAACATATAAGACATTGTAAATCCGTCCCAACTTTTGGTATATATTGAAGATCCGTATAGAGGATACAAAAGATATCCCATATATTCCTCTTCTGATTTGCAAAGTGAACAAAAATTAGGGTGGCAGTATTGTTGGTACTAGTTTAGTCTATATTAGTCTATATTACACTTTTTGTGAGGCAAGATAACAAGAAATAGCTGTTTTGGCACCGTTTTTATTTTTTGTAATTTACAACATTCATCTGACAGGTTAGACATGTGATATTTTTATAGACCAGGTTGTCACGGATGCGGCGATACCTAATATGTATACTTTTTTTATTTATGTAAGTTTTACACAATGATTGAAGCAAAAAAATCATGTTTTAGTGTTTCCATAGTCTGAGAGCCATAATTTTTTCAGTTTTTGGGCGATTACCTTGGGTAGGGTATGATTTTTGCGGAATGAGATGACTGTTGGTTTTGTTGGCACTATTCTGGGGTGCGTGTGACTTTTTGATCACTTGCTATTACACTTTTTGTGATGTAAGGTGACAAAAAATTGTTTATTTAGCACAGTTTTTTTTTTTTTTTACGGTGTTCGTCTGAGGGGTTAGGTCATGTGATATTTTTATAGAGCCGGTCGATACGAATGCAGCGATACCAAATATGTATACTTTTTATTTTATTTATGTAAGTTTTACACAATAACAGTTAAAAAAATTTTTTTAAAAATGATGTTTTAGTGTCTCCATATTCTGAGCCATAGTTTTTTTATTTTTGGGCCATTGTCTCAGGTAGGGGCTCATTTTTTGCGGGATGAGGTGACGTTAGATTGGTACTATTTTGGTGGGCAAACGCCTTTTTTATCGCTTGCTGTTGTACTTTTTGTGATGTAAGGTGACAAAAAAATGGTTTATTTAACACATTTTTTATTTTTTACGGTGTTCATCTGAGGGGTTAGGTCATGTGATATGTTTATAGATCCGGGCGATACAGACGCGGCGATACCTAATATGTATACTTTTTTTTTTTCCCCCTATTTTTTTTTACTTTATTTGGGGGAAATTAAGTTTTTGTTTATTTTTACTTGAAACTTTAAATTTTTTGGGGGGAAAACTTGTTTTCAACTTTTTTTTTACTTTATTTTTTGTCCCACTTTGGGACTTGAACTTTTGGGGGTCTTATCCTTTACAATGCATTCCAATACTTCTGTATTGGAATGCATTGGCTGTATGAGTAATACAGTGTGTATTACTCATAAAGCTTCCGGTCTGTGAGTTCCAGGGGGCTGGATCTCACAGGCTCATCACCGGAAGGCAGCGCGCTGCCTTCCATGCCATTGGGTCCCCCCACAGCCCCATGGGAACCCGATGGCACCACCGCCGCCGCACCAGGTAAAAGCCGCAAACCGCAGGTCTGAATTGACCTGCGGTTTGCGGCGATCGCCGACATGGGGGGTCATGGGACCCCCCCGCGCATTTAGCCGAGGTGCCTGCTCAATTATTTGAGCAGGCACCTTGTTCCGATCACCGCCCGCCGGGCGGCGGTGATCGGAACAACACATGACGTACCAGTACGTCATGGGTCCTTAAGGACTCGGGAACCATGCTGTACCAATACATCATGGTTCCCTAAGGGGTTAAGGACGATGGCCTTACCCAGTCCATAATTGCTAATACCTTGCTAGGATCCATTTTAAAAGCATGAGGAGTGAGAACATACCCAAGATACAAAGTTTCTTGTACCCCAAAAACACATTTCTCCTGTTTGGCAGCCAATTGATTCTTCCTTAAAATATCCAACACTTGTTTAACATGAGACACATGACTCTCAAAATCGGGAAAAAAAATCAAAACATCATCAAGGTAGACAATTACGAATTTACCCAAGAATTCTCTAAAAATATCATTCATAAAGTTTTGAAACACAGCTGACGCATTGCTGAGTCCAAAAGGCATTACAAGATATTCGAAGTGTCCAGCTGGCGTATTGAAAGCTGTCTTCCACTCATCTCCCTCCTTAATTCGAATTAGATTATATGTCCCCTTCAAATCAATTTTAGAGAACCAGGAAGACCCCATTACTTTATTAAACAAATCAAGAATCAACGGGAGGGAGTATTGATTCTTGATCGAAATCTTATTTAACTCCCTATAATCGATACAAGGTCAGAGGTCTCCATATTTCTTTTTGACAAAGAAAAATCCCGCCCCCATAGGAGATACAGAAGGCCTAATGTGTCCCTTACTGAGACTCTCTTTAACATAATCCTCCTTAGCCTTGCGTTCAGGTCTACAAAGATTATAGATACGTCCCTTGGGAAACCTGGCCCCCTCTACCAATTCAATGGCGCAATCATAAGGTCTATAGGGCGGTAGCAACTCAGGGTTGGAGGAGGAGAATACATCCATATACTCCTTTAAGACTAAAGACAATGTATTGGATTCTTCTGAGATCCCCGCTTGGACCACAGACAAGCACAAGCCACATTTAACCCCCTTGGTCCAGTCAAAAGTGGGATTATGTAACTGGAGCCAAGGCATTCCCAGGGAGCATATTTCAGAGTGACACACCCCCACAGTTAAGGATATCTCAGGGGTGGAATACTTCACGGTACCACCCACCAAGGGGTGGAATCGATAGCCATGATGTGGATGGGAGTGGGTAGTGTCAAAATCAGAAGACCCAACCTTAATGCAAATTTCTGATCAATAAAGTTGGCAGCAGAACCAGAATCAATGAACGCATTACCAGAACATTTGTTATTACCCATGGAGACAGTAATAGGTACTAGTAACTTACTCTTGACCACATTAGGAAATACCTGGTTCTTAAGCTCCCCGTCTCGGTAGATTTACCGGAAGAAGGTCTCTTGGAGCACTGGTTTATCCAATGGTTTGACTCGCTACAATAGAAACAAGCCCCTTGTCGGCGACGCTGATCTCTACGAGTCATCCCGACCTGCATGAGTTCCTCAGAAGAGAAATCGGCTCTGCTCATAGGACATGCCTCTGACTGGACCATCTCCTGGGGAAAAAAAGCAAACGTTCCTGCCGTCTCTCCCTAACACGTCTGTCAAGTCGAACCGCGAGTGTCATAGTCTCCTCCAATGTCTAAGGAAGCTGGTAGTTCACTAATAGGTCTTTAAGATTTTCAAACAAACCTAACCTGAACTGGCTTTTTTAGGGCTGGTTCATTCCAGCCAGAAGGAACACACCAGCTCCTGAACTGGGTACAATACTCTTCGGCAGGTTGGTCTCTCTGTACCAAAGCCTTAAGAGCGGTCTCAGCTACCATGGTCCTGTCTGGTTCATCATACAAGGTTCCCAAGGCCTAGAAGAACCCCTCGACAGAACTGAGACAACCAGCGTCAGAAGGCAAGGAAAAAGCCCAATCCTGGGGATCTCCCTGTAGACGGGAGATTACTATGCCCACGCGCTGGCTCTCAGAACCGGATGACAAGAGGCGTAATCTAAAATAAAGCTACAATTTTCTTTGAATAAAAGAAACTTGTTGAGGTCACCAGGAAAATGGTTCAGGAAGTTTAATCTGAGGCTCCATAAGATGGCTAGATGAATGCGGGGTAGAAACACTCTGTCCTGACTCATGTAAATTGAGTTTCTCCCCCAATTCCTGAACCATCTGAGTCAAATTAGAAACATGCTCCGTCAGGGTAACCAAAGGATTCATGGTAACAGTGGTAATTTGGGCCTGTTATTCTGTCCCACACACAGGGGGTGGGGAAGTGACCACTGAACTCCACCCGCACCCTTGTCCCTGCCTACTTGCCTCGCAAGTCCTAGCGACAAGGGACAATTGGTCGACAAACCCTTAGCTAGGAAAGTGCAGGGAAGACAAACACAGGCAACAGGGAAGTCAGACAAGCCGCGTCAATAACCAAGAGAGCAGAAAGGTATCGGAGGAGCAAGCAGAGGATCGTCAGGAGAAGCCGAAGTCAAAACCAGGAGGGAACGCTAAGATCAAAGGATGAGACGGACGGAAAATCAGAAGCCAAGCAGGAACAACAAACCAGGTAAGTATATCTGAGCTGAGCAGCTCCTCCAGAATTGCCACTTCATTTCTGTGTTTTTGTCTTGTTAGATTTGAGTGTGTTTGGACACTCTGTTGCACCTGGTAACTTCCATCACATGGTCTGGCATAGGTGTGGCTCACGGCCTGGCCTCATTCACATTGTACTACCACAGTATTCATGCTGGGCCTTTGTGTGGAGGCTTGGCTGTGTGCTGAATTATATCACCCCCAGACCATGTTCACACCATAGTTAGAGTAGCGGCTAGGACCCTTTGCCATGCTGAGTGACCGTGACGTGGTGCATTGATGGGCTCCGATATCTTCCTGACTGGAACATATTGGCGAAAGTCTCAGCTTTTAATACCTGCATGTATGACTTCCCAGTATAGTCAGTAGCATTTCTGTTTGGTGCATTTCCTCTCTATGTTTCATATGTTTATTTGCTACATTCTGTGTAGTTTGCTCTTGTGGTGCATGTGGACCGCGTCGACGTCCTCCATTGTATGCATATTTTGCTGGGGTTAGTCGATTATTGCGGTCCACATGCGGTGGAGCTGCTCCCTCAATAAAAGACACGCCACAGTGTCAGGGGCTGAGCAGCTCCTCCAGAATTGCCACTTCATTTCTGTGTTTTTGTCTTGTTAGATTTGAGTGTGTTTGGACACTCTGTTGCACCTGGTAACTTCCATCACATGGTCTGGCATAGGTGTGGCTCACGGCCTGGCCTCATTCACATTGTACTACCACAGTATTCATGCTGGGCCTTTGTGTGGAGGCTTGGCTGTGTGCTGAATTATATCACCCCCAGACCATGTTCACACCATAGTTAGAGTAGCGGCTAGGACCCTTTGCCATGCTGAGTGACCGTGACGTGGTGCATTGATGGGCTCCGATATCTTCCTGACTGGAACATATTGGCGAAAGTCTCAGCTTTTAATACCTGCATGGATGACTTCCCAGTATAGTCAGTAGCATTTCTGTTTGGTGCATTTCCTCTCTATGTTTCATATGTTTATTTGCTACATTCTGTGTAGTTTGCTCTTGTGGTGCATGTGGACCGCGTCGACGTCCTCCATTGTATGCATATTTTGCTGGGGTTAGTCGATTATTGCGGTCCACATGCGGTGGGGCTGCTCCCTCAATAAAAGACACGCCACAGTGTCAGGGGCTGAGCAGCTCCTCCAGAATTGCCACTTCATTTCTGTGTTTTTGTCTTGTTAGATTTGAGTGTGTTTGGACACTCTGTTGCACCTGGTAACTTCCATCACATGGTCTGGCATAGGTGTGGCTCACGGCCTGGCCTCATTCACATTGTACTACCACAGTATTCATGCTGGGCCTTTGTGTGGAGGCTTGGCTGTGTGCTGAATTATATCACCCCCAGACCATGTTCACACCATAGTTAGAGTAGCGGCTAGGACCCTTTGCCATGCTGAGTGACCGTGACGTGGTGCATTGATGGGCTCCGATATCTTCCTGACTGGAACATATTGGCGAAAGTCTCAGCTTTTAATACCTGCATGTATGACTTCCCAGTATAGTCAGTAGCATTTCTGTTTGGTGCATTTCCTCTCTATGTTTCATATGTTTATTTGCTACATTCTGTGTAGTTTGCTCTTGTGGTGCATGTGGACCGCGTCGACGTCCTCCATTGTATGCATATTTTGCTGGGGTTAGTCGATTATTGCGGTCCACATGCGGTGGGGCTGCTCCCTCAATAAAAGACACGCCACAGTGTCAGGGGCTGAGCAGCTCCTCCAGAATTGCCACTTCATTTCTGTGTTTTTGTCTTGTTAGATTTGAGTGTGTTTGGACACTCTGTTGCACCTGGTAACTTCCATCACATGGTCTGGCATAGGTGTGGCTCACGGCCTGGCCTCATTCACATTGTACTACCACAGTATTCATGCTGGGCCTTTGTGTGGAGGCTTGGCTGTGTGCTGAATTATATCACCCCCAGACCATGTTCACACCATAGTTAGAGTAGCGGCTAGGACCCTTTGCCATGCTGAGTGACCGTGACGTGGTGCATTGATGGGCTCCGATATCTTCCTGACTGGAACATATTGGCGAAAGTCTCAGCTTTTAATACCTGCATGTATGACTTCCCAGTATAGTCAGTAGCATTTCTGTTTGGTGCATTTCCTCTCTATGTTTCATATGTTTATTTGCTACATTCTGTGTAGTTTGCTCTTGTGGTGCATGTGGACCGCGTCGACGTCCTCCATTGTATGCATATTTTGCTGGGGTTAGTCGATTATTGCGGTCCACATGCGGTGGGGCTGCTCCCTCAATAAAAGACACGCCACAGTGTCAGGGGCTGAGCAGCTCCTCCAGAATTGCCACTTCATTTCTGTGTTTTTGTCTTGTTAGATTTGAGTGTGTTTGGACACTCTGTTGCACCTGGTAACTTCCATCACATGGTCTGGCATAGGTGTGGCTCACGGCCTGGCCTCATTCACATTGTACTACCACAGTATTCATGCTGGGCCTTTGTGTGGAGGCTTGGCTGTGTGCTGAATTATATCACCCCCAGACCATGTTCACACCATAGTTAGAGTAGCGGCTAGGACCCTTTGCCATGCTGAGTGACCGTGACGTGGTGCATTGATGGGCTCCGATATCTTCCTGACTGGAACATATTGGCGAAAGTCTCAGCTTTTAATACCTGCATGTATGACTTCCCAGTATAGTCAGTAGCATTTCTGTTTGGTGCATTTCCTCTCTATGTTTCATATGTTTATTTGCTACATTCTGTGTAGTTTGCTCTTGTGGTGCATGTGGACCGCGTCGACGTCCTCCATTGTATGCATATTTTGCTGGGGTTAGTCGATTATTGCGGTCCACATGCGGTGGGGCTGCTCCCTCAATAAAAGACACGCCACAGTGTCAGGGGCTGAGCAGCTCCTCCAGAATTGCCACTTCATTTCTGTGTTTTTGTCTTGTTAGATTTGAGTGTGTTTGGACACTCTGTTGCACCTGGTAACTTCCATCACATGGTCTGGCATAGGTGTGGCTCACGGCCTGGCCTCATTCACATTGTACTACCACAGTATTCATGCTGGGCCTTTGTGTGGAGGCTTGGCTGTGTGCTGAATTATATCACCCCCAGACCATGTTCACACCATAGTTAGAGTAGCGGCTAGGACCCTTTGCCATGCTGAGTGACCGTGACGTGGTGCATTGATGGGCTCCGATATCTTCCTGACTGGAACATATTGGCGAAAGTCTCAGCTTTTAATACCTGCATGTATGACTTCCCAGTATAGTCAGTAGCATTTCTGTTTGGTGCATTTCCTCTCTATGTTTCATATGTTTATTTGCTACATTCTTTGTAGTTTGCTCTTGTGGTGCATGTGGACCGCGTCGACGTCCTCCATTGTATGCATATTTTGCTGGGGTTAGTCGATTATTGCGGTCCACATGCGGTGGGGCTGCTCCCTCAATAAAAGACACGCCACAGTGTCAGGGGCTGAGCAGCTCCTCCAGAATTGCCACTTCATTTCTGTGTTTTTGTCTTGTTAGATTTGAGTGTGTTTGGACACTCTGTTGCACCTGGTAACTTCCATCACATGGTCTGGCATAGGTGTGGCTCACGGCCTGGCCTCATTCACATTGTACTACCACAGTATTCATGCTGGGCCTTTGTGTGGAGGCTTGGCTGTGTGCTGAATTATATCACCCCCAGACCATGTTCACACCATAGTTAGAGTAGCGGCTAGGACCCTTTGCCATGCTGAGTGACCGTGACGTGGTGCATTGATGGGGTCCGATATCTTCCTGACTGGAACATATTGGCGAAAGTCTCAGCTTTTAATACCTGCATGTATGACTTCCCAGTATAGTCAGTAGCATTTCTGTTTGGTGCATTTCCTCTCTATGTTTCATATGTTTATTTGCTACATTCTGTGTAGTTTGCTCTTGTGGTGCATGTGGACCGCGTCGACGTCCTCCATTGTATGCATATTTTGCTGGGGTTAGTCGATTATTGCGGTCCACATGCGGTGGGGCTGCTCCCTCAATAAAAGACACGCCACAGTGTCAGGGGCTGAGCAGCTCCTCCAGAATTGCCACTTCATTTCTGTGTTTTTGTCTTGTTAGATTTGAGTGTGTTTGGACACTCTGTTGCACCTGGTAACTTCCATCACATGGTCTGGCATAGGTGTGGCTCACGGCCTGGCCTCATTCACATTGTACTACCACAGTATTCATGCTGGGCCTTTGTGTGGAGGCTTGGCTGTGTGCTGAATTATATCACCCCCAGACCATGTTCACACCATAGTTAGAGTAGCGGCTAGGACCCTTTGCCATGCTGAGTGACCGTGACGTGGTGCATTGATGGGCTCCGATATCTTCCTGACTGGAACATATTGGCGAAAGTCTCAGCTTTTAATACCTGCATGTATGACTTCCCAGTATAGTCAGTAGCATTTCTGTTTGGTGCATTTCCTCTCTATGTTTCATATGTTTATTTGCTACATTCTGTGTAGTTTGCTCTTGTGGTGCATGTGGACCGCGTCGACGTCCTCCATTGTATGCATATTTTGCTGGGGTTAGTCGATTATTGCGGTCCACATGCGGTGGGGCTGCTCCCTCAATAAAAGACACGCCACAGTGTCAGGGGCTGAGCAGCTCCTCCAGAATTGCCACTTCATTTCTGTGTTTTTGTCTTGTTAGATTTGAGTGTGTTTGGACACTCTGTTGCACCTGGTAACTTCCATCACATGGTCTGGCATAGGTGTGGCTCACGGCCTGGCCTCATTCACATTGTACTACCACAGTATTCATGCTGGGCCTTTGTGTGGAGGCTTGGCTGTGTGCTGAATTATATCACCCCCAGACCATGTTCACACCATAGTTAGAGTAGCGGCTAGGACCCTTTGCCATGCTGAGTGACCGTGACGTGGTGCATTGATGGGCTCCGATATCTTCCTGACTGGAACATATTGGCGAAAGTCTCAGCTTTTAATACCTGCATGTATGACTTCCCAGTATAGTCAGTAGCATTTCTGTTTGGTGCATTTCCTCTCTATGTTTCATACAGGTAAGTATATCGCAGGAAGGACCACAATAACAGGTAATCTGTGGCCAGCAGATTGCCTGTTTAAATAGGGTGTTGGTGGAGTCATGTAACGTGGCCAGCGTCACATGACTTCTGAGTTCTAATGCAGCCGAGTGAGCCGCTTAACGCTCAGCCCCATTGTGGTTACGATGGGAGCGGGCGACGCCGGGTGAGCTGACGTGAGCACGCCCCTGCCGTCCCCGCTTCCGCACAGAGTGCATCGTGACAGGAGGATCCCCGGAAGTATCTGGCGCAGATGCTCAGGCAGATCTGCCAGGCAGGCTTGACCATTACGCCTGGAAAGTGCCAGCTGGGCATAAGTGAGGGGCCCCGGGCAGGTGGGGAAGCTTCGGAACCGAAGCCCGGGAGAGTGGATGCCAGCGCATCCTGGCCCACCCTCCAGGACAAGAACCAGGTGATGTCCTTCCTGCTCACCGCCGGGTACTATAGGGGGTTCGCGCCCCACTATAGTAGCCTGGCGGGGCCCCTGACGGACCGCACCAGGAAGAAGCTGCCCTCTGCAGTCGATTGGACAACCGACTGCGAGACGGCCTTCCAGGCGTTGATGGCCGCCCTTTCCAGCTTCCTGGTACTACAGGCAGCTGACTTCACGCGGCCGTTTATAGTACCAACTGACGCCAGTAATTTCGGTCTTGGTGTCATGCTCAGTCTGGGTGACTCTATTGACCAATAACGAATGGGAGGTGGGTACGCGGGAGCGTGGCGCTCTAGCCATACCACTTTGCCTTTCGCCACTAGAGAGGGTGCGGATGGGCGCACGGGGAAACACAGGAATGTGCTTCCCCTAGCACCCTCTAAAGGGGGGGAGGTGTGAGCAATATAGATTATCATTTATTGGCAGCCCTGATTTTCATTTGATTCACCTTTTGGCATGTACACAGTCATTGTACATGCAAAATAAGTTCTTACCCCCCCCCCAGCCATCTGATGTCGGCTAGCAAGGGAGGAAGCCCCCAGGGGTCCAGGCTTCAAGGAGGCCACAGGTGGATAAAGTCACACCTCAACCAGCCAGGTTGGAGGCAAGCTACTCCTGCAGAAAAAACCCCAGCAGGAGGTCTCAGCTTTTGCCCAGGATCAATGATACCTCCCAGACAGGTTGGCACCTACATTTCATAAGGAATTATGAATCGTCATCCATCCAAGGCATAATTCGGTTATCTTTTTACGATCCTGGGGCAAAGCCGAACATCCACATGGTCCTGGCTTAAAGCTAGGATGCCCGGGAGGGGAGATATACATATCTCCCCACAGAAACCACATAGCGGCACCATGTTTGGACTCTAATTATAGCCGGAACCCAGGCGGATCAATTGGGCCCAGAACCATCTTCATGCGACAATCTGGTCTGGGGCTTTGATCCCAAAGGGATTTTATGGGTGATTTGCTTCCAGCACTAGAGAAGGAGGGGTGGACCCTACCCATAGGCGGGGAGGGGAGCGGCTGGCTACAGGTCATAAGCCCATGCAAGCCAGCAGGCGGTGTCTTTTCTGAAGGGGGTCACATCGTGCCAAAGTGTTTGGAGAGACCAGGAACCAGCTAACCTCACTGCCCCCACGTGACTGCAGCCAAGGACTATTCCACTTTTATAACCCAAAGGAACTTTCATCTTACCCGGTAACTGACTCTTGCTCTGCTTAACCCTGTTATACCTACATAACCTGTATCTGTAACCTCAGACCACTATATACACTCACCTAAAGAATTATTAGGAACACCTGTTCTATTTCTCATTAATGCAATTATCTAGTCAACCAATCCCATGGCAGTTGCTTCAATGCATTTAGGGGTGTGGTCCTGGTCAAGACAATCTCCTGAACTCCAAACTGAATGTCAGAATGGGAAAGAAAGGTGATTTAAGCAATTTTGAGCATGGCATGGTTGTTGGTGCCAGATGGGCCGGTCTGAGTATTTCACAATCTGCTCAGTTACTGGGATTTTCACGCACAACCATTTCTAGGGTTTACAAAGAATGGTGTGAAAAGGGAAAAACATCCAGTATGCGGCAGTCCTGAGGGCAAAAATGCCTTGTTGATGCTAGAGGTCAGAGGAGAATGGGCCGACTGATTCAAGCTGATAGAAGAGCAACATTGACTGAAATAACCACTCGTTACAACCGAGGTATGCAGCAAAGCATTTGTGAAGCCACAACACGCACAACCTTGAGGCGGATGGGCTACGACAGCAGAAGACCCCACCGGGTACCACTCATCTCCACTACAAATAGGAAAAAGAGGCTACAATTTGCATGAGCTCACCAAAATTGGACTGTTGAAGACTGGAAAAATGTTGCCTGAGTCTCGATTTCTGTTGAGACATTCAAATGGTAGAGTCCGAATTTGGCGTAAACAGAATGAGAACATGTATCCATCATGCCTTGTTACCACTGTGCAGGCTGGTGGTGGTGGTGTAATGGTGTGGGGGATGTTTTCTGGGCACACTTTAGGCCCCTTAGTGCCAATTGGCCATCGTTTAAATGCCACGGGCTACCTGAGCATTGTTTCTGACCATGTCCATCCCTTTATGACCACCATGTTCCCATCCTCTGATGGCTACTTCCAGCAGGATAATGCACCATGTCACAAAGCTTGAATCATTTCAAATTGGTTTCTTGAACATGACAATGAGTTCACTGTACTAAAATGGCCCCCACAGTCACCAGATCTCACCCAATAGAGCATCTTTGGGATGTGGTGGAACGTGAGCTTCGTGCCCTGGATGTGCATCCCTCAAATCTCCATCAACTGCAAGATGCTATCCTATCAATATGGGCCAACATTTCTAAAGAATGCCATCAGCACCTTGTTGAATCAATGCCACGTAGAATTAAGGCAGTTCTGAAGGCAAAAGGGGGTCCAACACCGTATTAGTATGGTGTTCCTAATAATTCTTTAGGTGAGTGTATATTCTCGGTGTATATTGTGTTATATCTAGTGTGCCCTTAAGGCAATTAAATATATAATGTAATCTTGTATCTCGATCACAAATCCCCACGTCCGTGTTTCGGCCTAGTTGTAAACTACCGCGGGTTGGTTTCTCACCCTATATAATCCCGTTAGCGGACCGGGCTTATATCAAACGAGAAGCTGGTGGCAGATTATCCGATCTGAGACAGCGCTGTTTTCACTGCGGCCGTGAAGACTCTCTCAGCTTGTTGCCTCTCTGTGCCCGCGTGGACAGGAGGTGTCTGTGTAAATTGTACCAAGATGATCTTACCTGCTCCTCTGGAGGGAGTAACGTCACACTTTGGGTAATAAGTGACCACACTGCGTCTCGTGAGCTGGACATAGGTGACATTAAGTGGGCGCAAGGTGTGGTATTCGTCACAGGGACATGTTACAACTCAGACAGTATTAGCTACTGCTTTATAGTACCTGCACATAGAACTTATAGACTGCAGCTTTTGTTCACTAGCTGCTAATGTAATTTTGTAAGTATATTTATTTTTTCTGTAGATGTTTGCACTTGTTCACCTTTTTACACTTTATATTGTTGCACAGATATTTATATTGAGATCATTTTTGTAGTCGATAGCCAGCGCTCCTGGTATTTTGTATAGATTAACACGTGGCTCTAATAACATCAATGGACACCTATTAAGTATATAATTTATTTTAATAATTTTTAATTGTTTAATTTGTGTAATCAAATATAGAATTTACATTTTTAATAAAAATATTTTAAACAATATTATTTGTATTAATTGAAACTAAGGATTCTTCTGTTTTTTAAGTGTATGTTCTTAGTTTTTAAGGGTTTCTGTAATCTAGTGCTGCTCCTGTGATGTCATGGGGGACATCCTGGAAATTAGGAATTAGTCATACCCGTAATTGGTTTTTAAGGAGTCCCAACATGACAGCACCCTTATTACCCTCCCTTATAGAATACTACATAGCAATGTGATATTGTGGAGCTTAAAGTGGTTAGAACCATTTGGCCCATCTACACTCACCTAAAGAATTATTAGGAACACCTGTTCTATTTCTCATTAATGCAATTATCTAGTCAACCAATCACATGGCAGTTGCTTCAATGCATTTAGGGGTGTGGTCCTGGTCAAGACAATCTCCTGAACTCCAAACTGAATGTCAGAATGGGAAAGAAAGGTGATTTAAGCAATTTTGAGCGTGGCATGGTTGTTGGTGCCAGACGGGCCGGTCTGAGTATTTCACAATCTGCTCAGTTACTGGGATTTTCACGCACAACCATTTCTAGGGTTTACAAAGAATGGTGTGAAAAAACATCCAGTATGCGGCAGTCCTGTGGGCAAAAATGCCTTGTGGATGCTAGAGGTCAGAGGAGAATGGGCCGACTGATTCAAGCTGATAGAAGAGCAACGTTGACTGAAATAACCACTCGTTACAACCGAGGTATGCAGCAAAACATTTGTGCAGCCACAACACGCACAACCTTGAGGCGAATGGGCTACAACAGGAGAAGACCCCACCGGGTACCACTTATCTCCACTACAAATAGGAAAAAGAGGCTACAATTTGCACGAGCTCACCAAAATTGGACTGTTGAAGACTGGAAAAATGTTGCCTGGTCTGATGAGTCTCGATTTCTGTTGAGACATTCAAATGGTAGAGTCCGAATTTGGCGTAAACAGAATGAGAATATGTATCCATCCTCTGATGGCTACTTCCAGCAGGATAATGCACCATGTCACAAAGCTCGAATCATTTCAAATTGGTTTCTTGAACACGACAATGAGTTCACTGTACTAAAATGGCCCCCACAGTCACCAGATCTCAACCCAATAGAGCATCTTTGGGATGTGGTGGAACGGGAGCTTCGTGCCCTGGATGTGCATCCCTCAAATCTCCATCAACTGCAAGATGCTATCCTATCAATATGGGCCAAGATTTCTAAAGAATGCTATAAGCACCTTGTTGAATCAATGCCACGTAGAATTAAGGCAGTTCTGAAGGCAAAAGGGGGTCCAACACCGTATTAGTATGGTGTTCCTAATAATTCTTTAGGTGAGTGTAGTCTGCCCAATATACTGAATACTATGAATAGCCCCTGGCCCTATCTTATATGAAAGATGGCCTTATGCCTATCCCATGCATGCTTAAAGGGAGTCTGTCAGCTACCTGACCGGTTTCAAACAGGGCTGGCCTGAGCTTACAGAGGGGCGGAGTTAGCCACGAGTGAGGCGGAGGAACTTGGGCACTTTCAGAAAACTCTCCGCCCCTGGGCACTTGCGACGGCTCATTAGCATATGATCAAAACGACTTTTTGGGCGATTTGAAGCATCTGAAGAACTAAACACGGGTAACATCTGTGTCATGTCTTTGTGCCCCACTGAACAATGTCACCTGTTTGAAACCGGTCAGGTAGGTGACAGACTCCCTTTAAACTCCTCCCCTGTATTTTCAGCTACCACTTCTGCAGGAAGGCTATTCCATGCATCCACTACTCTCTCAGTAAAGTAATACTTCCTGATATTACTTTTAAACCTTTGCCCCTGTAATTTAAAACTATGTCCTTTTGTAGCAGTTTTCTTCTTTTAACCCACTGATGTTACTACATTTTTAATAACATGCAATTACAAAAGTATTCAGATCGAGGTGATGGTTTGAAAACTAGAATATTTTTTTGTGTGACAACCGCTTTTAATAAAACAAGTTCCATCTTCCTGGGGTGGTCGTTTGGAGAACAGTGGAGGAGGGCCTTTTATTCTCCGTCTTCCTGTCCCTGCAGAGGCCTAGAGGGGCGACCTCCTGTGCTGCGGTCATGTTGGACTGGTAGGACTAACTCCTACTTTCATAACGTTCATGTGAACAAGGTCTTATTTTGACAAAATCTGTGACAGGTGAATAGAGCGGATCAGTCTCGGAAAATATAGTCATCGCTACAAAATGATCCAAAACACAAAATCCACAGGGTTCATTTGTACTGGTCCTGGATTCCACCCTGAGCTACCAGAGGATCCCCATGATTTATGACGAGGCGCTCCTACACCAGTCCATGTGCCGGGGTTGAAAGGCTCCCGGACTGCAGTCGTTTTTCACTAACATATTTAGTTAGTATATTTGCTGGAGTCAATATTCCGGGCCCTGACGCTCCCAAGTGGTGATGATGGCGTAAAAACGTCTGTGTGACAAAACATTGTGGTACAGAAAGGGGTCTTACAACTTTATTTTTTTCTTACACACAAAAACTGGTGTAAAAAAAAATGTTAGTAAACGACCCCAATGTCTTGTCAGTGTTCCACTATTCTTAGGACTATGTTGTGACATTCCTCTATGAGGCTACAGTCACACGGACATATTTTGTTTGTGTCCGTTCAGTTTTGTTTTTGCAGATCGGATGCGGACCCATCTATTTCAATGGGTCTGCAAAAAAATGCAGACATCATCCCTATGTCCAACAAAAAATATAGAACATGTCCTATTCTTGCCCAGTTTGCAGACAAGGACAAGCATTGTTACAATGGATCGGCAAAAAAAAAACAAAACGGATGCAACGCGGACGCCAACCGTATTTTTTGCAGACCGCAAAATACATACGGTTGTGTGAATGTAGCCTTATTCTTACTAAAAGTTTATGAATTCCCATCTGGCTGTTAGCAGTTGAGGAAGCTCCCAACCAGTGCTGCCTGTGTCATGCTGGGCAGGGACATCCCACCCCACTGGTAGCACCCTGTCCACCATTCATAAATGGGAATAATAGAGGAATGGCACAGCAGATATATGAGGAATGCAAGGATGGGGCTGCTTCCTTGCGATCCTTCACGCGCTACAGGCAGCACCAGCAGCAGACACGATCAGGTTTCGTTCTGCCCCTCCTGACGCGCCATAGCGCACGTCCGTCGAGCCCGCAGCTCCACCCTCCCCTGCCGGCCCCGCCCCAATCTGACGTCAACCACTCGTAGTCATGGCCGCCTTTAGCGCAGAGCAGCAACCTTCCTCAGCCGGGAGCCCCAGCCCCACTCAGGCCGCAGCGCCGGAGCCCCACGAGGAGCAGGCGGCGGGACGGGGAGACCCGGAGGATGACGAAGAGGAGGAGGAGGAAGAAGAAGATGAGAGTAGCGGCGTGTCGGAGCGGTCCGATAGCCCGGCCGGGAGCAGTATGGACGGCGAGACGGGGAGCAACCGCCCCGATGACGGGCCCAGCTCTGGAAGCAGCGCCCCCAGCACCGCCGGGAGCACCTCCGGGGGAGACGACGGCTACAGCAGCGCCAGCCAGTCCAGCCGCAGAACCAGCCTGGGGGGGTCGTCCGAGGGGGAACCGCTCAGCCGCATGGATTCCGAGGACAGGTGAGGACGGCCCCGTCCACAATAAAATGTCAATGGCCCCGCCCACCGCCGGGATAGTGGCTCCTCCCACAGGCCGGGATAGTGGCTCCTCCCACAGGCCGGGATAGTGGCTCCTCCCACAGGCCGGGATAGTGGCTCCTCCCACAGGCCGGGATAGTGGCTCCTCCCACAGGCCGTGCAATGGCCCCGCCCACAGGCCGGGATAGTGGCTCCTCCCACAGGCCGGTATAGTGGCTCCTCCCACAGGCCGGTATAGTGGCTCCTCCCACAGGCCGGTATAGTGGCTCCTCCCACAGGCCGGTATAGTGGCTCCTCCCACAGGCCGGGATAGTGGCTCCTCCCACAGGCCGGGATAGTGGCTCCGCCCGCCGATTTGCCTCCCAATTAGACTGTGTTCACATGAGGGATCTTAACATGTCAGGGGAAAAATAAACAGATGAATAGATTTCAGGCGCAGTTCAGACAGGTGTGAACATAGCCCTACCCTTCCTATTCACTGCCTCCCTCCAGTGACCCCCATGCACTTGCTGCTCCAATACAACACAGGTGCATGCATTGCCCCGGCTGGGGTGAAATTCCCAGCGTGTCTTCGGAACTACCATAGAAATGAATGGAGCATGCTGGGAGTTGTAGTTCCCCAACAGCTGAAATGCAGGAGGTTGCTGATCCCTGATTGGAGGATATGGTGGCCATTGGGCGGAGGCTGACACCGCGGTATCACTGGTAGATGATGGGGGTGGTGGTCAGGATGTCAGTGACTCTTGTCTGGTTCTTGCAGCATCAGCAGCACCCTGATGGATGTGGACAGCATAATTTCCAGCGGCCGCTCCACACCATCCATGATGAACGTTCTGGGGATCTCGGCCTCATCCGCCAAGAGCCTCTCCTACGCCTGCTGCTGGGACCAGTGCCAGGCCTGCTTCTCCTCCAGCCCGGACTTGGCAGAACACATCCGCACCATCCACGTGGACGGCCAGAGGGGAGGGGTAATGTCCGCATGTGTGATACCCTGCCGGGTGTCAGCCTTTGTCCCCTCTTGTTCCTGATGTTGAGCTGTGTTTTTGTTGCAGGTTTTCATTTGTTTTTGGAAGGGGTGTAAGGTGTACAACACGCCCTCCACCAGTCAGAGCTGGCTGCAGCGGCACATGCTGACCCACAGCGGGGACAAACCTTTCAAGGTAAGATGCCACCACCGTCAGTCGTCTTAAAGGGCATCTGTCAGCAGGTTTGTACCTGTTCCATGTGCACTTGGCAGCTGAAGACGTCTGTGTTGGTCCCATGTTCATATGTGCCCGCATTGCTGAGAAAAGTGATGTTTTAATATATGCAAATTAGCCTCTGGGAGCAACGGGGGCGTTACCATTACACCAAGAGGCTCTGCTCTCTCTGCAACCGCCACGTCCTCTGCACTTTGATTTTCACAGCCAGGAGTGAGGATGTTTACACTGCCTGGCCCTGTCAATCAAAGTGCAGAGGACGTGGCGGTTGCAGAGAGAGCAGAGCCTCTTGGTGTAATGGTAACGCCCCCGTTGCTCCCAGAGGCTAATTTGCATATATTAAAACATCACTTTTCTCAGCAATGCGGGCACATATGAACATGGGACCAACACAGATGCCTTCAGCTGCCAAGTGCCCATGTAACAGGTCAGCCAGTGTCATAGGTACAAACCTGCTGACAGATGCCATCTAAAGGGGGTCTCTGCTTTCAGTACAAAGCATTCTGTGCTGACTGATATATATGCTCCGTTATACCGTGTCCTGCGTAGATGTAGTTACATGATAAAATTCTGCAGCCTGCAGTCACCACTAGAGGGAGCTGAGAAGTTATCCCCCAGTGGCTGGCCTGTTTTTACTTGGAGGTGACCATGGTTAACAGAAGAAGACTGCCACACCCTTCTTTTTTTTTTTTTTTTTTATAAAGCAACCAGTCTGCTCTTCTGAGTTATTCATCACCATTATGGAGTGACAGCCCCTGCCTTGTCCTCGTTAACACTTTCTCCTGAGCTAACGAGAAGATCACTGAAATTGTGTCAGCAGGTCATTTTTTTGGGAGGGTGGAAATGGGGGATTTCATGGCAAGGAATCACTTTGTAATTAATCCCAATGCATTTGATCACTCTTCATAACAAGCTAGAGTTAGTACAAATTGCCACCTTAAAAACTGAAGCAGAAAACTCTGTGAAAACTAAAATTTGTGCAGTGGATTATTCTAATGATGCATAATGTTATTTATACAGGACTGAGATTCCTGCGATTTGCATATATGACCCTTCTCTCAGAATCAGTGGTGGGGGTCCGACTCTGGACTCCCACTACCAGCTGTTAGAAGGGGCTGCGGTGCTTGACCGAGTGCTGTGGCCCCTGTCCCGAAAAAAAGCCATTCACCCTGCGACTGCACAGTACCCTGCTGCTGGGGGGTTGGTTCTAAGGCTCCATCTCCTTCCTGTTCATGCAGTGTGTCGTTGGTGGCTGCAACGCAAGCTTTGCTTCTCAAGGAGGGCTCGCCCGTCACGTCCCCACCCACTTCAGTCAGCAGAACTCTTCTAAAGTGTCTGGTCATCACAAGTCCAAGGAGGAGTCTCCGTCCAAAGCCGGGCTGAACAGGCGGCGAAAACTGAAGAATAAGCGCAAGCGCTCCCTAAGTAAGTGTCCTGCGGCGGAGGTGGCAGCTTCCTCGTAGACTTCCACATGGTAACTGGTTTCTCTCTCCTCCTCAGCAGCAGGGCTGGGATCCACTCCTTATACTTCCGCACCAGTACAGATGAAAGGTAGATCGCTCTTCTGTCTTTTCTCTAAGCTGAGGACACCATTGACCCTTTGTGGAGCAGACCGCTTTCTTATGCGCAGTTCGTGGAGATTACCAGCCTGTGCCCCCTCGCAGTCCCTGAAAGTGTTAGCTCCACCAAAGGAGGACCATATGAGGTTTAAACCCGAGGACTGTAGTTCCCAGTATGATGTGACTGCAGCAGAGGCTATAGGGGCATGCTGGGACCTGAGCTCTGTAGCTTCCTATGGGGGGCCTCTTGCTCTGTCTTCATGTCCCCCTTGTTTGGTGCTGCTGTTTTTGACATTGTTACCTTATAGATTGGGCTTCTGACATCACAGATTCTTCCAGCCATGTATTAGGGGCAAATTCAGCACATTTACAGCCCCAGTCACCTCTTCCCACAATATTACATATAGAATGAGTCTTGTACTGATCTTGCGTTACCGCCTGCATTAAAGGGGTTGTACAGGCGATATATATTGACGACCTATCCTGAGGACCGGTCATCAATATCTGATAGGCGGGGGTCCGACACCTGGTACCCCGCTGATCAGCTGTTTGAAGAGGAGGAGACCCCCACCTAAGCGCTAGTTCCTGACTGTCATTTGAAGTTCCGGCAGTGTGGTGTAATAGAGCGAGTACTTGTAATTACACTATGCCACCGCTCCACAGGAGATGTCGCATAGTGTCATGAAGAGAAAGCGGGTCTCACATGGAGCGTCACCTCCTCTTCAAACAGCTGATTGCCAACAGTGTCGGACCCCATGACCTATCCTCATGATAGGTCATCAATATATATGGCCTGCACAACCCCCTTAACACAGGATCAGTACAAGGCTCACTCTCTATATGCAATAGAGTGACTGGACAACCCCTTTAACTCCAGAGCTGCAGTTGAATGGAAACAGATGGCTTAATGCTGGGGGCTCATACATCAGATAACTGTACATAGTCTGGTCTAAAGATAATGCTTTCCAGAAGGCAAATCACCAGGACAAGCCTGTACTGGCAATGCTTGAGAATATTTCAGAAAAATGGTGAATTCATCTCTAAAGTATAATACAGCCAGTAACTCAGTATCAGTGCAGGATTGGTGATCCCACCAGAAGAATAGTGCATGCAGCTCTGAAGCATAATACAGGCTGTGAAGAGGTGTTCAGAGGTGGACATGCTCCTGTGTGCTTGGCGCATGCTGCTCTTGATCATTTGATATTCCTGCCTGCGAGCACCACATCGTGCAGCATTCGCCACGGTCACAAAATGGCGGACCCACAGCGTATGAATATGGTGTGTGGCTCCGTACAGGTTATTTTACTTTGTGCCCCCTGCCGAGCTGTTGAGGAATGTACAGTATGAGGTGGTGATGCCGTAGGATGGATCTCTGACTCAATAAAGTGTAACTGTCGTTTCATTTTTTTTTATTTATCTGTAGGGACAGTGAGTATTTTTTCTGTAATAGTCCAGCAAAAGAATCTAAGTATGTAGCACTCGCCATAAAACGTCTTCTCTTTATTTAGTTCATTAAAAATACAGCGGTATGGGATGTTGTACAGGCCGGCATGCAACAGCCATTTAGCGCAAGTTTACACTGCCTGTAATACACTTCATCAGAGAAATGTTACGTTTTTTTTATAAGAAAAAACTATGTAAAGTCTCCCCTTAGCAACCAGAATCAGTCTTCAGCATTCTACTTGACGCTGGAAACACTGGCTAACTGTATGATGCAGAGGTGTGCTTCTCAGCCTGCCTCTGGTCTCCCTTCCTAAGCCTCCATACCCCAGCCCTGCCTTCCTAAATGTGTAGCAGAGGTTACAAAGGCTAACATGCCCCGGTGGTTTATCTGCTGCTAGCACTCCCTTCTATCTTCCTAACTTGTCTCTGGTTAGTGCAGGGGAGATAGGGAGAGGAGTGGGGCTGCAGGGTTCACTGCTTGGCAGTAGCTATACAGAAACATAGTACACTGCAAGGTTAGATTAGGGAGACATTTCCTAATAAAGTGTATTATAAAAGCACTCACTGTCCCTACACATAAAAAAAAATGACAGTTATACTTTAACCCCTTAACACATAATCACATACATGTAGGCCATCACCGTTAAGCGGTTATTTGGAGCAGGCTCATGCTCTGAGCTCGCTCCCTACATGGCGGGTGCAGGCTGTATAATGCAGCTGACATCCGCTGGCAAAATCGTGGGGCACTGATAGGTTGTTATGACAGCTTGAGGCTTTGTGAAGGTTCCCAGGCCTGTCATAGCAAACTCCTTGTGAAGCTGTGTCTGAGGCACAACTCGTCAGGGAGCCTACCAGAATCCCATAGACTGCAACAGTATTTTTTTGCAGTCTGTGGTACAAGCGATCAGAAGAGCACATGTACAAGTCCCCTAAGGCAGTGTTCCTCAACTCCAGTCCTCAGGGCCCACCTGCCGGTCATGTATTCAGGATTTCCTTAGTATTGAGCAGCTGATAGTGTCCATCCATCAGGACTTACCACAGGTATTCATTCTGTGGGATATTCCAAATCCTGACCAGCAGGTAGGCCTTGAGGACTGGAGTTGGGGAACCCTGCCTTAAGGGGACTAAAAATGTAAAAAAAAAAAATAATAATAATAAAATAAATATATATATATATAAACACTAAAATATTAAAATGTTACACAAAAAAATAAACGGTAAAAATAAACATAAGACATTGCCATGTTCGAAAATTTTAGAACTATTAAAATATAAAAATAATTTTCCCTGATGGTGAATACTGTAACCGAAAAAAATTAAAATGCGTGATTCACCATTATTTTTCTTGTCCGTCCGTCCCCCCAAAAGAATTGTAAGAGAAAGTGATCAAAAAGTTGTACGTACCAATAAAAACTAGTTTGCCCCGAAAAAAAAAAAAATAATCTCGGGTAACTTTGTAGATTGAAAGCTAATTGGTGGCAGAAAATAGTGATGCTAAGCAAATATAATTTTTTTTCAAAGGTCTATTTTTTTTTAAAGTAATTCTACTGACCTGCAGAATAAGCATGTCAGGTAATTTTTAGCGCATAATGAACATAGTAATAACAATACCCAAAAAACATGGCAGAAATTTCCCCCACAAAGATTCTTTTTCCCATTTTCCAATAAAAGATATGGTAAATTAAAGGGGTATTCCCATCTTGGACATTGGGGGCATATCACTAGGATATACCCCCAATGTCTGATAAGTGGAGGTCCCACCTCTGGGACCCTCATCTATACGTAGAACGGAGCCGGATGGCGCACTGCGCATGCGCGGTTGCTATCCATTCATTTCTATGTTAGTGCTGCAAATAGCCGAGCGGTGTGCTCTGCTATTTTCGAAAGTCCCATTGAAATGCAAGCTCGGCCACCGCTCTATTCACTTCTATGGGGCTAACAGAAATAGCCATTTTGGCACTCCCATAGAAATGAATGGAGGGCGGCCACGCATGTGCATTGCGCCCCCAGCACTTTGCGGCTACGTTCTATGTATATCAGACATTGGAAGCGGGACGTCACCCTGTATCATTTTGTCTTGTAGAGGTTTTCTTATATTGTGCATGACATCCCGATACAGTGTCTGTGGACCACAACCTCCAATATTCTTTGCCTTTTTTTCTATGCATGGTCAGAGAATTAGTTTGGGAGTATCTCTTCCGTCTTTTTGGCACTTGACTCTTGGTTCACGAGCAGTGGCATTTAATTTTTTTATTTTTTGCACTCCAGCCAGGCCACACGACTTCTTTGATGCACAGACTCTGGATGCCATCCGCCATCGTGCCATCTGCTTTAACCTCTCTGCCCAGATAGAATCCTTAGGGAATGGCCACAGCGTGGTGTTTCACAGCACAGTGAGTACGACAAGTCTGTTTCTGGGAAAGCTGGGTGACCATTCATAGTTACAGCTTCCACGGAGGTTGTCACGGAGCTTTCCTCAGTGGCAGATGCATCTCTCGTCAAAATGAGCACATGGAGGAATTGGATCTAGTATTGGCTAGGAGTAGTGACTCCACCAACGCATTAACTGGGAGTATTTTAATTTTCCAGGTGATTGCAAAGAGAAAGGAGGATTCTGGAAAGATTAAGCTCCTGCTGCACTGGACTCCAGAAGACATGTAAGTCCTGTCCACCTGCCGCCATGACTGCAGGCTGGGTGCTGAGGGGCACAGCCTGGATGTGTATTGGGTTTTGGCAAGACGCACAGGCTGGGCGTTGCGCAAGTTGGGCTTGATCCAGGGACATATTGAGTGTGTAATGGCTGGCGCCAGGGCCACAGTCTATTTATCATGCAATTTGTGCCATTTTTTTGCCCCAGTCTTCCTGATGTCTGGGTGAACGAGACTGACTGTCACCAGCTGAAGACAAAGGTCGTCCATTTGTCCAAGCTCCCTAAAGACACAGCCCATCTCCTGGACCCCAACATCTACAGGTAACCTTGGAGGGCGGCTCCTCCTCCTCTTCATTTGCTCTCTGATGTCTCCAGTCTATGACCTTGTTTTCCTTGATGCACAGAGATTCTAGTAAAAGGATCACTCCCAGCGGATCCCTGGCAGATCACTTCTCTTAAGACAACGCTCTGGTTTGTATGACATTTTTTATAATGAATTCTTGTCATGTTGACTGTAAATGGCAGGAATATGTAGGTGAGCTAGGACCGGTGACTTTCAGATTGGGATTGTGCTACCAAAACCAACCTTGGAATTTAAAAGGCCGGCGTCCGGTCCTCTGTAAAGAAAATGTCGTCGTTGAAAAGTTCTATGAGACCTGGTCCCCACACACGTTTTACAGACACATTATGCATCTGTATATTGGAGGAGTATCCTAGCCCTGAACTCACAGCGTCATGGGGATCTAAGATGCTGTGAGTTTGGGTCAGTTAATTGAACCTATGATAGTTCCAGGGATTGTCACTAGGAGAAATAAAGGCCTTGTCTCACTTCAGTAAGTGGCATTTATCATGTAGAGGAAGTTAATACAAGGCACTTACTAATGTATTGTGATTGTCCACATTGCCTCCTTTGCTGGCTGGATTCATTTTTCCATCACACGTTACACTGCTCGTTTCCATGGTTACAACCAATCCATCGGAGGTGGTTGTGCTTGCACACTATAGGAAAAGGTGTCGCTCTGGTGGCCAGCACCATGGGAGTGCACCTAGGCGGGTGCTTTTTCC
Source organism: Bufo bufo (assembly GCF_905171765.1). Classification (NCBI taxonomy): domain Eukaryota; kingdom Metazoa; phylum Chordata; class Amphibia; order Anura; family Bufonidae; genus Bufo; species Bufo bufo. The sequence continues at coordinate 219,606,698 of NC_053389.1, forward strand.
TATAGTGTGCAAGCGCGGCCACTGCTGCTGGATTGCAGGGTGGTCGTAACCATGGAAACGAGCAGTGTATAATGTAATGAAAAAATAGACCCTAAATATTATAAACTACTCTAAAATGACACTAATGCAGGACACCAGTTAGATATATAAACCCATCTCATGTTAAGGCCTCTTGCACACGACTGTGTCCGAAATGCGGCCTGCAAACTATGGATCCACAAAATACGGACACTGTTCGTGTGAAGTCCGCCTTTTTCTCAATCCATCACTAGAAATGACTATTCTTGTTCACAATCTAGACAAGAACAGGGCATGTTCTATAATGTGCAGATGACAGACATGCCTCTTGTGCCGTAGTGTGTAGAGTCTTTCTTTATGTATTTTCTTTAATATGAGGAGTAATAAAATGAGAGTTTTATCTTTCTTTCCACCTGATGTCCCAGATCAGTGTCTTTTTGGGGTAATTTGCTGATGCACTGTGCATGCTAGGAATGTCGTCGTGTGCACTGACTGTTCCTGTCCCCCTATTCTAGAGGCGCACCACAGAAGCAAGAAGATGACGGCATCTGCGAGAGTGGAGCATCCAGAATATCCTCATGCTCCTCGTACAGTGTTCGATTGTCCGTGTGTTGTGGGGTGATGTCCGCTTATCGCTTCTTCCCTTGCATGGCGACTGCTGTATCTTGTTTGTCGTAGTTTGTGCCGCGACGTCCTACGATTCTGCAGCGCCACTCAGTCAGACCTTAGCTGTGATCCTGTCACGCTGACCCTTATTAATGTGACTTCCTGCGAGGCGTCCCGCTCCAACCCTCCTCGTGTATAGTTTATTGTTTCAATGGAAGGAAACAACCAATTGGAAACCTATAAACTGCGCCAAAGTGAGAGCTCCTGCTCAGTGAAAATAAATTTTGTAAGAAAGAATGAGCTTCCCCCGATGATGCTGCCGTCTCCGTGCCTGTATATACTGCAGATTTGTAATATATTTTTGTACTATGGAGTTTAACTGTAGAGTTTCTTTAGAAGCATAATGTTCCCTGTAAATAGCGCAATCATGAGTAATGGATGCTATATATATATATATATATATATATATGCACCCTCTATAAACTAATCATGTAGATGTGCCGGCGACGAGGCGCTAACTATCTCTGAGAAGATTCTCCCGTCTCTTGTATGGAAGGCAGTCTGCGGCAGGCAGGAGTGACTGTTTAACGCTGAGCCCCACCACTTTAGCAGTCCCACTGCGATGGCGACGTGTAACCAGATGAAGAACAGTCAGACAATGAAGCACTTCTGCCCCTGCTGGCTACATCCTGTCATAACACAGCATCTCGCCCGCTGTAAAATTTCCGGCATTATGTTGTAGTCATGGTTTCCGACTTCAATCGTGGTATGAGGAAACAGTGAAATATTTTATTATTTTTGTTTTTTAATAAAATATTAGAAATCAGAGTCTTGCATATGTGTGTGTCGGGGGGTAGATTTACATGCAGGAACATTGGTGCACTCACCACTGTGTGGTTTGTCCTCGTATCTCTGCCCCTATTGCAATCTCATCTTGGGATGATCCTCTCGAAAATATAACAGCAATTCAAGATCAGTGCAAGCAGTGACTGAAGTAGCAGAGCCCAAACAGCGAGGAATAGGAATGGCCGCCTCTTCCATGCATTGCTGAGCTCCGCAACCGAGCGGTATGTGCTGTTTACCTTTTTTCCTGTATCACTATGATTACATAAGAATTTCTGGAAATAGGTAAATCCTAGGAAATGAGAAGTAGACACTGACACTGCCATGAAGATTTGGAGTGAAGGTCAGCAGTGAGGGGTCTCCTATTTTCTGGTGAAGCTTGCTGTAGCATTGCGAAGTGCTGGAAATGTACTGTGTGGTCCTAGTGCCACGTTGAAGTCTCCACGTTGCTTCACTGCACCTTCATTCAGTGTCTCGTCCATAGAGGGCAGAGATTATAGGTGACAAATAACAATAAGGACCAGCGGAGGATACCAACCAGGGTCTACTCTGCTTAGCACAATTATTTTGTATGGTACTAGTGTTTTCAGGGAGACTATCTGAGTGGCAACAGAATGACAGTGTTAGGGCACCAGGATGGACGGTTTATGTTGAAAAGCAGGGGAGGATGATAGAAAAGAGAGGAATTCAAGATATCTGTTTGGTAAACTCTGCAGAGACAACACATGGCTTCAAGAAGTTGTCATGGAGGTCTGGGCTGAATAGAGAGGATGAGGAAAGAAAACGTCTATCACCACTAGGTATGTAGTGCTGTACTCTCCTGTATGTTTGGTAGTGCTGAAAGGCTAGGCAGCATGCTGAAGGTAGGGCTTGCTTGGTGCTTTGGCCCACGTCTCACCTTCTTTATATCTTAATTGGAGGAGAAGGAGGACAAAAATGTGGGAGACGGTGCTAGCTACTACAGAAGGGCAACTTCTGGAGAGGTATTTGGTGCCGCACTATTGCATTGCTGACCCCACCTACTTGTGCTGGTCCTTATGTCAATTTGGATCCACCTACAACTTTTTTTTTTCTCCAGGGCCACTTTAATCCTCCCACGCTATTGGGTCTAGCACATACACATTCTTACTTATTTGACTGTCTTAACTTTGCAATGGATTGAGTGAAATCTGTGGTCAGTGTTCACCAGAATCTGACAAATGCAGAGCAGAATCTCCACTAAGTCCATCAAGGAGCGTACAGTGACTGTGCCCTTAGAGAACAGGCTGAGCACTGGTGTCCTGCATGTGCGGATACAGCTACTGTTTGGGTCTGTCCACACACGCTCCTAGCAGCGGAGTCCATTATCAGCAACAATGCAGATCACTGACTTATCAATAAATAGCAATTGCCCCGCAAAATAAGAGCACTCACACAGCGACGTAGATAGATAATAGAGTTATCGGGGTCAGAATATGGCAATGCAAAGAAAAAAAGTGGGGTTTTTTTTGTTTTGTTTTTTCTATTAACAAGAAAAACTAGAAATGTGGTTGAAATCATACTGACCCACAGAATGAAGGTAACAGGTGAGTTTTACCTCAGGGAATGCCGTAAAAACGAAACCCAGTGATAGAATCCCTGTGTTTGTGTGGGTTTCTTCCGGGTTTCCTGGTTTCCTCCCACACTCCAAACACATACTGATAGGGAACTTGGATTGTGAGCCTTGGGGACAGGGTGATGCTAATGTAAGTAAAACGCTGCGGAATATTGCAGTGCTATATAAGTGCGTAAAATAAATAAAAAATTATAAGGGAGATTTATCAAACTGGTGTAAAGTAGAATTGGCTTAGTTATCCATAGCAACCAATCAGAATCGGCCTTTCATTTTGCAAAGGAGCAGTGAAAAATTAAAGGGAACCTGTCACCGGGATTTTGTGTATAGAGCTGAGGACATGGGTTGCTAGATGGCCGCTAGCACATCCGCAATACCCAGTTCCCATAGCTCTGTGTGCTTTTATTGTGTAAAAAAACCGATTTGATACATATGCAAATTAACCTGAGATGAGTCCTGTATGTGAGATGAGTCAAGGACAGGACTCATCCCAGGTTAATTTGCATATGTATCAAATCGGTTTTTTTTTACACAATAAAAGCACACAGAGCTATGGGGACTGGGTATTGCGGATGTGCTAGCGGCCATCTAGCAACACATGTCCTCAGCTCTATACCCAAAATCCCGGTGACAGGTTCCTTTTAAAGGTGGAATCTGATTGGTTGCTATGGACAACTAAACCAGTTCTATTTTGCCTATTAAAAGTTCTATTAAACCAGTTTGATAAATCTCCCCATATGTTTTTGGTTTTCAATTCCACCCCATTTGAAAACAAATTCCAACTTCCCACTATATTGTTTACAATATTAAATGTGCCATTAGAAAGTACCACTTGTCCTGCAAAAAACAAGTGGCTGAAAATGGAAAAATAAATAGAAAAAAAAAGGAAAAAAATAGCCACCAGGAGGGGGAGCTCACAGCACACAGTTTTATACAGCTACATTATAACATTCGACAGTCCTAAAGCCACCAGGAGGGGGAGCTCACAGCACATAGGTTTATACAGCTCCCATAGAGTTACATTATAAAATTCTACATGCCTACAGCCACCAGGAGGGGGAGATAGCAGCACACAGTTTTATACAGCTCCCATACAGCTACATTATAACATTCTACATGCCTACAGCCACCAGGAGGGGGAGCTTACCGCACATAGGTTTATACAGCTCCCATAAAGTTACATTAAAACATTCTACATGCCTACAGCCACCAGGATGGGGAGCTCACAGCACATAGGTTTATACAGCTCCCAAACAGCTACATTATAACAGTCTACATGCCTACAGCCACCAGGAGGGGGAGCTCGCAGCACATAGGTTTATACAGCTCCCATAGAGTTACATTATAACATTCTACATGCCTACAGCCACCAGGAGGGGGAGCTCACAGCACATAGGTTTATACAGCTCCCATAGAGTTACATTATAACATTCTACATGCCTACAGCCACCAGGAGGGGGAGCTCACAGCACATAGGTTTATACAGCTCCCATAGAGTTACATTATAACATTCTACATGCCTACAGCCACCAGGAGGGGGAGCTCACCGCACATCGGTTTATACAGCTCCAATAGAGTTACATTATAAAATTCTACATGCCTACAGCCACCAGGAGGGGGAGCTCACAGCACATAGGTTTATACAGCTCCCATAGAGTTACAGTATAACATTCTACATGCCTACAGCCACCAGGAGGGGGAGCTCACCGCACATAGGTTTATACAGCTCCCATACAGCTACATTATAACATTCTACATGCCTACAGCCACCAGGAAGGGGAGCTCACAGCACATAGGTTTATACAGCTCCCATAGAGTTACATTATAACATTCTACATGCCTACAGCCACCAGGAGGGGGAGCTCACAGCACATAGGTTTATACAGCTCCCATAGAGTTACATTATAACATTCTACATGCCTACAGCCACCAGGAGGGGGAGCTCACAGCACATAGGTTTATACAGCTCCCATAGAGTTACATTATAACATTCTACATGCCTACAGCCACCAGGAGGGGGAGCTCACAGCACATAGGTTTATACAGCTCCCATAGAGTTACATTCTAACATTCTACATGCCTACAGCCACCAGGAGGGGGAGCTCACCGCACATAGGTTTATACAGCTCCAATAGAGTTACATTATAAAATTCTACATGCCTACAGCCACCAGGAGGGGGAGCTCACAGCACATAGGTTTATACAGCTCCCATAGAGTTACATTATAACATTCTACATGCCTACAGCCACCAGGAGGGGGAGCTCACCGCACATAGGTTTATACAGCTCCCATACAGCTACATTATAACATTCTACATGCCTACAGCCACCAGGAGGGGGAGCTCACAGCACATAGGTTTATACAGCTCCCATAGAGTTACATTATAACATTCTACATGCCTACAGCCACCAGGAGGGGGAGCTCACAGCACATAGGTTTATACAGCTCCCATAGAGTTACATTATAACATTCTACATGCCTACAGCCACCAGGAGGGGGAGCTCACCGCACATAGGTTTATACAGCTCCCATACAGCTACATTATAACATTCTACATGCCTACAGCCACCAGGAGGGGGAGCTCACAGCACATAGGTTTATACAGCTCCCATAGAGTTACATTATAACATTCTACATGCCTACAGCCACCAGGAGGGGGAGCTCACCGCACATAGGTTTATACAGCTCCCATACAGCTACATTATAACATTCTACATGCATACAGCCACCAGGAGTTCACAGAACACAAGTTTATACAGCTTCAATAGAGATACATACAGCTCCTGTAGAGTTACATTATAATATTCTTCCTACCTGCAGCCCCACTAGGGGGAACTTGCATATCCTTAATCACATTTTACCTAACTGTAGCCACCAGTAGGGGGAACACACAACACAGATCTATACAAGCTCCAATTGCACTCTATTGTTACACAGTATGTACTACTCTCCCCCAAGCAATATTATATATATATAAAAATAAACTCCATGGGGGACATTTATCAATGTCATCTCGCCACAGTAGCGGCGTAAAACATTCAGAAGCATTTGTGCCCCATAATATGCGACTTTTTAAGCTTCTTGGCACTTTTCAAAAGTGTTGAGAAAAGCGGTGGGACTTCACATGAGGGGTGGTGCTGTACAGGAGAGGAGGGGCCTCACACGGCCTGCTGTAATTGGCAGAAGTTATAGCTGAAGTCTATGCCAGCCAGTAGCTGGCATAGACTTCAGTTTCTGGCGCACAGCAGGGCAGAACAGGGAGATCATGACTGGCATATGTGTATGCCAGTCTTGATAAATGTCCCTCCATGTGTTGTTTTAGGGCTCATTCAGGTGGCCGTATGCTGTCCGCAAAAATGCGGATCAGTTTTTTTGCGGATTAGATGCTGTCCCATTCACTTCTATGGGGCCCTTTTCTTCCATTGCGCGGCTCAGCAAAAAAATGAAATATGTCGTATACTTATCTGTGAAAATCAGGATCAGCAAAAAAAATGGAATGCAATCCGTTTTTCTGCGGACATGCTAAACTGTCCGCAAAAAAATGGATCGGCATTTTTGCGGACAGCATACGGCCGTCTGAATGAGACCTATATATATATATATATATATATATATATATATAGACACACACACAAATATTTCTTCTGAACTGATCATTTGTTGGGGGTAATAGGATCCTCCCTGTTAGTTTGCTTTTGGTCGCAGCTATTGCTTCTCTTCCTGTCAGTGTGATGGCGGCTTTGTACCAAAGGAGTTTTCTTTTATTTATTGCGCTTCAAAGGCTCCAAAAATCATTGGTAATAAACTTGTTAATTCCAGTTGTGCTCGTTTGGGGAATGTGATCCGTTTGGCAGCAAGCGTTTTCTATCATCCTTTGTGCAGACAATTCTTCCCGTGGCTTCTATGAGCCAAACATAACAACGTGCAATGGTGGGAAAATAATCCGGATAATCCAGTTTTCAGCTAATCTTCACTCTGCGCTCATGTTTGGCTTTGACGAGTGGCGGATAAATCACTCAGAGCAGCGGTTTTATTGGACTCCTCTCACTGCTCTGGACCAAAGCCACTGAACAATGGGAAACAGAGCAAGATACCAAGCTGTGATAGACGGAGCAGATCTGGGGTTCAAGCCCCTGGCACTGCACCCTTTGTTATCACACTGACCCTGTCACTAATGATAACATTTACAGAAGGGGAAAAATGACCCAACACGAAGGGGCAACATGATGTCAGAGGCCCCTAGCACCATCCCCGAGAAAAGAAAATGAACACCTTCCCTTTCTCCTCTGTGCATGTTATTCTGTCATCACAGTGCGCAGTTGTGTTACACTTTACACTGTTCTTATCCACCAGGTCCACTGCGTTCTACATACCATAGAGGCAGAGCCGTCAACTGCCATGGGGGCCAGCACTGAATTGATTTCACTGCTTGCCAGAATTCTTTCCCAGCAGTTACCTGCAGCCACCACTAGGGGAAGCTTACGGCTCATAGATTCTTAAGCTTCATTAAAGCATTTTTCCACAAAATATATTTTAGATTTTTCAAAACAGCGCCTCAAACTCAATACTTAGAATCATATGTAAGGCCTCTTGCACACAAATGTTTTTTTTTTCTGTTTACGTTCCGTTTTTTTTGCGTTCCGTATACGAAACCATTCATTTCAATGGATCTGCATAAAAAAAACGGAAGGTACTCCGCATGCCTTCCGTTTCCGAATTTCCGTTCCGTTTAGGGTGTGTTGCCCGTCGTCGTATTGCGGAACGCATTTGCGGATCTGTTTTTTGCGGACCGCAAAATACTGAAAAAGCCATACGGTCGTGTGCAAGAGGCCTAATTCTAAATTTAGAATAATAACCGTTAACTTATTCAATAAAACCTATCTGTAAAGGGTGTAACTCGAGTTTACTGGGCCCCAGAGCAAATTTTTGAACAGGCAAGTTACTTCCACGCAACCTCCTTCTTCTGTACAACTTCTACTCCTGCGGCTAGTTAAGATCGCCCACACTCGCCATACAAACCCCCTCCCACCC